>NC_059081.1:66378767-66696429 GCF_020497125.1 Mauremys mutica | reverse complement strand
TGTTTCCTCATTTGCTCTGCAGCAACGCTCTTCGAACCTAAGCTAAAAGATCACTGCAGCGCCCAAAAATCCTGTGGGGTTTGCTCATTGAACGGGTTACTACCAGAACAACTGTAACATGAAAGTGTGGATAGAGATGTGCTGAACTTGGGACATATGAGGGTGGCAGCTTGGAAGTGCTGCTCGACCCAGTCTGCTGAGTCCAGGGGCATATGAGGGTGGCAGACTGAGGGCTTGGCTACACTTACAAATTTGCAGCGCTGCAGCAGGGTGTGAAAACACACCCTCTCCAGCGCTGCAAATTGCGGCGCTGCAAAGCGCCAGTGTGGTCAAAGCCCCAGCGCTGGGAGCCCGGCTCCCAGCGCTGTCCATTATTCCCCACAGGGAGGTGGAGTACGGACAGCGCTGGGAGAGCTTTCTCCCAGCGCTGGCGCTTTGACTACACTTAGCGCTTCAAAGCGCTGCCGCGGCAGCGCTGCCACGGAAGCGCTTTGAAATGTAAGTGTAGCCAAAGCCAGTAAGTGCTGCTTCACCCAGCCTGCTCAGGCATGCTCTGTTCCGGTGCTCTGCCCATGGCATAGGAGAGTGACATACTGGAGGTGCTGTTTGACCCAGCCTACTGAGTCCAGGGACATATAAGAGGTCAGCTTGGGAGTGCTGATTTACCTGGTCCTCTTAGATGCGCTCTGTTAATGTGTGTGTGTGTTTGTCTTATTCTGGGGCTGGAAGAACCCAGCCCTGGGGAACGTAGGTCCTGCAGGATAGCTCAATTGGGAGGGAACTTGCAGCAGGGAGAAGTAGAGATCCATATGAGAACACAAGTGACTCAAGCGGTACATTGATAGAAGTACAGAACCCCGCCCCCTCCAGAAGAGTAACCCTAATAAATGAGCATACCCCAAAGTAATGGGCAAAGCTGGTAACATTGTGATAACATCAATGACACCATATGCACATTGGCTATGTCAGAGAAGGCTCCTGTACTGCACAAATCTGATGTATAAGAGAACAGTCTACAGACTTATAAGAGACATACCAATGAGTCAAGTTTCTGAATTCACTTCTAAGACACTTCTCTTCTCTCCCTCCCCCCATTGCTTCCCATGATCCAGGTTTACAATCTTTCTGTAACAGTCATGCTCAAAGGAGATGTGGTTACCTTACTGCTTCCTCACTTTGCCGCTGTGGCAGCAAGTTAAGAACTGCAACTCCTGAACTGACATTAAAGAATGAATAGACAGGTCAGGTGACCAGGCTAAATTGTTATTTTCAGTGTATTAGAGAGAGAAGGTGGGTGAGGTAAACTCTTTTATTGGAGCAACTTCTGCTGGTGAGAGGCAAGTTTTCAAGCTTACACAAAATTCTTCTTCTGGTCACCTGAAGATGAAATTTGCATAAGCTCGGAAGCTTGTCTCTTTCACTAACAGAAGTTGGTCCAATGAGAGATATTACCTCACCCACCTTCTCTCTCTAATAACCTGGGATTAAAATTGCTACAACACTGCAGTGTTCAATATAAACATTAATAGGTACTGTGGCAAGATGTACAAACCATGCACAAGGCAAAAAGAGGTTAGAGAACAGCTTTGGGTTCAGGCAGCCAGTCTTAGAGGCAAGAGGAGCCTTAAAAGGGGGAAGCCCTGTTCAGTAGGGCCCAGCCTCTGCCCATGAACTTCCGGACAGGAACACTACAGACAACGGGTATAAACAATAGGAGATCTAGCTTTTCGTGGATTGTTCTCTCTTCTCTACAACAGGGTTTAAAAGAGAACTGGATAAATTCATGGAGGTTAAGTCCATTAATGGCTATTAGCCAGGATGGGTAAGGAATGGTGTCCCTAGCCTTTGTTTGTCAGATGGTGGTGATGGACGGCAGGAGAGAGATCACTTGATCATTACCTGTTAGGTTCACTCCCTCTGGGGCACCTGTCATTGGCTATTGGCGGTAGACAACTGGGCTGGATGAACCTTTGGTCTGACCCAGTACGGCCATTTTTATGTTCTTATGTTCTCTTTCTCCTCTTCTGGTACCAAGACAGCAACCTGTGCCTTGCAGATCATGGTAGCAATTCATATTTAAGGTTCCACTAAATCTCATTTCTAATCATGTAAAGAATAATGACGTGGTATTTATCATCAGTTACTGCATTACAACTAATCTTCCTTTCCCCTTCATTGCTGACTTCTGTAGCAACTTGTGCATGGGAATAAATGCACAGCACAGAAGATTCTAAGCTTCATTAATATGATTTTAAGTTTTCTTAAAAAATGGTATATTCACTCTTTATCTTAACTTTTTTTATCCAAGTCAAAAAAATTAATTTCTCTAAATATTTTCTTCAGTAAATTCTTTTTACTTCAGCCTTCACAGGAATTTACACAAACTAATAATAAGTACCACATATAATGTTCAGAAGTTACTGGCTGGTTCAGTTTCTGTAGTTAATGTTTAACTCCCTAGCTTAAGTAAGGAATAATTTACTATTTACTCACCAGGAAAAAAAATCAGGTTAACATAGTTTAGATATCTTTGAGTTCAATTTTTTTTAAATTTCTTTCATCTTCGTCAGTTTAAGAGTAGTAGTAAGCATTTGCATTATAATGGATCTGACTGAAGAGATTATATTGTTCTTTTTCACTAAGTAGAAAGTTAATCTATCCTAACTCTGTCTGACTGATAATGTTAGAGCTCAAACAGTGGCTCCTGGAGTTGTTCTGAAAGACTAGCAGCATCCTGGTTAATATTCCCTGCTCTATGATTGATCTGACAGTGTCAATTTGATAAGACAGCTAGCTGCATCTAATTTTGCAGTGATAAGCACATAAAGGAAAACAGTAAATTGACTATCAGACTGATAGTCTTGAAACTATTACAAAAGAGTCCATTTAAGCGCAAATAATTTCATTTTGTGGGCAGGGTAATTTCATCTTTTGAAAATCCTTTGCTTGAATATTATGTGTAGTTGCTCATCTTGGTCTTGATAGACAGTATTCCCAAGCCACCTCTTCTGGAGTCCACATGGAGGATATCAGGGAATTTTGGATTAGCATCTGAGAAGACAGAGATGCTAACCACAGCACCTATGAAAATATCTGTGAATAACCCTTCACAAAATGGAGGCAATAGCTTCTGAAGCTTAAAAAGCAATTTGAATTTTTAGGGTCTTATCTGGATCATCCTTGATCCCATTTGCACTCACAATAGCCTGCAAATATCACATGGAAGATTTGTAAAAAAAGGCATTTCTCAACAGAATGTTTCAAGCAATATTCTTTAAGATGATTCAAAACATAAAGTAGCATACTTTTGACTTCCTCTAAGTCTCTGTAACACACAATCAAGAACAGTAGAACCTAAGAGTTACGAACACCAGAGTTACAAACTGACCAGTCAACCACACACCTCAATTGAAACTGGAAGTACGCAATCACACAGCAGCAGAGACACTCCCCTACCATAGGCGGCAGGTTCGTATAATTTTTGGTGGGGCCCAAAATGGTGGTGTGTCCCCCCCCCCCGCTCTCACCCCTGTAAGCTGATATAAAATGAAGCTACAATGCGTCAGCACTACAAGATTACAAGGGTCAATTAAAAGTGGAAAGTCAGAAGCAGCACTTGCCTGCTTTAATATACAGTATTAAATTTTGTTGCACCTGTTGTGACAAAGTGGGAATGTTCTTAATGTTTTCTCTGAATACTGTGTGGGTGCCTCAGTTTCCCCTGCAAAGTGCCAACTGACGGTGTTGGGGACAAAGAGATCAGGTGGCCTCCTTGTCCGGAAGAGACACAAAGGCCAGATGAGGGAGTGTCAGTTTGGAGCTGGCTGGGGAAATCGGGAGAGGCCCAGAACTTGGGTCTGGGCTCCCCACCCCCCAAGATGGACCTGACTGAGGGGTCCTGTTTTCTGTACCTACAAGCTCTGTTTTAGACTGTGTTCCTGTCATCTAATAAACCTTCTGTTTTACTGTCTGGCTGCTGGCAGCCGAGGACCTGGAGAGCCCCCTGGACCTGCTGCTCTTCAGCCTCACGGTGCCCTGGCCCAGCCCCAGCAGGAGGGAAGGCAAGGATCTCCGGCTGCGGGGCTACCTGCTCAGCACCGACAAACCCAGCCGGCCGCTCACCTCCTCACACACTCCAGGAGCCCCTCGCCGCCCGGGCTCGGCTCCAGGGGACCCCGTTTCCGTCCCTCCCCAGCTCCTCACACACACTGGGTAGGGCCGCCCAGAGGATTCAGGGGGCCTGGGGCAAAGCAATTTTGGGGGCCCCTTCCATAAAAAAAAGTTGCAATACTATAGTAACATGTATTTGGAAATGTAAAAAATAACTAGTGAAAATTAATTTGTAATAATTTGAAAATACACCAAATACATTATTTAAAAACATTAAATGCTTTACTGGTCTGTCTACATTTGCAATTACATAATGGGCTGTTGCTGGGTGATGGTTGGTGCCAATGGGCTGTCACTGCCTGGAGGTGGTGCTGCTGTTGCCCAGGGCTGGGTGGGGAGCTGGGCTCTGGGGGGTGCCTGGCTCACAGGGGCTGGGCTCAGGACTGTGGGGAGATGGGGTCGGAGGTTGTCTGGCTCAGAGGGGCTCGCCTCGGAGCTGGGGTCAGGGCTGTGGGGGGAATGGGTACAGGGGAGTGTCCGGATCAGAGGGGCTGGGCTCGGAGCTGGGGGTCAGGGCTTTGGGGGGAATGGGGTCAGGGGGGTGTCTGGATCAGAGGGGCTGGGCTCGGAGCTGGGGGTCAGGGCTGTGGGGGGAATGGGTACAGGGGGATGTCCGGATCAGATGGGCTGGGCTTGGAGCTGGGGGACAGGGCTGGGTGGGGAGGATGGCTTTGGGGGGGTGCCCATCTCAGTGGGGCTGGGCTTGGAGCTGGGGGTCAGGGCTGGGTGGGGAGGATGGGTTTGGGGGGGTGCCCACCTCAGAGTGGCTGGGCTTGGAGCTGGGGGACAGGGCTGGGTGGGGAGGATGGGTTTGGGGGGGTGCCCATCTCAGTGGGGCTGGGCTTGGAGCTGGGGGTCAGGGCTGGGCCTGGGGGGTAATGGGGTCGGGGGGTGCCTGACAACCACCTCCCTGAGACCCCCCCAATCCAACCCCCCTTCCCTGGCCCCTGACCGCCCCTCCCCCCACAGAACCTGTGCCCCCTCCCTGCCCCCTGAGTGTCCCCGGGACTCCCTGCCCCTTAGCCAACCCCCCGGCCCCGGCTGCTTACCCCCCGCTCACTGCGCGCCTCGAGAAGCGGCCCTGCACAGCGCTGCAGCCGCATGGCTCCCGGAGGGCTGAGCTCTTCCTCAGGGGAGGAGCCGCCCGGCCCGGAGCCCCCCCCCCCCCCCCCGCCCCCCGCGGCTCTGAGCGGGGCGGAGCTTAGCCCCGCCCCCCCAGCCAAGCTGCTGCTGCTGCGCTGTGTAGGACCCGGGCGGAGGAGGAGCGGCCCGTCCTCTGCAGCCAGGCGCGCTACCGGTAAGGGGCCATCCCTCTCCCCCAAGCGGAGCCGGTAGCGCGGCCCTGCCCCGGCTGCAGGGGACGGGCCGCTCCTCGGCTCGCAGCGGCAGGATGAGCTGGGGCCCCAGCTCTAGGCACCAGCTTGTTTTGCTGGTGCCTAGAGCCGCCCCTGCCGGGCGGGGAGGGGGGAAGCTCCAGCCGTGGCGACGGTGGCAGCGGCGGCGGGGGGTGCGCTCCAAGCAGGGGAGAAAACATTGGTGGGGCAGAGCCCCTGCTTGGGAATATTCCTGGGGCTAAAGCCCCAGAGCCCCATATAAGTCGGCGCCTATGTCCCCTACCCCCCAAAAAAACAAATACAGTACAATACTGTGTTAAATGTAAACTACTAAAAAAATGTGGGAGAACGTTGCATTTTCCTTCTGCATAGTGAAGTTTCAAAGCTGTATTAAGTCAATGTCCAGTTGTAAATGTTTAAAAGAACAACCATAACGTTTCGTTCAGCGTTACGAACAACCTCCATTCTCGAAGTATTTGTAACTCTGAGGTTCTACTGTACTCTAGGAGTACAAAAACTTCATTCAAGCTCATGTTTCCCAGCCCTTCTCCATTATGTGCCAGAACACTGCTGAGAGCATATGTGAGTATATCATCCTGCTGAAATTCCAAAAACTCTGAAGGCAGAGGAAAGCAGTTTCTGTTGTCATCTTCCTCCATTTCATTCTGATAGAACCCAGACTAAAACCACGTAATTGACACACTTCACTATCCTTCCACTGTAGAAGATGCAAGGGAGAAATCAATTCTCTTAAATTCCAACTTCAGTGGGCACCAACTGGAGATAATGTATCATAATAGTGGTCTAAGGCAGTGTTTCCCAAACTTGGGATGCCGCTTGTGTAGGGAAAGCCCTGGCAGGCTGGGTCAGTTTGTTTACCTGCCGCATCTGCAGGTTTGTCCGATCGCGGCTCCCACTGGCCGCGGTTTGCTGTTCCAGGCCAATGGGGGATGTGGGAAGCAGCACGGGCTGAGGGATGTACTGGCCGCCGCTTCCTGCAGCTCCCATTGGCGTGGAGCAGCGAACCGCAGCCAGTGGGAGCCACGATCGGACGGACCTGCAGACGGGGCAGGTAAACAAACCGGCCCGGCCAGCCAGGGACTTTCCCTACACAAGCGGTGTCCCAAGTTTGGGAAAAGCTGGTCTAAGGTATTTCATCAAGACCTATATACAACACTTAGCAGCTGCAGTGTGTCCATGAAATAAGTCATCCCGGACAAGCTCTGCCAAAATCTCATTCAGCTTGCAAATGACTCTCTTTTCAATCAGCAGGAATCAACAAATAAATCTTCAAAGTCAAAAGTAAGGCTAGCATTCACAAGTCTTCCTTTATTCGCACCTCCCTCATTGCACACTGAGACCAAAATTTTAGCTTTCAAAGGAAAAGATTTTGACACTTCACCAATTTTACATCTTGGCTGGAAAATTACACTGAGGCACAAACTGTTCTTCAGAATCCCCAATATCTTGTTCACTGACACATTAGGCACATTCAGGAGGACATTATCAGCAATGATGACAGGTAATAGGCTTCCAAAAAGCTGGTCTACCAGAATAGATGGATTGTTTAAATCTTGCTTCATACTAACTGTGTCAATAACCCAGGCCCTTTCGCTAGCTGAAATACTGTGCGGCTGCTTCCATACCATCTGATATAGCTGACTTTCCTCTCACTCCTCTGTCTCATAGTTACCACTGAACATGAAATAGTTAGTGCCCACTAATAGTTTGGCCACACAAGGGTTATTTTAAAAAAAATGGCTCAATTCCTTTGGATACCATCCTGACAGATGATAGTTCAACATACTGATGAATATAAGGAGGGGGATTTGACTACTGAAACAGCAGTGATGTACTCTCAGATGTAAAGTAAACACAGTTTTCTATCACACACACAGAACTTACAGATGTTGTAAATGAATGCTAAGGAGGGAATATTTTGACCTTCACCATCTTCCTGTCTCCAGTATAACATCAGAGGCCTGTGCAGGAAAGGATGCCAAATTATTTAAGTAGATGATCTCTGAAATAGTGTAACTTGAGCTCTTATGTCCAGCATACATGAGCTAAGGATACTGCAACAATACACTGGGGTCTAAAAATCCCTCTTAGTTACAGCTAATTGTGTGGTCCTTTCGTGCTAGTTCTTTGAAACTTGTAATGTCATCTAATTGTCCTGGTCTCAGGATTTCCTCTGAAGCATTAAGGATAAATAGAGATTGGCCGGTTTGCCTGCTTCACCTCTACAGGGACAAATCAAGATTAGGAATATAGGACTTTACATTAATAAGCAAATAGGCAGAATGTGTGATCAGTTGGCCATACTGTAATTTTCAGTTTCAGCATTCCAGGTACATAGATACAACACACACACAACATTCAGTCCATTCCATGAATCTCTTTGGTTGTTCACAATATATGCTGTTTGGAAATACGGCCATGTAAGCAACAATCCACAAAAACTCCTACACAACTGCTGAGGTTGGAGGAGTACAGGACCTACAAAAAGCCTTGGTAGTAGCTCAGTCTATCTGTCTGGACACAAAACACACAATTAACAACCACCAGCATGTAAAATACTCACAGGTTCCCAGCTGCTTGGCTTTTTCTTAATCTAATTAGCTTTATCCTCTTAGCTTAAACAAGGTATAACTTCACCAGCAACTATACAATTTAAGAGTTTAGATTTCTCAGGATTTAAAGCTTTTGGTCTTTTCCCTCTGACTCTGTTAATGGGAAATTTTCTTTTGTATTCACAGATACTCTGTCTGGGATGTCATCTAGTAAAATGGCTGCTCGGTGAGTACAGAATTCTCCTGCCCCTCTCCTAACTAAATGGGTTAGAGATCATTCTTAGAGGTCAAAGAACCAACTTAGGCAGTGGTTCTCAAACAGGGATATATGTACACCTAGGGTTACCCAGAGGTCTTCCAGGGGGTACATCAATTTACCTAGATATTTGCCTAGTTTTACAACAGGCTTTATGAAAAGCACTAGCGAAGTCAGTACAAATTTAAAAAAATCATGCAACCACTTATTTATACTGGTCCATATATTATACACTGACATGTAAATATGATATTTCTATTCCAACTGATTTATTTTATACTCATATAATGATTATAAACATGAGAAAGTCAGCAGTGTTTCAGTCATAGTGTGCTGTGACACTTCCGTATTTTATGTCTGATTTTGTCAGCAAGTAGTTTTTAAGTGAAGTATAACTCAGGGGTACACAGGACAAATCAGACTCCTGAAAGGGGCACAGTCGTCTGGAAAGGTTGAGAGGCACTGAACTTGGGAATCATCTTTAATGAGTGAAATCCTCTCACAGAAGTGTTTTGTTACATGAGTGATAATATAGTTTTGATCAAAGAGGAAGGCCATTTTCAGATGGCAAGTTGTAAAGTATTTCAAATGATCTAAGGCTGAGATCAAGATTAGTGATTGTGTAAGCAATGTTCATGAAGTTGGAAATCTGTTGATTCTCTTAATGTTGCATTTGACAGAACAACCTAGCAATGGGAGCATTTTTTTTTGGACAAACTGACGTTTCACTTGATAAACAGGCCAATCGTACCCACAGGAAATCAATTGTATCCAGTTGTAAGATAATTGTTTTATTTGGAAGCTCCTCCTGATTTCTGAAACATAAGAACGGCCATACTGGGTCAGACCAAAGGTCCATCTAGCCCAGTATCCTGTCTTCCGACAGTGGCTAAGGCCAGGTGCCCCAGAGAGAATGAACAGAACAGGCAATCATGAAGTGATCCATCTCCAGTCGCCCATTCCCAGCTTCTGGCAAACAGAGGCTAGGGACACCGTCTCTGCCCATGCTGGTTAATAGCCATTGATGGACCTATCCTCCATAAATTTATCTAGTTGTTTTTTGAACCCTGGTATAGTCTTGGCCTTCACAACATCCTCTGGCAAGGAGTTCCACAGGTTGACTGTCCGTTGTGTGAAAAATACTTCCTTATGTTTGTTTTAAACTTGCTGCCTATTAATTTCATTTGGTGCCCCCTAGTTCTTGTGTTATGAGAAGGAGTAAAGTACACTTCCTTATTTACTTTCTCCACACCAGTGATGATTTTATAGGCCTCTATCATATCCCCCCTTAGTTGTCTCTTTTCCAAGCTGCAAAGTCCCAGTCTTGTTAATCTCTCCTCATACAGTAGCCGTTCCATATCCCAATCATTTTTGTTGCCCTTTTCTGAACCTTTTCCAAGTCCAATATATCTTTTTTGAGATTGGGTGACCACATTTGCATGCAGTATTCAAATGTGGGCGTACCATGGATTTATCTAGAAGCAATATGATATTTTCTGTCTTGTTATCTATCCCTTTCTTAATGATTCCCAACATTCTAGTCACTTTTTTGAGTGCCGCTGCACATTGAGTGGATGTTTTCAGAGAACTATCCACAATTACTCCAAGATCTCTTTTTTGAGTGGTAACAGCTAATTTAGACCCCATCATTTTATATGTATAGTTGGGACTATGTTTTCCAATGTGCATTACTTTGCATTTATCAACATTGAATTTCACCTGTCATTTTGTTGCCCAGTCACCCAGAACTGAGAGATCCTTTTGTAGCTCTTCGCAGTCTGCCTGGGACTTAACTATCTAGTTTTGTATCATCTGCAAATTTTGCCACCTCACTGTTTACTTTTCCAGATCATTTATGAATATGTTAAATAGAATTGGGCCTATTTGAAATTTGAAAATTGCACAAATCTTAATTTTTTCTACATAAAACCCCAGGATTCCATACATTTTGGAAATGAGGCTTATTTATGTCTAAATGTTTCATATTCCTTATCTTACTGTTTTGTGCCACCTAATTTATACCCTGTTTGGTCCGAGGCCTTCTGTATTACACTTTGCTGATTCAGGCTGATGGGTTTTTAACTCCTCTCTTTCCTGCTGCCTACACTTCCTCCCACCACTCATATGCAACCTGAAAAGACAAGGTGATAGCTGAATAATTGTATACTGTGAGGTTTCCATATGATGTTGCCACAATGAATGCAAACCACCCTGGAACAGATTATCTCCTAGCAAAATCTATTTTCGGTAGCCATGTTTGGCTCATGACACAATGTTGTTGAATGCATGGTACAATATGGTTCAAAGGCCCATGTTAATGTTCCTGTCACTGCATCGTCCCATCCAAGTCAATGGGAACAAAGACTAGCAACAGATTCATTTTGACTTGCAGAAAGAGACATATTAACCTCTCCCCTAACTGCTGATGCATATGCAAGGTGTCTAGAGGCTTGAAATGGTACCACTTTTAGCAAAACCACTGAAGCTGAAGAAAATGGTTTGCTGAAAACAGATTCCAAAATAAGACTTATTAAACAATAGGTCTCAACTGAGAATTCAGGAATTTCAGACATTCCTAAATATTACAAAGCATATTAGCACTGTTATTCACTATCCTGAAACAAACAGGTTAGAAGAGAGCTTTTTCCAAACGTTAAAAAAAAAAGAAAAATGTTAATCATGTAGGTATATCAGTAAGCCATTTTGTAGCAAATATTTTATATTACAGTGCCATTCCTCAAGTAACACTACACAAAAATTCTGCTAATTATTTTTAAACACTGTCTTGGAACCAGATTTTCTTCCCATTTTCTTCCCATAGAATATAAGTAGCAAAGGAAAAAGAAAAAGTAAAATGCGAGTAGAAAAATAATAAAATGTGAAAGTAAAACAGTAAATTCAGATTGTGCATTCAGTCCTATACAAGGGAGGGAAGGGGAAGAAAGGTATATAAGGGATGTAATAAAAATGGAACTAAGTCTTACAGCATAAGTGATTAAGAAACATAAATCAGCACAGTGTGAACACAAAGTTTATATTGGTTAGAAAGTTTTTACTGATTATACTAGTGTTCTCTATTAACAGGGCCGCCCAGAGGATTCTGGGGGCCTGGGGTCTTTGGCGGTGGGGGGCCCTCGCTTCGGCGGTAATTCGGCGGTGGGAGGTCCTTCCGCTCCGGGACCCACCGCCGAAGTGCCCCAAAACCCGCGGCGGGAGCCCCCCGCCGCTGATTACTGCCGAAGAGGGACCCGTAGCTGAAGTGCAGCCCGGTCTTCAGCGGTAATTCGGCGGCGGGGGGTCCTTCCGCCCCAGAGCAGAAGGACCCCCCACTGCCGAAGACCTGGAGCGGAAGAAGCTCCAGGGACCCAGGCCCCATGAGAGTTTTCCGTGGCCTCCGGAGCAAGTGAAGGACCCTGCTCCAGGGACCCCAAAAACTCTTCTGGGGACCCCTGCGGGGCCCGGGGCCTGGGGCAAATTGCCCCACTTGCCCTTCCCCCCCTCGGGCGGCCCTGTCTATTAAACACAGAGGAAATACTTCTCAAACTAGTAAAAAATATTCTGACAAGTAGAAACATTTTAAGTGTGTGACAATAACCGAGACCTTGAAAACACTGTTGCTGACTACAAGTCATGAAGAAATAATTTCAGTTTGCCTAGAGGCTTTGCAACCTAATCCTCATGTTACACTGTCTTCAAGTTCTAGAGAGACTATGGACTCTGTTAGTGACAATTCCCAGTAGAGAGTTACTGAAATAAACAGCACACTGCCTAAGAGGCTTAACTGTAAAAACAAAAAGAAATGTGTCTCTTTCTTTTCTCGGTATAACTTGTTTACATGGGCAGGGAGTTAATATAGGTGGCCAGGTTTACACTGTGTTATTTTAATGAAGCAATAAAGTAGTTAATTATCTTTAGGTCTGTTCTATATGGATTAATGGGAACATGCACTTCAGTTCTTTTCTTATTGGCTAAAAATGTGCGGAACGTATGAAATGTGGCATTACGACTTATGTTCTAGCGTGGACCTGTCTGGATACAAAACTAAAGAGATGATCAGGGAGATGTTAAAGCAGTTTATGGAAGCTGATGAGACAAGCTGTTTAAATTTCTATGCTTAGGCACAACAATGGAGTGGGGGAAACAGTAAAAAAATATGACTCCTCTGCCACCTGAACTCTTTAAATCAAGAGCGCATATCTTTATAAAACACGCTCGAGATCATCCACAAATTATAGTCTGTATCACGCAGGAGGTCAGACTGGCTAATCATAATGGTTCCCTCTGGCCTTAAAATCTATGAGAAAAAGTTGGATGAGAGGAATGACAATTATCCTGTTGATGTGTACATCAGAACATCAACGGGAAATATGTTCTCACTCCTGGTCTGCTCCAATATTTTTTCAGGAGGCTGCAGCCCTGCTTTAAATATCTTGGAATTTTCTTTCTATAATTAAAGAAAAGAAAAACATTTGGTTGCAAAAAGATCTAAGTAAGTACTGTGTGGTTCTTCAAATCACAAAATGTTCTTCTGTGGAAAAAACAAGCAGCTTGTAACTGTAGTGCAGCAGCCCATGTGCTTGGCTATCCTACGGTCAAATGTGACATTCACATACTGCATCAAAGAACAAAATAACACAAATCTGTACTGTGTAGACATATATATATATATATATATATATATATATCAGAGCTGTACTGCTATTTCTTTGTTTTAAAGCTGCAGCTGCTCTTGTGATGTCTGAGTTGATATTTTCTGGCACATGAAACTTTAAATAAAAAAAATAAGAGAATAAAATCCCTATATTAGGCAATCGAATAACTAATGCTAATGACTGATTTTTTAATTGTTTCATGTCATTTATTGTAACATGGTGACAAACATTTTCAAAATGTCTTCAGTAATATAAAATGCAGTGTATTGTTCAAAGTTATTCAAATGATATCCATTTGTCAACGGGTTTATAGGTTCAACAAAAACTAGGAACGAATTTCAGAAAACTTGAACTTAATAAATGGCTGTTCTACAGCTAAATATTATAATGCTGAAAATGTGAATGCTGAGAATTCCTCATTTTAGAATGTTCCAATTATAGCACTGCAAGACTCTTATGCAATTTAAGTTTTTAAATTATTGTAAATAGCTCCTAGTTACTAAAGGAATAACTCCTATATAAAGGTCATCTATTTAGTAAATTGTATTCAGAAAATCTATGACTGAATTACTAAATAAATTTAGAAATTCATAAATGTTAGCATCTTATAGTCATAAATGCTGCAAGTAATGGCATTTCATTGTGAAGTAACTTAAATACCACAGTTAGGACAGGGAACGTTCAGTTTAGTCACAGATATTTTGAATGAGACAAAATATGCCTCAAAGTGATAGGAATAGTATTCAGTTTGTCATTTAAATACTAGTGCAGCACAAATATAATAGTTGTCACATCGCGTTAGTCACTGCCTTTTGCATTAGTTGATATTTCACTGACAGTATCAAAGATGTTAACAGTAAAACGCACAAGATTGGTAATGGGATATGGAGCCTTTCACCTCTAGATCAAGCTTTCAGACCTAAGTAGGATTGAAAGAGACTGAACATCCTTACCCACGATGGTCTCGTCTGTAGTCCACTGAATGTAACATGAATTGCCAACAGCTAGACTGAGATTACCAGTCTCAACAACTAATGGACATCAAGACTGAACTTTTGTATCTTAAAAGGCGGTCTTTCCAAAACAGTATTGAAGCCCGTTGGAGAGGCACTATGGGGAAGCTGGCACTGCCAATGCCTGTCCTCTTTTTGTCTCTGATAAGAGAACTTCAGTTCCCAGGGCAGCTAGCTCAGAATCTTTCACAAGCACTATGGATTTGTCTACACTACAAAATTAAGTATCAGAGGGGTAGCCGTGTTAGTCTGGTTCTGTAGAAGCAGCAAAGAATCCTGTGGCACCTTATAGACTAACAGACGTTTTGCAGCATGAGCTTTCGTGGAAGTGCATCCGAAGAAGTGGGTATTCACCCACGAAAGCTCATGCTGCAAAACGTCTGTTAGTCTATAAGGTGCCACAGGATTCTTTGCTGCTTCTACAAAATTAAGTCGACCTAATTTAGTCGATGTAAAGCCACCGCAGTAATTAAATCACTATTGCATATCTACACTTTGCTCCTTGTGTCAGCAGTGCGCGTCCTCACCAGGAGCGTTTGCACGGATTTACCTGTCAGTGTAGGGCATTGTGGGAAGGCTTCTGAAAAACAGCAACAGTCAATGTAAGCAACACTGTGTCTACACCGACACTGCGTCAACCTAACTAAATTGACCTAAGCGCTATGCCTCTTGCAGAGGTTGAGTTATTAGATCAGTGTAGTGGGCGAGTTACATAGGTGGGAGCTACATTTTAGTGTAGACGCTTACAGAGTTAGGTTGATGTAAGCTGCCTTATGCTCTTACATCAACCTAACTCTGTAGTATAGGCCAGGGCTAATTTAATTCCTTTACTTTGTAACCTTGTTAATTTAGTACAGTTCTCACTGTAGGTTTGAGGCTTTAAATTATAAATGATAAATTAGTCACATTATAAAAATTTCCAGGGACACAGACAATGGTTCTTAACTATAATAATAATACCGATTCCTTATACAGTGCTTTATACCAGTAGATCTTAAAGCGATTTACAAAGGGAGCTAATATATATATACAATTATGACTTCATTGCAGGAACAACAAAAAGGAAAAGATTAATTGGGAGGGAGAAAGACTTTAATAAGGGAACATTAACTTCAATAAATAGCAAAAAGAGGGAAAGATAAATATACTAAGTACTTTTTTGTGTGTAAATGTTCTTTTTCAGGTTTGCTCCAGTGTGAAAATCCCTGGGTAACAGTTACTTAATGTGGTGACCACTATTATAGTTTAAATTTGCAGAAGCCATGACAATTATTCCTCTTTTTTTCAGCTGATCATAATTTTCCCCAAAAATATATTTTTGGGTTGAGCATCTGTATCCTTGATCTCTGCTCTAAGTTTATTTTTTAGAGGGGTGAGAAAAAGCTATTTGGTTTACTGGAGAATAAAAAAAACAAAAACAAAAACAAAACAAACAAACAAAAAACAGAAGAAACTTCCCCATTATTAATACATCCACTCTTTTTAAAAAATGAAATGACAAAAAACAGCTAAACTGAATTTCAGCATACACACAGAGTCCTCAATGAGGAGTAAGGGCTTTTTACAAACTATGATAAAAAAAACTGGTTTTGACTTTTGAGTGTGGAAACATTGGCATTCTGGGCACGCATGGCTGAAAATGTTATGAAGTTGCTAGTTGTGCACAAAAATTTACACATTTTATATTACTACGGTATATTGTATTCTCACACCTATGTACCTTATTATGAAGAAATAACAACCCTGTAACCTGAAAATAGATGTTACCACTTTAACTTGCTAAAGAACAAGACTGTGTCTTTTCATTTACATTACTCGCATATGTTGCTACTTTTATTAAACAATGTAATAAATATTATGATGTGCTTAAATGACAAAAGAAAAAGTTTTCCCTGTGAAAAAGTTATTTCCACTGGGAAATTTACTCTTGATTTATGAAGCCTTCCTTGCCTAAATAATGTGACAGTTCATGGGGTAAGTGAAGGGCACAAAATGACGAGCACACTTTTTACCAGGATCTACCTTTAATCCACAGTTCTCTTCAGTTGGAAGGAACAAGAAAGAATAGTGAAAGAATAAACTTTGTCCTTTATGTGCAGCTAAACTATATCACAGGACACCAGTCTAAGCCTCTACATTCTTTCAAAGACTCAGCATTTCATTATGCTATTGTTTTAAGGCATTACTAGCTTGGTGATACTCCATTTAACAACTTAATATATATGATTTTCTTCAAAAAAGAGAGCATGAAACTTTGTTCTTATTTACACATGACATAAAATACAAATGCACCAGATATACCATAATCCCTAATGGCAAACACAAAGCTAAACACACTTAGTCCCTGTTATATGAATTTTGGTGGGACATATGGTCCAAAGGTGTTAACATAATCCAGTTGTTTAACATAAAACAGTTTTAAACAAGGTTTGGGGTTAGATTTCGTAGTACCATGGCAAATACACCATCATTTTTTTTTTAAAAGATGTTTTTAATAAAGATACAGAAAATAAAGGAAAATAGTTAAGGCATCTGAATTGTAAGTATCAAATAAATAATAGCTGGAGAGAGTTTTTAGAAGGAAAAAACCCTGCTTGACAGTCTTTTAGGTATTAACTGTTTTTGAAGGGGGAGAGAGAAGAAGTTAGTAGAGATGGGCCGGAGTCGTTGCTGGCATTGTGAAAGTCTGATTTTGATTTTAAGAAGACAAAAAAAATAAACACACACAAAGGTGGAAATAAGAAAACTGCAAAACACACTGTATCCCAGCACATCTAGTGACAGTCTTGAGGGAGTTTCTGTGACGCAACCCGTCACAGCCCCCTCTGAGCCCCTTCAGGGCTCATGTGGGGTGAACACCCCATCACATATATTTACTCTCCCTTCCTTTTTTTTTTTTTAATTACAAGGGTGCAGACAGACCCACAAAATGAAGAATCAGGGCACATATCCCTGATTATCAGTCTCTTGCTTTAATGAAGAGAGCACAGTCTCTATTTTACTTGTTATATTCCTCACATGTTCAAAAGATATTCTTGCCATGTTTTTTCTTTGACATTTTATTTTCCTCTAAAAGGATGTGTGCTGAAGTCCAAAAAAGAAAGTGTCTTTTGCAAAGATGAAAATTGTATCTTTCTAGAGTGGAAAGAACTTATTTTGCTTGCCTAGGAAGGTCAGGCAGTTATAATATATCACAAACACTAAAGCCTTTTTTAACTTCCCAGGAATGACGAAGGAACCCAAAATATCAGCACAACAATGTAGATGCATGCAACTTTCCTACCCTTTGAAAATAAAGGACTTCGTCAAAATATATTCATTTATCATGCAGAGTCCTACCAAATGCTGAAAAGAGCCAAGGTCAAAACTTATTGTGCAAAGCTCACATGTAACACACACACTTGCACTGCAGCTATTGATTTTCTTTAGTCAAAAGAGAGGTGAGACGATCAGAGGGGCATGTGTGAATGTGTGCCTGCTAAGATATACCTTTGCATTGACAAACATATGCAACAGCAATAAACTTGGGAAATTTGTGTGGGAAAACACCAATGGAGTTATTGCATATTAGCTGTTTAAGAAAAGGTTTCATGAGTATTCCAAATGCTGGTTGCAAACATATATATATATACACACACACAACTGTATGGCACTCTCAGCAGTTTAGCTCTGTGTATAGCTCAGTGGTTTGAGCAGCTGCAGCTCCAGGCACATGCGCTCCAAGCGTGTGCCTGGGGCGGCAGCCACGGGGGGCACCCTGCCAGTCCCTGCGAGGGTGGCAGTCAGGCAGCCTTCGGCGGCGCACCTGTGAGAGGTCCGCCGGCCCACACATTCGGCGGCAATTCGGCGGTGGGTATGCTGAAGCCGCGGGACCAGTGGACCTCCCGCAGGCAAGCCATCAAAAGCAGCCTGACTGCTGTGCTTGGGGTGGCAAAAAAGCTAGAGCTGCCCCTGGGTTTGAGCATTGGTCTGTTAAACCCAGGGTTGTGAGTTCAATTCTTGAAGGGGCCATTTAGGGATCTGAGGTGAAAATCTGTCTGGGGATTAGTCCTGCTTTGAGCAGGGGGTTGGACTAGCTGAGGTCCCTTCCAAACCTGATATTCTATGAATACTGTTTTTTACCCTTCTGACAAGACTGAGCTCTGGCCTGTGCTGAGATACAGGAGAAAGTGTTATATACAATATAGCACTCTCTTAACCAGTTACACGTACATACACACTGGGGAAATGATGCAGCTCCAGTGGCTGTTGTGCAGACCTCTGCTAATGTACAGTCTAGAGAAAAGGAGTTACTGTGTGAGTTTAAAAATTGGTTTACAGTAGTGGAAGAAAAGGCAAAAGACCACCCAACAACCACATAAACATATGTCAACAGTTCCACTTCTCTGGCAAAATTGAATTTTCTACCATAAGAATAATGCGCCTGTGAGCAGGAGACAGAGCTTTCTTGATCTAATAACTAAAGACCACCACAAAGCGCATCACCTTCTGGTCCAAGAGAAATGTACTCCTCTTCGACCTTGCTTTCTCCAATATAAACACAGAGCAGCCTGTATGTTTTAAAAAATCCTCAAAATCAAACCAAAACACTCCACTGCACACACACTTCTCCTCTTAGGGAGAGGATGAGAGAAAAAACAAACAACAGATGTTAGTCACATTGTTTAACACACTATTGGAAGGTAATAATTGGAGATATACCAATCTCCTAGAACTGGAAGGGACCTTGAAAGGTCATTAAGTCCAGCCCCCTGCCTTCACTAGCAGGACCAATTTTTGCCCCAGATCCCTAAGTGATCTCCTCAAGGACTGAACTCACAACCCTGGGTTTAGTAGGCCAATACTCAAGCCACTGAGCTATCCCTCCCCCCTAACAAAGAGGACCAGAGGTGCTCAGATACTATAGTGATAAGGACAGCTATGAAGATTATAGAAGATAACTGACCAAATTTTCTTTCTGAATAAACTTTTGATATCTACTAGCTTCAGAGAGATAAAATTCCGGATCCTTTTCCAGAGATGAATGCAATACAGGAACAACTATCAGCTATTCATATTCCATAAAGCTTTTCCAGTACTACTGCTGATTTACATATGCCTGAACAGAATGTGACCAGGAAATGTGTATCATCTGGGAGGCCATTCTGCACTGGAGGAGTGAAGCAAATCTAGGAGTAATGAAAATACAAATGCGAGATGGATATCACAGGAAAAGAAGCTGATTCTCTGAATCTTACGTGAATTTCGAAGATCAACACTGGACATGAATTGATGAATAGAATTATGAGAAGTCAGAAGCTGCCCATAGAGCAATTAAATATCTTCACTCATTAATGTGAGCACAATCATGGAGGACAGGGCCGTCCTTAGGATTATGGGGCCCTATGCAGTATTATTAAACTGGAGCCTCTATGCCTGATGGCAACCTGAGCTCACATTTGTATTTTAGATAAAGGTGGTCTTTTGAAGTATTTATTTAAAACGCTATATGTCTGAAGATCCAAGCATTTAAGGCTAAAGATGAATACTCAGACTGTGCATCTAAAAATCTATGCAAGGATTTTTTAGAGATGTGATTTCATAATCTTTAGCAACACACTAATGAAATATTTTTAAAGCAAATTTTAAACTAAGGTCCTGTAGACTAACATGTTCTGAGTAAATATTACAGTCATGCACAACTGTTTTTGTCAGTACATTCAGAAATTGACAGTATATACCTGGGGTTGGCAAATGCCTGTTAAATGGCTTCATTACCACTTGAAGGGCTCTTTAACAGTTTCAGGGTTGTGCTAATAGGGCTGGCAGGCTGGAAGGCTTTTTCACTTTTAAGTACTAGGTCCTCTCTGGAGGAAGACTCCCCAGGCTGCAGCAGCTAGCTGTGGTGAGAGCCTGCAGGAAGGGTCAGAACAGGGATAGGAAGAGGCGGGAGGGTGGCCAGATACTTCCACCTTTTCATGTTCTCTATATGTATAAATATCTTCTTACTGTGAGTTCCATTCTATGCATCCGATGAAGTGGGCTGTAGCCCACGAAAGCTTATGCTCAAATAAATTTGTTAGTCTCTAAGGTGCCACAAGTACTCCTGTTCTTTTTACTAAGACCCAGGAGTGCCCCAAATTTTCAGGTGCCCTACGCAGCCACATATGCTGCCTATGCCTGAGGACAGCCCTGATGGAGGAACTTCTGGGGATTAATTGTGGTGCTTAATAATGGCCAGAGACCAAGAGCTGTACTGAACCCAAAGCCCATGTCATAAAGAGTGGGTTATTGGACCTTTCCTTTATTCCGGGCTGAAAAATCAGCAGTGCAGGACCAGCAGGTAGTTAGATGTAAAAAAGCTGTCTGAGCGATAATGGAATAGTATAAGAATCCATTTCCACTGACCCCTTAAAACTCACGTAACACCACAATACACTGAAAAACAGAGCACGGGTTGTAACTATTATAATTATTATTTATTTGTATTACTGTAGTACCTAGAAGCCCTAGTCATGGACTACAACCCCATTGTACACCCCAAGAAAATTACTAAATTAAAAAAATATTTTACCAAGAGGCGTGTATCAGGCTTGCAGCATGAGAGGGCCTCTGTCTGCCAATGAAGACATGGTACCCAAAACAAACAAAGCTGACACGGTCAAAGACAAAAGCCAATTGGCTACAAAACCTGGTTTCAGAACATTAGCGTCAGATTCAAAGAACTGATCTATGTCCCAAGATTTTGTTTGTGATGACAGAAGTTGCTGATTTTGCAGGACAGAGACATTGTGCAGGAAGCTAGATTAGGAAAGACCAGAGAGGGTATGACATAGCTGCAGCGATGGACAATATGGGAAACACAGTAGAAACAACATCAGAATCAAGATGAACCTGCAAGATGAAGCAAGAGGAAATCTAATTCACTATGAGCAAACCTTGATTAATGTTCCATTCCCTCAATGCAGGGCTGGTAAGAAAATAAGTCAGTTGCGAAGTTTCACAATTACCTATAAAGAGACATGATTCTGGAAACAGTTAGGAAGTAACCTGAACTTTTATTCCAAGGCCACAAGCTTCAGTTTTACAGACTAATCTCCTTTTAGCCTGGGTCCAGCAATCACACCCCCTGTAGTTACAGTTCTTTGTTCCAGTTTTCTTCAAGTATACTGGGGGGGTAGAGAGGCTCCTTCTTTAGCCAGCTGAAGACAAAATGGAGGGGTCTCTCTTGGGTTTAAATAGACTTTCTCTTCTGGGTGGAGACCCCTCTCCTCACTCCTATGGAAATCCAGCTCCGAGATGGAGTTCTGGAGTCACCTGGGCTAGTCACATGTCGATGCATGACTCACAGTCTTTACAGGCAGAAGCCATTGTCCACATGGTATCTTGCTTGTCTCCAGAAAGACTTCTTATGCGGATTGGAGCATTCCAAGATGCATTGTTCCCCAAGTACTTCCTGATCAGGTACTTAACCTTGTGAATTCCTTCCTAAAGAAGCCGACCAAATGCCTCACAAAGCTTACTTAGAAATCAAGCCAATATTCTTAATGATATATGTATACAAATAGGATGAATAGATATAGTAGACCATAGCCTTTACAGAGATATGTTACATGGCACAGGCAGCACAAAACATATTCCAGTTATGTCATACTCCTATAAAGCCTTATGGGAGGTACCGTCACAATTAAAATTTTTAGTATGCAGAAATGAATTCACATGGTGGATGTATCATCCAGATTTACTGGGGTGAAGAGAAGTTCAGCAAAGAATATATAATCAATAGTATCCATGTATCAGTTATTACCCTGGATCACCAGCTACAATTATAGCAATTACTCGAATAGTTCAGCACACTTCTGAACCACTCACCATATGCCTTAATAACTTCAAAACCTTGTTATGTAGGAACTCTGAACTAATTCAGTTCGGTCACACAAAACAGGAATAGAGTATTTTGCTTAAACGCTTATTCTCACAAACATTACTGTAAACATACAGACAGAGAGACACACGCACACCATTGTCCTGCAGCAACAGTGCCATCTGGATAGTCCACTTTGCAAATATGGTGCTTTTGGCATACAAGGGAAAGCTACTGGCCACACCCCTACTGCAACATTCCCCTTGATTATCCTACTTACCCTTGGAACTACAAATACCACTGGAATCAGACATCCAAAGTATGCCAAATCAAATTGACATCAACAGAAGCACTGTGAGTGAAACAAATATAGAATATAGTGCACAACGTAATTCTACAGCACAGAGTGAGAGCATTGCCCTTAAGCTGTATATTTGTATCAAGGATTTTTATGGACATACCCAGATGCTTTAAATACTGATTTGCCATAACAGTGTGGGCAGGGGTGAAGCTGTGCTGGTACAATGCCAAATTCATCACGCTTGGCCATCCTAAGCTATAGATTATGCGTTTGGTCTTGGAGAAAATTACTGCTTAGAGATTCCCCCACTTCCAGACCTCAGTCTGAGAGTACGCAACAGGAGGCAAAGTTTGCCATTCTCTGTATCTGAAGCTGCAGATGAAACCATCCACAACTTTTCCTGCAGGCAGGGTAAGATCTCGGTATACAATAAGGAATCATGTTATTGAATTAGATTAAATACTGCATATAGAAAGTTTAAGTTATTAAAAAAAAAACAATAGAAACAGTTTCCACTGTAACAAATGTTTACTTCTGCCTACATTTACCTTAGGGCCAAGCTTTAGATCCCAAACAGCTACTCTTGCCATGTTTTTTGGCAGTGAAAGTCTTTCTAAACAATGCAATCTTAACTTTTGTATTGTTTTTTTTTTATAAAAGTCTTACTAATGTTAATAAATCTGAAGAGCTAACACAATACTCTGTTGCAGTATAGTAAATGAAATTCATTTGTAATATATAGGGCTCGATTGCACCTGTCCATTACAGTTCAGCATAAGATGGAGAGTGAAGAGGGAGCCACATTGCAGCAAACATCCTAGAAGGAACTGTGGTTGACCATGCTGGAATTCTTTGGGTGTTTCAAGGAATGTGCAGTACAACAGCTCTGCCACTTTTTTGCAGGCACTTCTTATGCTGCCCTCTGCACCTAGTCAGCTCTGGTGATGCTCCATCTAACCCTTCATCCTCTTTTGCACGCGGAGGGGTCACCACTAGAAGGAAAAGGGAGGAGAGGAAAGCCAAGAAAAGCTGAATGTGTGCGCTTGACTGTACTGTCTGTAAAAGGGGCAACTCCCTGGTTCAGTGCGTTCATCCTCTAGTAACTGGTCAATAGAGGACAACAGCCTATTCTTGCACTGGCTAATGTATTATCATTCTTATTTGCAATAAATTAGCACCTGGGAGCATTGTGCAAGGTGCTGAATAAACACGGAACAAAAAGACTGCCCCTGAGCCAAAGAATAATTACTCCATCAGGGCTGCCTGGGAAGGTGGGGGGGCAAGTGGGGCAATTTGCCCCAGACCCTGAGACCCACAGGGGCCCCACGAGCCCTGGCCTGGCTGCAGTCCGGGTCTTCAGCCAGCATTTCGGTGGCGGGGGCCCCTCAGTGCTGCTGAAGATGCGGAGCGACTGAAGGGCCCCCCACCGCCGGAATGCCACCAAAGACCTATTAAGGTAGCTACGTCAACCATTGCCAAGGGGAAATGACAGACCCATTCAACTTGTATTTATTCCTTTATGCATAAGCATTATCTAACATTATCCTAAATACATGATCAAATACTATTTCTTCCACTGATACATACACAAATCACATTTCCTTCTGGGTTTATACTGTATTTAATAGTCTGTATTGTAGCAAACTGTATTTTAAAGAGGCTATTTATCATTATGGCTTGCTATTTTTATTAATCACTGAGGTATTTAGGGGCAATATTTAGTTATTGTGACCTGCAAAACAAGAATCAGTTCATAATGGAGGGCAAAAAGCTAGTCCAGACAGAAAATGAATCCAGTGAAGTTGCAAGTAGATGTGTCCAGTGTACAAGAATTCTGTTTTGTGGCAAGTTTCGAGGTTTCAAAATTTGTTTTTCTTTCACGTTGGAATGAAAACAAAACTGTTTGAATGGTTTGAATGAGCATTTTGAATCAGGAAGGTTTTTTGGGGGTCCAGGGCTCTTTGGTCACAAAGAGAGGTACTCTGTAGATAGGTGGTTAAGGTACTATCCTCAGATGTAGAAGAATCAGATTCAAGTCCCTGCTCTGCCTGATTCAAAAGCAGTTTGTCATCCCATATTGCTCTGAGATGGACATAATATGCCATGCTTTGTTTTAGAAATAGGAATGAGGAAAGATACAGAAACTCTTCAGTATCATCACTGAGAGGAAGGCTAGGAAATGGCTCCCAACATTTATTTCCTTTAGTGAGATCACCTTGCTGTCAACAAAGAAAGTGCCACACCTTCCATGTTCTCCCTTCTGTTTTGCAGCCCACCATTCAGATTTGGGGTCTTTATATTTCTGTTTTTCCCTAGAAACAAAACAAGAAGAGATGAGGAAGAAAGAGAAAAATCCCCATGCTCCCAAGATTGAGTACACAAAGACAAACAAATGGAGGGGGCAGACTGAAGCCTATAAGGGAATTCTGACACTCAACTCCTTTGCTTCCTTGTGTCTTGGTAGGCAGAGCAATAATACCAATTGTCCCTGTCTGTCTTTCTCATAGGATGGGGCAGAGAGAGCCATATGCAATAGAAGTCCATTTTATTAATAAGAGAAAAGAAATATGGTATTTCCAATTATTAAAATGTAGCAGAGAAAACACATACTAGCTTTCTTCCAAACCCCTTGTCAGATTTCCTAACAGTCAGCATTTGGGGAAAGCAGTTACTTTTTCACAGACTCTAATTAAAATGATCATCTAGAAGTAAATAATAAAATACCTAGCTCAATCTGAGCCCACTTCTTATAAATAGCCCTGTACTTGTAATGTAAAGACAGGCTTGTGCCCACTTTTGTTGAGACATCTCCATCCCCAAAATGTGTCGTGAATGCATTAATATAATTTTCCTTCAACCGAAGGATTCTGGTGAGTCCCAGAAGATCCTGGGATCTGTCAATTTCCTCTCCTCCTTCTTTTCTAATGGAAGACTCTGGATGTTTTCCCCACCATGAAAACCCATTAGTACTATTTCATTCCCTTACTAGACAGTTATTTAAAAAGTGGCAAAATATGCTTAGTCCCCACCAGCAGCAAACATGCTGCCTATAGGTTATCACTACAACTTGGTTCCTGCTCAGAGAATCTCACTTTTTAAAGATAATAAACAGTTATATTTTCCCCCAAATTCTGTACCACAAAGTGTCTGTAAAATGTTCTTTAAGTTATCCAAGCAAAAGAGTGCACTCAAAAGACATTTTCTTTTTTTACTCAAACTAAAAAAAAATAAAAAAATGGCCAAATGCTTATTCAAATGTTACAAAAACATTTGCTCCCAGACTCAGATCTTTCATGCCAATTTCAGCACAATGAATTTAACTGTGCAAGCTATACATTTCCGAAATGTGGTAATAGAAACTCCAACAAGGCTTAGCTATAGCAATCTGAGCGATGACACTAATATATTTTCATATTATACACACTGCAGAAAATGGAAATGTCAACTGGCTAGCTTACAAGGAATCTAAACATCCGTAACAGCTGTAACAGCTTGTCAATAGCAGATGCATACGTACTTGATGTTAAAATGCATTGTCAAGAAACACAGGAGAAAGTACATTAAGGTCAAATAAAAATTAAAAGAACAATGCATAGTAGAGAATCATGTTACCTACACACATTTACATTTCAGATAAAAAGATATTAAGATAATATTTGTCAAAAAATAAACTACCTCAATGCTGGTTTTTGCTTTGATCTAATACCATAGTCACTGTGCTGTGAAATTTGAAGTCAGAATGAGATTAATAATCTACAAGGCTAAAGCTTCTTTCTAGAATAAAAAGGCAACTTTATTACATATTACACACCGAAAAAAGTACCTTCAAAGAACAATATTAAGGTTGCAAAGTCCAGGAATCAAAATTAGTAAATGTCAGAAATGATGTTGCCTGTGCAATCTCAGTTTGGCCCCCTTGTGTGCATGCATTACGATAAAGTAATTATGTGATCACTATTTATTCTGGAGGAGCTCATTCAGTGCCCAAGATGGACTGTGCTCACATAGTGAGCCGCTATACAATGCTTTGTATTATCCTTATGGTTCAGTGTGGCTCCAGGCCTTATTCATTGCACACTACACTGCTCTGAAGAGAGGATTATTAACCTCCTCATGGGCTTTTCTGTGACATTCATCACTATAGTATCTGAGCGCTTCATAGACATTAAATTAATCTATTTTTAGAATCCCCCCCATGAGAAGAGGGGGGTAGTACTACTTCCATCTTACAGAAGGGAGCAGAAGCACAGTGAGTTTAAGGTTAGAAGGATCCATTTATTTTGGGTGTCTAATCTGGGATGTCTAGAACCTGAGTTCTCAGAGTACCTACATTATATAGCACTTTATATATTTAAGCACAAGTCTGATTGATATCGGCTGCAGCTGTGAGAGCTCTGGCCTTCTACAAATCGGACCCCAGAGTCTCAGTTCAGGCACCCAGAAAATGAGGAACACACTATTAGTGACCACCTCTGAAAAATTTGGTTTAAGTGACTTGCCCAGGATTATATAACAACTCTGTTGCAGAGGCAGAGATGGAATCCAGTTCTCCAGGACAACATTCAACTGCCTTATCCATAAGATGCTCCTTTCTCTTCTGTAAAATCTCCGCCAAATTTCAAGTCCCACCTCCAAAGCATGCAGGCACTAGAACATTTCAAAGTGAAGGTCTCAAGAATTTTTTTAACATAGGCAAAACAACGCACTAAACTGTTATGGCTGAAATTCCCTCCCCACAAAAAAAAAAATATCAGCCTGTGGCAAACACCCAGTCTGGAAAATTTCAGCCCAAATGATTAAAGCTGGGCAAAGTTATAAGCAACTGAAAACTGGGTCTTATCATGGGAAGTGTCTGGCAACCTTAATAATACGTGGTGCTACCAGCCCCACTTATAATTAAAGTTTAAAATCACATACTCTATTTATTGTTATATTTAAATTTAAAGA
Organism: Mauremys mutica; assembly: GCF_020497125.1. NCBI lineage: Eukaryota > Metazoa > Chordata > Testudines > Geoemydidae > Mauremys > Mauremys mutica. The sequence goes on along the minus strand of NC_059081.1, from coordinate 66,669,340 downwards.
GATTGAGTATAAACACTCTGTGGAATAGCAGTGGGTCAATAAGGCCTACAACACCCAAATCACTAATTCAAGACATGGCACATTGTCGGGGTCAGAATTTAACGGGTAGTTCTAAATTTCCAGATATCAGTCTTGCTTGTGTTTGTTGCATTTGGCCTAAAGCCCGGATGTGAAGAAGTAACCTGTAATTTTGTATGTGAGTTTAACAACAAGAAAGTGAACTCTTGATCTGTCCTGTCTCTCTTAAAGCCATAATATCCAACCCATCTGATTCAAGCACTGGTCTATTGTTTTGTACTATAATTGCTTACAGTGCCAATTTGAAAGACCTACTGCCTTTTCCTCTTATTGCCACAGTTACTATTAATTTGACGACTCCACAGCAGGGAACTAACACTGAAGGCAGCAGCATCTCATGCCAATCACTGACAGTGAGCCTAGTCTCTAACAGTGTTGATTCAGCACTGCTTGGGAACAGAAGAGCAGAGTGGAAGCAGTAGGAGTGGCAGAGCCAGTGGCTGAATTCACTCAAAAAAACAAACCGTTCTTTAAAGATGGCATTCAGCAAACCCACATAAAAGCTGAGTAATTGGGATTTATCAGAGCTTCCTGCAGAGGACTTGGAGGGAAAAGGAAATTCACTGCTAGACCTGAGGGCAGGCTGCACGGCTGCAGAGCACCAACCCACGCCCCAGGGATATTCAGCCTCCAACCTACATCTATCATTGGTGGGGATTATCATTCAGTGGCCACCCTCGATGCTTCACCTGTCCACTTGGTGTTGGCAGAAAGCGCAAAGCTACCACTGCCTGACTTCCACACCTCTGCTAGGCAGTCACTAGCCTTCCACAGTGCAGGTAACATGGGTGTGTTTCATCCAAAGTGCAAAGGTATAGAGCAAATAGAAGGGGATGATGCTAGTGGAAAGATCAGAGGAGAAAGAATAAAGGAAATGAACTGGGAAACAAAATATCAGCTATTTGGCTTGGTCAAAAATGAACAATGAATGGCAACGCCCCATAGGATTAATCAAGGTAATTGCAATAATAGGCAGAAATTTCCAACATATCAGTGGAGCTGTTACAGATCTTTAGTACTTTGAAAATACCTCTGGAAGATGAAGCAATTAGCACCTCAAGAAAACAAAGGGCCAAATGCTAGGGATATTACTGCCCTCTAATTGTGTGAAAAATGTCTAGAAATTGTGGAAGGAGGGAAGATGTGGACAAACACCCTCCACAATCCCTCAACCCCACCCCCAAAAATTCCTGAGACAGTTGAAGGCCCATTGTGCAAACAATACCCAGCTGGGGTCACCACAAACCCATGAGCAAATTCTGTAGGTAGAATACTCCTCTAGCAAGCTGACAATCCACTTCAGATGTTAACATTCCGTTTTTCATCATTAGTGTCTAATCTTCAACTTCCACATCTCATGCAATCCGTGTGCATGTGAGAGTGTGAGAGAGACAATGGGCGTGTGGCCACTCAAACAGCTGTGAAGTCAGGCAAAGTGTAGCCTGTAAAGAATGCACAGGGAGCTGGTGCCCAGTATAGTTATCTAAAGGATGCCTCATGGATCCTTTCATGCTACGTGATTAAGAGACTAAGGCCCTTGTATGTTGCCACTAACCTTTCCCACTGTGAGGATACTATATCAGGTTGTGCACATGGTGGACTTTTGAATGGACCATTTCCTGGGTTTGTGAAAGAATATTTGGGCCAAAGGATTTGTGAACAGATATTTTCACAGGTTTCAGAGTAGCAGCCGTGTTAGTCTGTATCCGCAAAAAGAACAGGAGTACTTTTATCGAGATGACCATAGAAGGTGTGAGGATACTTAACATGGGGAAATAGATTCAATTAGTGTAATGGCCCAACCATTCCCAGTCTCTGTTCAAACCTAAGTTAATTGTATCTAATTTGCATATTAATTCAAGTTCAGCAGTCTCTCTTTGGAGTCTGTTTTTGAAGTTTTTTTGTTGTAAAATTGCCACCTTCAAGTCTGTCACTGAGTGGTTAGAGAGGCTGAAGTGTTCTCCCACTGGTTTTTGAATGTTATGATTCCTGATGTCAGATTTTTTCTCCTGCTGATGATGCGCTCATCTCAATTGATTGGCCTCTTACAATTGGCATGGCTACTTCCACCTTTTCATGTTCTCTGTATGTATAAAAATCTTCTTGCTGTATGTTCCAGTCTATCGTCTGATGAAGTGGGCTATAGCCCACGAAGCTTATGCTCAAATAAATTTGTTAGTCTCTAAGGTGCCACAAGTACTCCTGATATTTTCACAGTAACTTTTAAAGTCTAGCTGGTGGAACTATTAAATAACAGTGCTTCATCTGGGACTTTGAGCCTTAATCAAGACCTTACATTATGAGAATTTTCTATTAGGTCTTTCACAGAAAACAGAAGTTAAAAATCACAAAAGGGACATGGTATTTGACAGCACTGTTAGAGTATGAGGGAAAGACACAGAACTGAAATGGCAGTGAAATCAAATTACTTTTCCCCAAAAAAGAGAATTCCCTCCAAGTCATAATTAAAACCATTGATGCAGCAGGGATTATCAATGTTACCAATTCTCAAGATTTGGTTTTGTGGCACTCAATTTTAGCTGTCCTTCGTACACCATTACTCATGAAAACAATTATTTCACACTGCCACTGGGCTCATTTTCTGGTTTGAAATAGAACTGATTGAATAGTGTTGGTAGCAGGAAAGAATCACTTCTGTAGCAAAGAAACAGATTTTTTTCCTTTACTTGGGTTACAATTTGATAAATGTGCTTCTTTCTGAGAATACAGTCTTGAATTTGAGAAAGCAGCACAAAAACTGTGTGTGTTTGTGTATGGGGGGTATAGTAGATCTAGCCTAAAGAAAAAAAAAATTCCAAAGACTTTCCCAACAGTAAGGGTCATAAAGAAGGAAAGCCAATAGGGTCCAAAAGGACACAAATATTTAAAGACTAGATTATTCCTTTTAGGCAGTCTCAAGTAATGCAAAATCCTTCCCTGAGATCTCATGGTCCTAGTTTTAGTAGTGTCTTCTCCCACTGCACAAGACCCAGGTATAATTTAGCCCAAACATGATACCTAAAAAACAGACAAAAATACACAGGATATGTATAGATGATGAAACCCCTCTAGTAATATTGATTCCTCTGCAGACACGAGGCTTTCTAAATGCACAGCATGATGTTACAGTATCAAACAGCAATGCTGTAGTCTGGGTGGGTTATGCACAACAGCAACAATATATTGGTTATTTTTGCTGCCTTTTTTTTTCTTAACAGTCATCCCAAGGAAACTGATTGTAAACACTGAAGAAATGAAACAGCAGACTGGCATTGCAAAATTGTCATCTTCACTAATCCAAATGAGCACTATTCAGATGATATTCATTTAAAAAAATTAGCTTTTAAAATAAAAAAAATTACAATCAAAAGGTACCGTGTTAAGTAGTCAATAATTTAGGGATATATTCCATATCTAATGAGAAACCAGAATATGGACTTATTATTTTACAAAAATTGGTTAATGTTGAAATTCTAAATTCAAACTGTGCTTCAACTTGTATGTACTATGTGCAACATTGTATTATTAAAAAATTAACCCATGCCCAAACAAAAGGAAAAGTTTCCTACATAGTTCTGTTGGAACTGAAAAATTCTGCTGTCACTGTAATTGCATAGATAAACATAAGTAAAGGACATTTATAAGAAACATCTTTGTCAAGTAGGACTATAGTCTAGTGATTTGGGAGATCCTGAGTGACTCCATCTTGTATCCCTGGCCTCCATTTGAATAAGCAAGAGCCACTCCACCATTAGAAGCTGCAGGTCACGTAGTGCAAAATATAGAATTGGCGGGAAAAGGTGGTAAACAACAATTCAGCAAATCATAACACTGTGAAGTAAATAACAATCGCAAGTCTAAAAATAGAATTGACAGCAGAAGAAAGTAAACAAGTAGAATGATGTCACGTGACTAAAAATAGACTTGAAAAACAGTTTAAAGGTCGGTGGCTTTATGTGATGGTGGTGCAGTGATAACAGACTCCAGCCAGAGAAACAGATTCATCCTACTGCAGCCAGTATGCCTTGCCAGACCACCCAGCAAGGAGTGAGATTTTACTTGCTGTAATTATAGCATAGGATCATGTATTTAGGTCCTATTGTAGTTTTCAATAAATTGTTAAAACCACCTGGTCTCTCTCAAACTTGACTGAATTGCTCTTGGGGAAGGGCAGCTTGTAACACTGGTCAGTTCTTCTAAACCTGATCTTAGTTGTACACCTCTACAGGGTTCAAATTTTCATTTGTTTGGAATTCTTCCCAGTAAGTATCAATACAGAGCAGTCGGCATTTTATACTCCAGTGAAGCTGGCATCTGGCAGTCTCTTTTGCATCCTACCCAGTCCCATCCAACTTGACATGTTTATTAATGAAGATTAATTCTGTTACTTCAACATATTTGAAAACTATTCAATGTGTAAGAATAAAATATTGTCATTGTGTTTGCTACTCTGCCCTTTTGCAAAATGATATTTGATTAAGATCATTTGCATAATTTTGAGTTAAGAACATCCTTCCGTTCAGAGATAATATAGTGACAGTTGTCAGAGTTGCACGGAGACAAGGATCTGTGTTTTTCAGTTACTCTACTTTCTGCTTAGTCCAGACACTGCTTCTGAAATCAGATACATTATCGGACAAGAGAAATGCTAATAAAATAAAACTCTAATTTGGAATGAGTGCAATTGGCATTCACTATTTGTATAAAACTTTATATGTGGATTAGTTACACTGATTTCATGCATATTTCTTGCCTACTGTACCTAAGTAAGGTATTAATTCTATCTAGGCATACTGGCAATATCAAACTTGGATAGAGAATCCCTGTTCCTCAGAGGCACCAGAGGTCTGCTCAGTAGACAGTAAGAAAGGAAAAGTAAAGGTGCCTTTTTAAGCTACCTTTGCACACCCCTGATCCCAAGTGCTAGCCAGTTTGTTGTGTAAATTAGAGTAGCCTTGAGACTGCTCTCATTTATGCCAGTTTGTAATAGGCCCCAAGGATTTCCAGAGTGCAGCATACTACATCTAGCCCACATCTCTCCTTAACATGTGTTGTCCCCTTACTAAAACTCAGTGCGGGTGTTTTGGTTGGCTAACTCCCAGTGCCAAAAGAAAGGGGAAGGGTCGATGGGAAATCAGGACCCTGAGACTGAGAGTTCCCTGGGGCAATGGGGAGAGGCCAATGCTCCAGGTCAGCCTGACTGACAGGGTAGGCAGGCTAATCAGGGAGTCAGGAGGCTGGGGGGTCCCGTCCTCCCTGTGAGATGGAATTGCCTGGGTCAGACAGAGTGGGAGAAGCAGGGGCCCAAGCTGAGCTGGGGAGCAGAGCTGGGCCAGATTCAGAGGGGCCAGAGAAGCAGATCCTGTGCTGGGAGCAGGGCTGCAGCCCCAAAGCCAGAGGAACAGACCAGGGAGAGCAGATCCAGTGCTGGGAGCAGAGCTTCAGCCACAGAGCCAGAGGGGCCAGAGAAGCAGCCCAGGGGGCTGGAGGCAGAGCAGCAGCATCAGTGCTGAGGCCGAGTGGAGCCGGAGCTAGAACAGTGGAGCTGGGGCTGGAGCAGTCTAGAGCCAGGTGCGGTGAGCAGCTGGGGCCAGCCAAGGGAGGACCCTGGGCAAAGGGCCCAGCGCAGAAAGACACCCCCAGCCAAGGGTCCTTGCAGGCCAGACTGGGAGAAGGATCTTAACTTGACAGGGAGCTGATGCTGGGAAGAAGGTTCCCACCACCCAAAGCCCGGAGGTGTGTGGCCACAACCAGAGCAAGTGTCCAACCCACAGCATCCCTGCAGCACAGCCAGGAGCGCCGCCAGCTTTTTTGGTGCCTTAGGTGGCGGAAGATTCCGCCCCCAAAACAGCACCCCCGACAGAGGTGGCGGAAGGTCCCGCCCCCGAAATACCGACGACGACCAGGGTGGCCGAAGATCCGGCCACCGCGGTCGCCGCCCCCAAATGTTAGCGCCCTAGACGACCGCCTAGGTTGCCTAATGGATTGCACTGGCCCTGAGCACAGCCAGGGCCTGAGAAGGAGGCCTGGGACCTACAAGGAACAGACTGTGAACTGCCCTGACATTCCAGAGACACTGTTTGTAATCAGGGGCGGATCCAGGCACCAGCGCAGCAAGCGCGTGCCTGGGATGGCAAGCCGGGGGGGGGGGGTGCAGTGGGCAGCGTGGCAGTCGTCATGAGGGCGGCAGTGAGGGAGCCTTCGGTGGCGTTTATGCAGGAAGTCCACCGGTCCCACAGTTTCAGTGGCAATTCGGTGGCGGGTACGCCGAAGGCGCGGGACCGGTAGATCACCCGCAGAACCACCGCCGAATCCATGAGACTGGCAGACCTCCCGCAGAAATGCTGCTGAAGGTACCCTGACTGCCGTGCTTGGGGCGGCAAAAAACATGGAGCAGCCCCTGTTTGTGATGTTCCCTGCCACAAAGCGGGATGATGTGTTTTCCTTTAACCTTTCCCATTTTTCCTTATTCTTTTTTAACTAATTGCTGATTAAAGAAATTGTATTTGCTTTAAATTGTATGTAATGATCAGTGGGTCGGGGAAGTGTCCAGTGCAGAGAGAGCACCCCGGAGTGGGGACACCCCAGCCCCTGACCTAGGTGACCACAGCAAGGTTGAGGGTCAAGCCCCTGAGGAATCCTGCCCCAGCCTTGTTGGGGTTACAAGGACTCTGCCAGACAGGAGAGTGGAAGGGGAGTCCTTGAGGGCAGGCAGGCCTCCACTAGCCTATTTCACCAGGGTAGTGCAGAAGGCAGGAAAGTTCCCCACAATAGCGGGACCATTTCCCCGCTTACACATGCACTCGACCTATCCCTACTAGGGTTGGGAGAAGAGTTGATTAGAGGCAGCTACACCACTTGTATGCCATGCTGGGGAAATCCCCTGCTGGCTGATTAGGGCAGCTTTACTACTCCTTTGTGACACTAAATCAATGTCAAAGGGACCAAATGGAGGCCAGAACTTGAATGTAAATGAAGAATTTGGGCCATTTTTTGGAGAGAAGGAACCAAATTTTGTTTTCACTTAAAACAATGTAAATCTAAAGTAATCCATTGACTTTTAAAGTGGAGTCACTCTAGGTTTACATCACTTTAGCAGAGAGCAAAATTTGACCCACAGTTATTAATATGAAGAAATATATGCTTAGCTATCATGTCTTCTTCCTCAACTCCTTTCCTGTGTATAGGTGTACCTTCCCAACAAAATATTTTCCTCTGGTTCATGCAGAAGCACTGTTTGGGCTTCTAAAAGTGCTGGATGGGGAGCCCCATCCCAACCTTGGATTTGCTCCCTTTCTTGTTGAGGAGTTCAGTCTGAGGCCCTTCAGGGCATCATGTAAGGGCCATCTTTTTGTTTTCTTCAAAGCTGAAAAATAATATGGTGTGAAAGAGTGGGAATGATTTATCTGGAGAATGCCCTTTCTTCCTTTGCCTTTAAAAAAGGCTAGTAGGTATTGGTTCATTTTTATATTGTTTACATGGTCCACAAGATGTACAGAGAAACATGATAGAAATCTAAATATAACTCAAATTAATTTATGCAGGATAGGTCTGCAACTTTAAGCAGAAGTAAAAGAACAATGATTCCTCATTCTGCTTTCCATGAACATAACTATATTAGCCGGCACACTGTAGCTTTCAATAAAGTGATTGCTATTTATGAGATTACAATACACATTTTTCATACACTGGTATCATGTGACTTAATCAGTTTGCTATAATCAGAATGGAAGAATAAAGAAATGATGGGAATAATTTACAGTCATTTTGTAATCTGGCAGGGAATGGCAAACCAATGTATCTTGTGAAGATTGACACCTGATGATCATTTACTTCCAGCCAATTACTAATTAATGAAGCAGGAAAGCACATTGATGAAATACACAAGGGTGATTACAGAGCACATTTCAGTATCATATTACTGAATAATTAATGCTAGGATAACTTGAAGTGCAGTTTCAGCATAGGGAAATAAGGATAGCCAGGACCTTTCAATAACAAAATGCCTGCTTGTTGCATAATAATGAATGATTGTTTCTGTTTAGTGATTAAGGGCTTAATCCTTCATTTCTTGTCCACCAATAACTCACACAGAAGCCACACTGAGAATTTTGTATCAGCAAAGGATACATGATTAGGATATTGAGAGTGAATTCCTAGATTATATAATAATATAAAGGTGTGAAATTAAAAATCTTCTAGAGTTAGCAGTATTTATTTCCAAGCTTTGTCATGGTTGTATTTTGCACAAAATTAATAGACCTAGAAAAAGAAGAAGAAAACTTTATAATTTTTTCTAAAACTCTCACTGAAGATTAATACAGATTTTTGTTTTTCAGCTATTTAAAACTTTATTGGGTTGCTATACAGATATTTATCTTTATAACAAGAAATAAGCAGTGACTCCCATTAGCTCTTCCAACTATTGTCCTCTACAACTACTTTATTTCTACTATTAATCAAACTGCTGACAGTCCCCCCCCACCCCAAGTTTCTTAAGTAAACCTAAAAAGTGCAGAAAGTGTCAAGTTTGATGTATCTAAAAAGCAAGGCTGCATTTCTTCTTAAGTTAATTGACAGTAAACAGACTTGCCTGTCTATCTGTCTTTGTCTAACTTTTTCCAGCTGGATAAACCCAATTGCTATTAAACTTGACAAAAGACAATGATATTATTAATGAAAGCAGATACATGATGTTAGACTTTTCATTACAGTCGCCTAGTGAGCTTCAATTAATTGCAGGGTTGTTGTGTCTAAGAAGGATGCAGATGGGAAGAAGGGTTATGAGAGATAGCACCGATAGATTTTTTTACCTCTCACTTTCAGTAGGGCATCTTATCCATCATTTTCCTGCCTTGAAATTTTAACTAAATTATGTTTCTGAAGAGTGATCTGTAAATTACCCATATATTTTCCACTCTTCTGAATAATACATATGCTAGCATATACATTTACAAATGTGGATCATTTAGACATACCTTGTTGCAATGAATGGCCACATCCTGGCTTTGGTAATATGGTGTTTAATTAACAAACCCAATTTAAAACAAAAACAATCTGACTGGGATGAACAAACAATGATGCATGAATGTACTACAGGTTTGCTGAGCACACCAGCTAATTCATATAGTCACTGTTCTGCTTTAGAGGGGGATTGGAAATGATTTTCTGGGTCATCTAGCCTATCCTTGCGAACAAGCTCATGAGTTATTGTATCCTACAAACATTCAATCCAATTTTCCCTTCATTAAAATAAAACAATGATACTTCAATGACTTTTCTTAGCACATTATTTCATTGGCCAATTAACTTCATTTGTAGGCTTTCTAGTTCCTAAAACTTCACTTGAATTTTCCTTTCTCTGTCTTCAGGATTTCACTCCTTAACTTGTGGCCTTAGACCACACCAAATACTTCTCCTTTTTGTCATTACTTCAAGATTTTTGCATTGTTATTACTATTGATTGAGTACTCTCAATGTTCTTAACCCTGAACAAATATCAAAGAACTCCAAGGGCCTTACAGTCTAACTCGATTGCTTTATGTCCCTCTAGGTGTCTTTTTGTCTCTTTTAAGTAGCACTTATCCAGTTGCTTCAGTCTCTCCTGTCGAACACTTATTTGTGTAGCCCTTTATTAGACTTTTGATTTTATCTGTGTCCTTTCCATTTCCAGGAGCTTGAGATAGAATTCTCAAAATTGACTTTGCTCTTGTCATCCTATGGTTCACCTGTTTATTTAACTTGGATTCCCCACCACTCCTCCCTTTCTTTTCTCTTCTTCAACTTCATTCTTCCTATCACCTGTTATTGTGGGTAGGTTTGAAGAATGTGAGAGTTATCTGTGTAAATTTTATTAAAGTTATTATGTAACTCTGTGGTCTTGATAGTTATCGTATTGCTAGCTATGGGATAACTAAAAGGTAAATCAGTCTTAATTAGCACTGCAGGAACCAAAAATCAATGGCCGTGGACAGCCCCAGTGGCTGGTACTAAGACAATGAAGATGAGAATTCCTTTGAAACTTAGGTGGAATTAGGATCTGCCTGGTCCCACAGGAAGGGAGGAGGACAGATTCCAGCTTGAAACTTCATGGGCTTTTAGGCAAGAACTCTGAAATAAAGATCTTGAAAGCAGCTAAAAAGGTGAGCCTCTGAAGATGCAGGAGAGACAGAAGATCTGTAGAAAAGCACAGTATAGTTCAGGAACACTACAGAACAGGAAGGCACAAGGGTGACTTCAGGCCTACCTACTTGCATGAAGTAAATGCTGAGTTTAGATAAGTCAATATGCTTTTGTTGTTTAACCCTTTTCTCTCTGCTTATCATATTCCTATGGACTAATAAATAATACTTTGTTGTGACAAGCTGCTCTCTATCATTGCCTTTTCAAACTGATCACAGCTTCTAGGGAGACATACATAGCAGGAGCCAAAACCAGTTGGACCTCCAAGGGTAATATTTTTGGTAAACAGAGGTGGTGATCCACTCTAAAAGTGGAGTGAATTGTGGGATTACACTACAAGAGAAATGCAAATGTAGGCATAAGAACATAAGAACATAAGAAAGGCCGTACCGGGTCAGACCAAAGGTCCATCTAGCCCAGTATCTGTCTACCGACAGTGGCCAATGCCAGGTGCCCCTGAGGGAGTGAACCTAACAGGCAATGATCAAGTGATCTCTCTCCTGCCATCCATCTCCATCCTCTGACGAACAGAGGCTAGGGACACCATTCTTACCCATCCTGGCTAATAGCCATTTATGGACTTAGCCACCATGAATTTATCCAGTCCCCTTTTAAACATTGTTATAGTCCTAGCCTTCACAACCTCCTCAGGTAAGGAGTTCCACAAGTTGACTGTGCGCTGCGTGAAGAAGAACTTCCTTTTATTTGTTTTAAACCTGCTGCCTATTAATTTCATTTGGTGACCCCTAGTTCTTGTATTATGGGAATAAGTAAATAACTTTTCCTTATCCACTTTCTCAACATCACTCATGATTTTATATACCTCTATCATGTCCCCCCTTAGTCTTCTCTTTTTCCAAACTGAAGAGTCCTAGCCTCTTTAATCTTTCCTCATATGGGACCCTCTCTAAACCCCTAATCATTTTAGTTGCTCTTTTCTGAACCTTTTCTAGTGCTAGAATATCTTTTTTGAGGTGAGGAGACCACATCTGTACACAGTATTCGAGATGTGGGCGTACCATGGATTTATATAAGGGCAATAATATATTCTCAGTCTTATTCTCTATCCCCTTTTTAATGATTCCTAACATCCTGTTTGCTTTTTTGACCGCCTCTGCACACTGCGTGGACATCTTCAGAGAACTATCCACGATAACTCCAAGATCTTTTTCCTGACTCGTTGTAGCTAAATTAGCCCCCATCATGTTGTATGTATAGTTGGGGTTATTTTTTCCAATGTGCATTACTTTACATTTATCCACATTAAATTTCATTTGCCATTTTGTTGCCCAATCACTTAGTTTTGTGAGATCTTTTTGAAGTTCTTCACAATCTGCTTTGGTCTTAACTATCTTGAGTAGTTTAGTATCATCTGCAAACTTTGCCACCTCACTGTTTACCCCTTTCTCCAGATCATTTATGAATAAATTGAATAGGATTGGTCCTAGGACTGACCCTTGGGGAACACCACTAGTTACCCCTCTCCATTCTGAGAATTTACCATTAATTCCTACCCTTTGTTCCCTGTCCTTTAACCAGTTCTCAATCCATGAAAGGACCTTCCCTTTTATCCCATGACAGCTTAATTTACGTAAGAGCCTTTGGTGAGGGACCTTGTCAAAGGCTTTCTGGAAATCTAAGTACACTATGTCCACCGGATCCCCCTTGTCCACATGTTTGTTGACCCCTTCAAAGAACTCTAATAGATTAGTAAGACACGATTTCCCTTTACAGAAACCATGTTGAGTATTGCTCAAGAGTTTATGTTTTTCTATGTGTCTGACAATTTTATTCTTTACTATTGTTTCAACTAATTTGCCCGGTACCGACGTTAGACTTACCGGTCTGTAATTGCCGGGATCACCCCTAGAGCCCTTTTTAAATATTGGCGTTTCATAGGCCAATGAAAGAGGTGCCCATCAAGAGAGGTCAAAGGTAAAGCTAACCTGAACCATAACAGTAGGCTTCTGTGACATTTGCACTAGGCTGTGACAATTATTGGATCAGGTTTGACTATTATCTTTTCTGATAAGAGAGTTCCACAATCAAGTATCAAGAGCCTACCTCTTGTTGCATAATGTTTAACCTTTGCAAGTGAAAGTTGCTCTATCCCCAATGAACCAAAATTGTTTTGATAGATTGTGGCTAGAGAGACAGTCAGATAGTCTGGTGCCAAGTCACCAAGGCCCTTGAAGATTAGTACAGGGAGCTGGAATTAGAATAGGATAGTGGAGAGTGCAGAGACCTTGTGTAACATGCTAATAGCAGCTATACCACTCAAGAGATGAACATTTTAAATGGCAAAGCCTGACAGCCCTAAGAAAAAGACGGTTACTCACCATTGTAACTGTTGTTCTTCGAGATGTGTTGCTCCTATCCATTCCAGTTAGGTGTGCGCGCGTCGCGTGCATGCTCATTGGAAGATTTTTACCCTAGCAACACTCGGTGGGTCGGCTGGGCGCCCCCTGGAGTGGCGCCGCTATAGCACTAGATATATACCCCAGCCGACCCGTCCGCTCCTCAGTTCCTTCTTGCCGGCTACTCCGACAGTGGGGAAGGAGGGCGGGTCTGGAATGGATAGGAGCAACACATCTCGAAGAACAACAGTTACAACGGTGAGTAACCGTCTTTTCTTCTTCGAGTGATTGCTCCTATGCATTCCAGTTAGGTGATTCCCAAGCCTTACCTAGGCGGTGGGGTCGGAGTGAGACGTGGCAGAGTGTAAGACTGCTGAGTCAAAGGCTGCATCGTCTCTGGACTGTTGCAGCAATGCGTAGTGGGCAGCAAAGGTGTGAACGGAAGACCAGGTCGCCACCCGACAGATGTCCTGAATGGGGACATGGGCCAGGAAGGCAGCAGAAGAGGCTTGCGCTCTTGTAGAGTGAGCGGAGAGATGACCAGCTGGAACGTGAGCGAGCTCGTAGCATGTCTTGATACATGACGTCACCCAGGCCGAAATCCGCTGGGAAGAGACTGGCATGCCCTTCATGCGATCTGCTACCGCCACAAAGAGCTCAGGCGAACGGCGGAAAGGCTTCGTTCGCTCTATGTAAAAAGCGAGGGCCCTACGCACGTCGAGGCTATGAAGCTGCTGCTCCCTACGAGATGCGTGCGGCTTCGGGAAGAAGACCAGGAGGAAGATGTCCTGGTTCACATGGAAAGCCGACACCACCTTAGGTAAGAAGGCGGGGTGTGGCCGAAGCTGCACTTTGTCCTTATGGAAGATAGTATACGGCGGGTCAGCCGTTAGGGCATGAAGCTCAGAGACCCGTCGCGCCGAAGTAATTGCGACGAGGAAGGCCGTTTTCCAGGACAAGTAGAGAAGGGAACACGTGGCCAAGGGCTCAAAGGGGGCTCCCATAAGCTTGGCTAAGACCAAGTTCAAATCCCAGGTAGGAGTTGGGCATCATACCGGAGGGTATAATCGTTCTAGCCCCTTTAGAAAATGGGAAACCATGTGATTGGAGAAGATGGAACTTTCCCCTATGCTGGGCCTAAAGGCGGAAATTGCCACCAGGTGCACTTTCAAGGAGGAGATTGCGAGGCCTTGCTCCTTGAGGGACCAAAGATAGTCCAGGATCCTGGGAATAGGTATCAGGAGAGGGTTGAGACCTTTCTGATTGCACCAGAGCGCGAAACACTTCCACTTAGTGAGGTAGGTCAACCGAGTGGAAGGCTTTCTGCTCTCTAGCAGCACCTGCTGCACTGCAGCGGAACAGTCCCGCTCTGCTCGGGTTAGCCATGCAGGAGCCAAGCCGTCAGGTGGAGGGACTGCAGGTCCGGGTGGCGAAGCCTGCCGAAGTCCTGCGTTATGAGGTCCGGCCATAGCGGGAGGGGAATAGGATCCGCTACTGAGAGGTCGAACAGCAGGGTGTACCAGTGCTGTCTCGGCCATGCCGGAGCAATGAGAATGAGGCGGGCCCTGTCCCTCCGGAACTTGAGCAGCACCTGGTGTACGAGGGGGAACGGAGGGAAGGCATACAGTAGGCGATCCTTCCAGGGGTGGAGGAATGCATCCGAGAGGGAGCCCTGGGAGCCGCCCTGGTAAGAGCAGAACAGATGGCATTTCCTGTTCTCTCTGGAGGCAAAAAGGACTATCTGGGGAAAACCCCACCTCTGGAAAATGGTGTGCACCACATCGGGACGAAGCGACCACTCATGGGAGAGGAAAGACCTGCTGAGGCGGTCTGCCAGTGTGTTCTGCACTCCCGGGAGAAACGATGCCACTATGTGTATGGAGTGGGCTATGCAAAAGTCCCACAGTTGCATCGCTTCCATGCAAAGCCGGGAGGAACGTGCTCCGCCCTGCTTGTTGATGTAGAACATCACTGTCGTGTTGTCGGTGAGGACAGACCCGCAGCGACCTTGGAGTTGGGAGCGAAAGGTCTGGCACGCCAAGCGAACTGCTCGCAGTTCCCGGACATTGATGTGGAGGGTCAGCTCGCGGGGTGACCAAAGGCCCGGGGTGTGTAGGCCGCCGAGGTGCGCACCCCACCCCATGGCCGAGGCGTCTGTAGTTAAAGTGATGGAGAGGTGAGGGGGGCGGAATGGAACCCCGGCACACACCGCCCCTGGGTCCAACCACCAGTTGAGCGAGACGAGGACTGATGGCGGGATCGTGACCACCGTGTCTATGGAGTCCCTGTGCGGGCGGTAAACGGACGCCAACCACATTTGAAAGGTCCGAAGGTGGAGCTTCGCGTATGTGGTCACGAAAGTGCACGCTGCCATGTGGCCTAGGAGGCTGAGGCAGGTGCGCACCGTTGTCGTCGGGAAGGACTGCAGGCTTCGGGTGATGGAAGCCATGGCCTGGTGTCGAGGCAGAGGGAGGCAGGCTCTGGCTAGACTGGAGTCCAGGACCACGCCGATGAATTCTATCCTCTGCGTTGGAGTCAAGGTAGACTTCTTGGCGTTGATTATAAGGCCTAGGTGTTGAAACAGGCCTAGGATCTCGGCCATTTGCTGTGCTACGAGCTGCTGGGACGTTCCGCGGACCAGCCAGTCATCAAGATACGGGTAAACATGTATCCGGCAACGGCGAAGGGCTGCGGCGACCACTGCCATGCACTTGGTGAAGACCCTCGGTGCCGTGGAGAAGCCGAAGGGGAGCACCGTAAACTGGTAGTGCTGGTGGTTGATGACAAAGCGCAGGTAGCGTTGATGAGGAGGGTAAATCGTAATATGGAAATACGCGTCCTTCATGTCGAGGGCGGCAAACCAGTCTCCCAGATCCAGGGAGGGAATAATGGTCCCCAGGGTTACCATGCGAAACTTGAGCTTGACCAGAAATCTGTTGAGCTCTCGGAGGTCGAGGATTGGTCGCAGACCTCCTTTCGCCTTGGGGATTAGGAAATATCGGGAATAAAATCCCCTGTCTCGCATGCCTTCCGGCACCTCCTCTATGGCACCCAAACTCAACAGAGTCTCGACCTCTTGCAAGAGGAATTGCTCGTGAGAGGGGTCCCTGAAGAGGGACAGGTAGGGTGGGTGGGAGGGAGGGGGCGAAAAAAACTGGAGGCGGTAACCAGACTCCACTGTGCGAAGTACCCAGTTGTCTGTTGTTATCTGGGACCACGCCGGTAGGAAGTGGGAAAGACGGTTGAAAAACAACGGGGAAGGATCCGGTAAAGAAAGTGGTGGGCCGTCCTCGGGCATCCCATCAAAAGTTTTGCTTGGGTCCTGAGGAAGGCTTTGAGGGTGGTTGGGACTGGTTTCCCTGATTGCCCGACTGCCTGCGCCGGTTCACTCTGCCCCTGCACCTATTATCGGGGTGCAGTCTGGGCTGATTGAACGGGCGGTACGGCTGTGGCCGGAAGGATCTCCGCTGGGTAGCGGGCGTGTGCATGCCCAGGGAGCGTATCGTGATTCGACCATCCTTGAGGGTTTGCAGCCGTAAGTCTGTCTTTTCAGAAAAGAGACCCCGGCCATCAAACGGCAAGTCCTGGATGGTGTGCTGGACCTCCGGCGGCAGCGTGGAGGCCTGAAGCCACGAAATTCTCCTCATGGTCACTCCAGAGGCCAAAGTCCTGGCTCCCGAATCTGCAGAGTCCAGAGAGGCTTGGAGGGCCAACCGGGACGCCTTCTTACCCTCCTCAACAAGGGCCGTGAACTCAGGCCGGGAGTCGGATGGCACAAGCTCAGAGAACTTCGAGAGGGACACCAAGGTGTTATAGGTGTACCTGCTGAGGAGAGCCAGCTGGTTGGCGACTCTCAACTGGAGGCCACCGGCTGAATAGACCTTACGGCCCAAAAGGTCCATACGCCTCGCTTCTTTGGATTTGGGCACTGGTGCTGGCTGGCCATGTCGCTCACGGTCGTTAACCGACTGGACCACCAATGAGCATGGAGCTGGGTGCATGTAGAGATACTCGTATCCCTTAGATGGGACCGAGTATTTTCTTTCCACACCCCGAGCGGTGGGAGGGATGGACGCTGGGGACTGCCAGACAGTGTCCGCATTCCGCTGGATTGTGCGGATGAAGGGCAGGGCCACACGAAGAGGCGCATCTGCTCCAATTATGCTGACGACGGGGTCATCATCCTCTGCTACCTCCTCCACAGGCAGGTTTATGTTTTGGGCCACCCGTCGTAACAAGTCCTGATGGGCCCGAAGGTAGATCGGAGGAGAGCCCGAGGAGGACGCCCCAGCCACGGCCTCATCCGGTGAGGAAGAGGATGACAGGCCCGGGAGCAGCGTGTCCGGCGGGGGTTCATCGAGCTGCTGCAGGGCCTCAGCGACAGGGGGATGCTCCGCATCCGTGGATGTCAGCGGCTCCTCTACCACGGCTCGGGGAGGAGGTCTGCTGACTGAAGCCTCAGGCGCCCTGTGGTCAGATGTCCTGGAGCGCTGAGTGGAAAAGGGCACTCCTTAAGTCTCATGGTAGGCCCATGGAGTCCAGAAGCCCCATTGAGGAGGACCCTGGTCTTGCCCTTGAGGCTCGGTGCGCTGATCAACTGCGCTGTCTGCCTGAGAGGAGACGGACGGCTGTCTTGAAGGCCACGGCGGGGCGGAGAGACTGTGCGACTGCGCCATCAACGCCGCCGGTCTGTCCCTGGACGGTGCCGGGGAACGGTGCCGGTCTTCGCGGTGCCGGGAATGAGACCGGGACCATCTACCATGCCGGTGCCGGGAGGTCGACCGGGATCTCGAGTCCCGACGGTGGGAGCGGCTGCGGGAGGACCAGTACCAGGAACGGTACCGAGAGCCAGATCGGTGCCGATAGCGCCAGTCAGGAGAGCGGGACCGGGATCGTCTCCGCGAGTACGACCGGTACCGCGATGGAGAGCAGTACCGGGACTGCGAGCGGTGCCAAGATCTGGAGCGGCGTGAACGCGAACATCTCCGGGACCGGGACCTGAAGTACCATCTCTCCTGTCTGTCAGGGGAAGGAGGCTGCATGATAGCCGGCTTGCCCGCTGACTTAACAACCCGCACCGGCAGTGCCGGGGGTTGAGTATGCGTTGGCTCCGTCAACACAATGAGTTCTCTCGCCATCGAAAAGATTTCAAGTGTCGACGGGAGAGCGAGCTCGACCGCGGTATGCACCTGGGAGCAAGGAGGTACCGGACTCGACGGCCCTTGCGGCGCCGGAGTCAACGGTACAGCGCATGGTTTATGTGCTGTCGGAGTCGGTGCCGGGGGCGCCGGTGCCGGTGCCAGTGGTTGGGCGAGAGGTCCTGGTGCAGAGACCTTGGAGGATGTCTGCGCTGGCTTACGTTTCCTCGAGGGAGAGAGGGAACGGTGCCGGGGTGCCGGTGCCGGCTGCTGCTTCTTCATGGCCTCGGTACCGGAATGGCCAGGAACCGCTGGAGCGCTCCACACCGAAGAGGTCTGTGGAGCGGCTGGTGTCGGCACCGCAGGGCTAAGTGCCGATTCCATCAGGAGCTGCTTCAAGCGAAAGTCCCGCTCCTTCTTTGTCCTTGGCTTAAAGGACTTGCAAATGTGGCACTTATCTGTAAGATGAGACTCTCCTAAGCACCGCAGGCAGGAGTCATGAGGGTCTCCAATCGGCATGGGCCGCTGGCAGGCCGAGCACGGGTTAAATCCCGGTGCCTTGGGCAGGAGCCCGCACCGGGTTGGGAAAAAGAAGGGCTAGGCCCCCCGATTTCCCCTAACTAACTAACGCTAAGTACAATAAACTATTTAAACTAATCTAACTATTTTTAAAGAACTATATACAACAAGTATGAGAAGAAAAGCAGTGAGAAGCTAGGGCTGTGGAGGTCAACTAAGCACTCCACTGTTCCAACGACCGTCACGGGCGGTAAGAAGGAACTGAGGAGCGGACGGGTCGGCTGGGGTATATATCTAGCGCTATAGCGGCGCCACTCCAGGGGGCGCCCAGCCGACCCACTGTGTTGCTAGGGTAAAAAATCTTCCGACGAGCGTGCACGCGGCGCGTGCACACCTAACTGGAATGCATAGGAGCAATCACTCGAAGAAGAAAGTGTCAGCTTTGGGTAGTTCAGTCCAGATGTGACCAATACATGGATTATAGTTCCTAAATCTACAACAGACATCATTAACTCAAGCTTCCTGATCATTTTTGTTGTGCTTCTCTGAACATTCCACAATGTGTCAATACCTTTCTGGTAATGAATTGCCCAAAAGTGAACTTAATATTCCAGGTGCAGTCTAACAAAATACATATATAAGGTGTACAGTGGGCCTCCTTTGCCCCTTCTCTCTTCCACTGGGGCTATGTGCTTCTGATGGTTCATGTATTGGTAGCAAAACTTGCAGTCCCCTAGTGTAGAGGAGACCAATCTGGCCGGCCTTTAAACAGGAGAAGCAAAATGTGAAAGGCCCCCTGCTTCCCCTCCTCTCAGCCCCCACCGTGAGCCAAACAAGAGCTGGCCACAACCTAGCCATTAATCAGGACTCACTCATTCCACTCCTTTTCCTGATGCTCCTCTAGATGCAGCACCTTATGTCTTTGACTGACAAAAGATGATCTTTCTGGCAGGAGGGTTTTTCCACTGCTTCCTTTATCCTTCTGTTTCCAACACTTCTCAATTTTTTGCCTCTTCCCCTGTTTTCTGTAAGGCCTCAATCTCTGATAGGGACTCAACTCCTCTCTCCTTTCATGGAAAATATCTCCCTAGCATATAGATTCTGTTCCCCAAACAGCACAGGAAGCACTACAAAATCAGGGACTTTCTATGCAAAAAGAGCTTCATGAATTATTAATAAACAGCTTTCTTTCCCACAAGCAGCCCGAGTCCTAATATATACTTAAAGTACCTAGAGATGAACCAATGAAAGAATTGTGTTCCCACATTTCCAGATCCTGCAGCCACAAAGATGAGTGAAACCCCTTGGAACCTCTTCTAGCCCATGCCCTCCCATTCTCAGGATTGGTTGACCTGCTGCAAGGCCCGTTAACACCACAGTCTGGGACTCTCTCTTTGCAACTCTGTAATATAGGGACCAGATTTGCCAATAACAACTTCTTTGCTAATAAGAGGAATTTGTGCTTTTTCCTGTCTACTGAGATGGATTCTATTTTTGCCAGGGTGGAAATGTAGGAATATAAATAATGGATTTTCTTCTGAAAATACTCAGTGAATATTAATAAAACCCTTTTCTCTCCCACTGCAAGAGGACCAATTCATAGAGTCATCAACTCCTGGGAACGGGGACTTTGAAATGATAATTGAGAGTATCAACTGACAAGATGCCAGAAAAATAAAAGGAAAATATGTAGCATCTACAAAGGTGAGTCAAGCCCCTTTGAACATCCTTCAGTTTGTAAAATTAGCTTTAGAAATGGCCATATTACACTTGTTCTGTAACTGATTCATAAAGCGCCTTCCATGTGGAGATCCCTGAATCACCTTGCCAGGATACCACATGTCTTCCTTTGAATATGTAATTTTCCCAAACAATCTCCATGCACACTTCACAACTAGCACTTTTCATACTTGATTTTTTATTTCAGAAACTCTTAGAAAGAACCATAGGAACAACAAATAAATGATCTTATGACTTGTGCGTTAATCATCAAATAAGTTTTCCAGGAGCTACTTATTGCTACATGGAGTATACATTGTGTTATATCAATACATGCAGAGAAGAAAAACTGTTACCATTCATGCCACAGCATCAGATATGTAGGTTCCTGGGAGAGAACACAGGCAGGCCCCTGCCCTGAGAACATAGACATGACATAGGAAAATATGAACAGGACATATAAAAATAAGGTGCAAGGTTTATAAGATCTTGCAAAGACTCAGTATAGCACAACACCATTTAATAATGAGAGGACGGATGGTCTTATGACAAAGGCACTAGACTGCGACACAGGAGATCTTGGTTCTATGTGTCACACAATTCCCATGTGAATTTGAGCAAGTCACTTAAATCTCTGTGCCTCAGTTTCCAGCTGTAAAATTGAGACAGTATATGTTCCTACCTCACAGGGGTGTAATATGAATAAATTCAATTATGTTAGTGAGATGCCACGCAGATGGGAGCTACAGAAATACCTAGATAGAATGAAGAGTAAAAGAGACTAGCAGGATTGATTTTGAGGCAATTACTATACATTAGAGTCTATGATTTTGATAAAATGATACCCATTTGCCCAGTACTTCATAACTTTCTCCTTTTTTTCTTTCAGGCATGGGAATTGTCTATTACAGTGGTGTCCCACTTGTCCTCTGAACCAGTGTAAAGCAGATATATAAACACTATGCTGGCCAGCTGGGATGCATTCATGAACTATGACTTGGAGGACTGATACACGATTATCTATTTTTCTTATTGGGTTCATTATTTACTCCTAGCACAAGGATGGACATATTTAAGTTAATGAAATCCACTAGGAGTTTTTGCATGGGTTCGGACATCAGGTCTCAAAAATACGTAAAATGGAATGATGACATCACATGTGCACAACCCTCCTCTCAGAGGCAATGCTTAGATAGTATTTCTCAAATTAGTTTGTTATAATTGTGCTATGAAGTTCCCATATGTTAACGTGGAGCCTGATGCTGTATTCCTTGAGCATCCAGAACTCCTACTAAAGTTAATTACAGTTTTGCACTGAGCTTCATGCACCATACAAACAGTTCTTTGCAGTATGGCATTCATGTCTGAAAACCCTGCCTTTATTACTCCAGCACTTTTTATTTCTAATTTTGTTTTTGGTCTTAACATGAATTATTTGAAGTTAGATCAATTTAAAATATGGAAAAAAACTTAATAACATCAATTAATATATACTTTTGAAAACAATGCTATTATGTTAAGTTGCCTTTTTTCATCAAGTAGTAGAACAAATATGGGATTCAATGTGCACAAATAAGTTTGTGAATGACTTGTGGAAATAGAGGATTAATGCAGAATAGGCTTAGTAGGGAGTTGGCTACAGTATAGTTAAGAACTAATGTAAGATTTACTATATACACATATGTTATTACACACATTTAAAGTGCACTCATCACCATAATATCTGGGGGCTCTTCACACAGGTCAAGTCTCAAGTACAACAATAATTTCCCCAAACTCTGGGTCATATCTATCATGGATGAAACACTGGCCATATTGAAGTCAATGGAAGTCTTGCCATGGACTTCTATGGGTCCAGGATTTCTCCCCAAGACTCTACTCCACAGCACCAAACTAATTTCCTCAATGACATCAGAGATGGGGAAACACCATAGGTGGTCTACAAGACAGAACTGCACTGAATGGGATGCCTGAACTAGAAGCTGAATCTTATAACATGCTATAAAGCTGGCCAGGTTCAGACTCTAAGGTGAGTCCAGCAGGAGCAAATTTCAAAGGCAAAGTAAGATGGCCTAGTAAGAGGTCATATTACAGTTCTAAAGCATCACCAGGTTTTCAAAATAATCCACTATGACCTACTATAAATAATGTAAACTAAAATAGCTATCTAAATAAAGGCTAGAGTATGAGTAAGGTGCAGCTCATTGTTATGCTGTTCCTGGAGCATCTCAGGAGACTGTCAGAATCTTCTTTCTGGTTTCCCCTTTGCGCTCCAGAACAGGAGCGCTGGAAGCTCCTTAAAAGTGTGTGGGGGGGGACCAATGCCCAAACCATGACCCCGCTCCCTACTCCACCTCTTCCCCTGAGGTCCCACCCTCTGTCCCTCTGCTCCTCTCTGCCCCTCCCCCAGCACTTACCCTTAAGGCAGGTAAAAAGTGATGGGGCCACGGCCCACCCTGTTCAGGCACCCCTGTTCCAGAGAGGGAATAAACTAGGTTGGATTTACATCCAGTGCAGTCACTTGTCTGATGCTCTGCTATGACTATGTTGCCCAGTGCATTGAGGATGGGATGCCAAGGCTCTACCTCTTCCGCATCCTATTCGTACACATCCTTCCACCCACTTGCACGGCGTGGAGGAGGAATTATCAGTCCTTCAGAGGTTGCTTTCCCTTGGGGAGGCCTGCCTTTCTACCTGCTATGTGAGTAGCCAGCCCAGGGCCACAGAGGGGCCCCTTGTGCCCAGTTACATTCTTGTGCTGCTGCATTAGCTGGGTCAAACTCAGGGTCTAAATGAACAACATGCATTTTGCTTTATTATTGTGCTTATTCACATCCTTGTCAGTTCCCCAAATTCAGTCATTTGAATGTATTGGTTTTTCTCAGTCAAGTGTGAATGACTGCTGTTCTCTTATACATCTACTATTCAGTCATATAACTTACATTTTATACTCACTTTTTCTTCCATAATAAAAATACTTTTGACAGAGCTTTGGTGACCAGTGAGTCTGTATTCTTAGCCATTCAAATGAAATACAGGGGAAATGGATGTTAAGCATTACCACAATGTCATCTTTGCGCAATTGTGAATTTTATTGTACAGGATTTTCATGAATGTCGGATGAGGACAGCACAGCTCTGTAAAAATAACATTAAAAGCTTTCCAACTGTCCAAATAGCACAGTTAATAAACATTAGCATAGGTCTACATTTTGATGGGCTATATTCAATTTCCTGTTAAACAAGCATTATATTTCTATGAGGAGGTCATCTTTTTTATAACAAGTAATGGAAGATACATCAAAGCTCTATTAAAGTATAAAAAAGGAAATGAAATAACTGAAGGTCTTTTAAATCACTTGTATGCCATTTTCATGTATTCAATGTGGTACTTACTTCAAAACACTTTATTTCATAAAGTACACACAGTTCGGTATTTAAAACAAATTTTCAAGGAAACTATTTTGTTTCTTTATCTTTATGACCTTCTTCGTGATTAAGTGCAGCAAACTTAGAACAGCGTAAAAGGAAAGTGTTAGCTAAAACTTGTCACCTTTATGTATCCTTTAGGTTAAATAAGTGACTTTGCTAGCAAAATCTCTAATATTCATACTCACAAATCGTACACACACATTGCTCATCTTTTTTAAGCACAAGGGGTAGGAGAGTGAATGGGTTAAAAATAGAAGACGGACAGGGTTGCCAACTTTCCAAGTGCACAAAACCGAACACCCTAACCCTGCCCCTTCCCTGAGGCCCTGCCCCCCCACTACATTCCCCCTCCCTCACTGGCTTGTCTCCACCACCCTCACTCATTTTCACTGGGGCAGGTGGTTGGAAAGTGTGTGGGGGGGTGAGGGCTTTAAATGGGGATGCAGGCTGCCAGGTGGGGCCAGAAATGAGGGGTTCAGGGTGCGGGCTCTGGGCCGGGGCAGGGAATTGTGATGCAGGAGGGAGAGAGGGCTCTGGCTGGGGGTGTGGGCTCTGGGGTGGGGCTGGGTATGAGGGGTTTGGGGTGTAGGAAGGGGCTCTGGTTGTGAACAGGCTCAGGGCTGGGGGTTGGGTAGCAGGCTTACCTTGGGTAGCTCCCAGTCAGCGGCGCAGGGGGGCTAAGGCAGGCTGCCTGCCTGTCCTGAGGCACTGTGCTGCACCCCGGAAGTGGCCAGCAGGTCCAGCTCCTAGGCGGGGGAGGGAGGGGCAGACGGATCCGGTACGCACTGCTCTCAGTCACCGGCACCGCCCCAACCCCCAACTCCCATTGGCCAGCCAATGGGAATGTGGAGCTGGTGCTCAGGCAGCGTGCGGAGCCCTATGGCCCCCCCGCCTAGGAGCCGGACCTGCTGGCCATTTCCGGGGCATAGCACAGTGCCCCAGGACAGGTAGGGACTAGCCTCCCTTACCTCCGCAGCACCGCCAACCGGACTCTTAACGGCCCAGTCGCCAGTGCTGACTGGAGCGGCCAGGGTCCCTTCTCGACCAGGTGTTCCAGTAAAAAAATGTACACCTGGTCACCCTAGAGATGGATAAGGCCCAACAGAACTTAGTAATAAACAACTGTAATAATAAATAAAATAATAATACATCCATCAATTTGGACTGTTGAAGCACTCTCGTCTGATCTCAAAGCACTTTACAGACAAATAATGAAGGCTCACAACATCTATTAAGGTAGGTAACTGTTATTATTCCCTTTTTTACTGATGTGTGACTGAAGCACAGCGAGATGAAATTACAGCTGAAGACTGCATTGTAAGTTAGTGACAGAGCTTAAAACAGAACATTTATCTCAAGTCACTCAGAAGTTCCCACTTTTATATTACCATGGAACACACAGAATTTCAGTTGCTACTTAAACACTGACTATTCCTTATCTTCATAACTTAAAAAAAAATCTCAGTGGAAGTAATTACAGTGATATAAGTTTAGGCCTTTATGCTGCAATCAGATTCATGTGGTTGGCCTCTTGTGCCTTTGAAGACATCTAAGGTTTCTCCTGGGTACAAGAAGCTACCATTTTGGTCTAGTTACAGGACTGGCACCATAAGCTCTTTGGGGCAGGTACAGACACTTTGTTCTGTGTTTGTACCATGCCTAGTACACCGGGGTTCTGGTCCATGACTGGGACTGTTAGGCCCTACTGCAATATATAAATAATAGTAATAATTTGCTGTACTCTTTTCCCCTTTTAATTCCTGGCCCTTTCACTTACTTCTGTCCCCACTGTCAGAATTCTCCAGCTGCAGGTTTGTAGGTCCCTAAGTTGACTCTACTACTAGGAGTATTTTTCATGCAAGTTGTCTGTTACAGATGAGACTCATACAAATCTTTCAGTTGCCTTTGTAACTAACTAAATAAATGCAGTATTCTTTATATAAATGCTAGGGCATACAGGAAATACCACAACAACATTACTAGTTGCCAAAATAACAATGAGAAGGTTTTTAAGGGTGACCACTGTGTAATCTATTATATGACTGCATAGGTTTGAATTAGAAGACTCAAGAGAAGATGAACAGCTTTGGAAATTCAAGTAAGCCAATGGTTGACTAGCTTAGCTGTTGAATCACTTGGAATGTAGCTCACAGGGTGGGTTTTAATTTAAATATTAATTACCCTTTTCTTTAAAAAAACAACTCTGAAGTAATTTGGCTAAGTGAGCCTATGGACTCACAGCAGTGGGATACATGAGTTAAACGCACCTATTCCCTAAGTGATCTCTAAAATGATATAACATGACTGAACTGTAGATTTCAATGAATTAATCATTCATAAAATACCATAATATGCTGTGGAGGTGATTAGCTAAACTGCTTACACTTGCACAAACATGCAGGCATAAATTTGCTAAAAGCAGTCCCCTTTAATCTTGCTAGATGCTGTTTCATTGTCATGGACGACAGCAATAACTCAACTCTGCTCTGACAACTCTGGCACTTCAGAAGATGATTTGTGGAAGCCAAACTTATGCAAATAAGTATGCTTACAAATTAATTTATTGAATGGCCAGAGAACATATTTTTAACTCTCTTAGAACTGTGGCTTTCCTATTCCAGGTTGAATGAATATATTGCATACTCTACTAGCCCAACAAAGCTATAGCATCTGTAACAATAAATCTGCAGATGGCTGCTCATTAAAAGAGTCCAGAGAAATCCTGTTACTATAGAAATTATTTCAGAGGGACTCCACACAGATGCAGGAATTATAGTAGTGGATCCTGATGGGGGGTCATAAAGGGTATAATGAAAGGAATAGTCTACTTTTCTCATTGCATCTAGCCAACATCTCCATTTTTAAAAGGAGTTGTGGTGGTGTTTTTTAGTCTACAGTAGAAACCAGTTCGTCATAGGTGGCACACTGTGAAACTTCTGAAATCCATTCATGTACAGTCAGGGCTTTTTCTGATGTCCTTTGTTGTGTGACATAAGAAGAAAAAAAACAAGTGTGCAGAGATTTCTGTTTGTAAGTAGAAGCAGAAATGTCTTCAAGAGGGGATACTCAAAAGAAATATCTTTGGAGCCAGTGGAGAATTTGTATTCTATTCCAGAAGTTCACTGGTTGTTGTACATTTTCCTAGTATTTTTGAAGGCTGGTGCAGTTCCATTGTATATGCATTAAGTTAGCATTTTCTATATTTTACTCCCACATTTGTTTCTCTCTACTGCAGGGTTCCGTTTCAGTTTTTTTGGAACCCAAAAAGTTCTTGAATAAAAAATATTTTTCAAATTTTGTATTTCTCATTTATGCTGCTAGACTTTGCTGCAAACTTTGCATAACTATCTTTCCTTGTGTGGAAAGTCTGTTGGAAAGGGAATATTTAAGTTAATAGAGTAAAAAGAAAAAAAGAGCATTGATTCCTCTGATGTATGAGTTAAGCTGAGTCACAGAAAGGTTAAGTGATGTGCCGAAGGTCACACAGCAAATCAGCGCCAACGCTAGAAACAGAATTCCTGATTCCCAGTTCTATGTTTTAACTATTTAAGCCATGCTCACTCTCATAACATTAAAATATCATTCATGAACATTTGCTATCATTTCCTTACAAGCCCCTTGTTACTATATCATGATAAGATGCCCCAGAAATAAAGCAGACATACAGTAATTAATGTTATGTGAGAATTAATTACTGTATGTACATAAAAGCAAAGTGCATGCATCAGATGTTCCAAGAAACTTTTTTTTAATCTAAAACTCTAAAGATATTACTTTAATTGAAAAGAAAGAATGAGGTGTTCTATTTCATTGGGGAGACCATGCTAGGTGTGAATAATATGACAAGCCCTGTACATAAAGCCTACCAGAAGTATTCATTATACCTTTGAAATTATCTCAAGTTATGTAGTGAACCATGTAGTGAACCAAACACACCAGAGATTCGTTATTTGATTAATAAAACCATGACAGACATTCAATGATTTAAAAAAAATAGAAAAGGTTATTATACTATTTCTCAGAACTGATTCAGAAGACATTTTTCATGCTAATCTATATAGCATGAAATAAACCTATAAGCCACATTCATTCTAAACACTTGTTATTCAGCAACATCAGTATTCCTGAACCTTCTCTGACTTCACCGGAACTTTTTTATTCTTTGCTTATGAAACTTGTACAAGAGGAAGCAACAAAGACTGCTGTTCCATGGTGTTCAGGGAAAGGAAAAACAATAAATATTCAAACAAGTTACCAAGGTCTGGTGTTGCTGTAACTGCATTTAATTTCTACCTGCAACATCACAATTACTTCTTTTAAAACTGGGAGAATAGATACTGAACAGAGTAATGCTGGATAATGGTGACAGCATAACAATGACATCCAGTTCCGGAAATAAAAGCAACTTCCAAAGTTCCTCCGAAACATGCAAGAACTGGGGTCTGTCTTCTTTGATCAACTGATTTTCCTCTAGTGCTGCAGACCTCCTACATCAGGGCTTTGGATTTACTTTCAATATCTATCTATCTATCTGTTCAAGTGTGTGTGTGTATATATATATGCATATATACATATATACATACACACACACACACACAGACACGAACCTACCACTATATTGGCACCTACAACAGAAGAGCAAACAATTTGGTACTGATTTAGCTAGCTTCACTATATGCAGGGTCCTGTGTATTCTGCAATTCCGCAGCTGTAAAATTTGCTGTGGAATATAATTTTTATTGCAGAACTGTATTTCAGAATCGAAGTTTCCATCTTTTAGTGTTTTCTTCTCAATATGCAATGGCACTGAGAAAAAAAGCAAACCAAATATTTGGTTCCGTAAGAAGTAGGATGGGAAATAATAATGAAAATATTATAATGTCATTTTATAATTCAGTGGTACATCAGCATGAGTAGTGTGCTCATTGCTGGTTACCTCATCTCAAAAACTGCCTAATAGAAACAGAGCGGGTTCAGAGCCAGGTGAAGTAAAATTATAATAGCCATGGAAAAACCTTCCAGACAAAGCTTCTTGGAAGGAAAAAGCAAGCTGCACAGTCCAAAAAGAAGACAAGCTGACTATGCTGCCTGTTCCCAGTGAGAGAGCACAGTGAGGGAGCCCAGCTAGGCAAGGTGAAGTGTTCCTAAAGGAGAGCTTCTCTTTCCTTGCTATCCTGCCTGATCTGCATTCGAAAAGGAACTACTCATCTGTGTTGTACCAGTGGAACTAGTCCCAGAAAACCCAGCTGTATGTAGTCAGTATAAGAATTAAAGTGAACCGAAAACTGTAGATTTAGGAACAGTGCAATTGAATTTAAGAGCAAAATAAACAACACAGGGGCTACCGTGCTGATTGTATTACTTATTTTCATAATTAAAGGCCTCAACTGCAGTTCTAGCTTGCTACTGAGCATATGAAGACCCGAGTGTTACCGTCCTTCAACTGACATGCTAGTATTCAGAAATACAATTCAAGGAGGAGATCTGGTTCAACACTAAGCCAAATCCAGTTTGCCTGACTTATACAAGTTTTCAGAGGGAAA
Source organism: Mauremys mutica (assembly GCF_020497125.1). Taxonomy (NCBI): domain Eukaryota; kingdom Metazoa; phylum Chordata; order Testudines; family Geoemydidae; genus Mauremys; species Mauremys mutica. The sequence goes on along the minus strand of NC_059081.1, from coordinate 66,640,373 downwards.
TGCTTGAAGTTGGGCATTTCCCTTCTACCTGAAGACATATGGATATTGTTCAACCATCACCTCAAGCCATGTCCATGAGCCATCATTCTCAAAAATCTGAAAAAATAATTAAACGATTTAATCAGAATTTTCAAATTCAGCCTCTTGTGACCATTATGCGATGAAGGATCAAATCTTTTGCCCTGTCTGCATTTTTCTAATACTTTTCATTCAGATTTAGCTGTTAAAAGTAAAATAGGAATGACAGACAGTGATGCATCCTGTAAAACAATGAATGTCAGAGGCATTAAGTAGACTTAGGAACTGATGATATAAATTAATGGGAAATGTTCTCTAAGTATATTATACATCTAATAACGTTCTGAAAAGCAACTTGTCACTTAATGAATACCTAAGCTGTTTTTCAGGAAAAATAACCACTATGGAGGCTTATTTTACTAATGGCAAATGTGGAGGATACTTTATCTGAGTCAGACTGAATTACTTCTATTTTTATTATGATTAATAGTGATCAAATAGGAAGTAATTAAAGAATAAAGGAGGAATAATTTAGGAATAACTTTAAAATTTACAAAAGTGACTGAAAGCTTTTTATAGCTAAAAACATTATACCATAATGAGAACTCGAGGAATTAACCATTCACTGCATCTATAGAGGTATTTCAAAGGCCCCTTTCACCATAATAATTGATTGAGTAAAACTTGCCATTAACTAGGACAGGGTTTCTCAAACTTCATTGCACCGCAACCCCCTTCTGACAACAAAAATTACTACATGACCCTGGGAAGGGGGATTGAAGCCTGAGCCCCACTGCCGGCGGACGGTGAGGTGGGCAAAGCCGGGGGAGGATGGGCCAAAGCTGAAGCTTGAGGGCTTCAGCCCAGGTTGTGGGGGGGGAGAATGAGGGTCTGTAACCTGAGGCCCATTGCCCAGGGCTGAAGCCGAAGCCTCAGCCCTGCCGCCCAGGGCTGAAGCCCTCGGACTTCAGCTTCAGCCCTGGGCGGGCAGGGCTTTGATTCTGGCTTCAGCCCTGGGCTCCAGCAAGTCTAACACCAGCCCCGGCGACCCCATTAAAACAGGGTCACCACCCACTTTGGAGTCCTGACCCCTAGTTTGAGAACCACTGAACTAGGCCAATAGACACCAACAGTGTGACATTGTAAATGCAGTAGTAAGTAGCTAAAATAATCTATTTTATTTTTTGCATCAGCGTTCTGAACTATGAAGAACATGCAGTAAAAGTTTAGATCAGTTTCCTTTGTAGACCATATGCTCCTCCATGTGCTGCCTTTGGAAATGAAATGGTATTTGAATTGAAAATGTTGATGATCTCTGAACACAATAAACATGGCAAAATGTCTACAAATTGTTGGTCTTTCTATAAGTGTAGCTTAGCTGGGTCAGTAACCATACAGAATCTCACTTGTTAGATAGCAACAAAGAGCCCTGTGGCACCTTATAGACTAACAGATGTATAGGAGCATAAGCTCCACATGCATCTGACAAAGTGGGTATTCACCCACAAAAGCTCATGCTTCAATTCATCTGTTAGTCTATAAGGTGCCACAGGACTCTTTGTTGCTTTTTACAGATCCAGACTAACACGGCTACCCTTCTGATACTTGTTAGATAAACGTTGTGAGAGCATACAGGTCGAGTATGGGTCTCAGTTCCCCTTGGTTTTGGGGATCATAACGTAGGAGTAAAAAACCAACCCCAGAACTGTGTGGGAACCTCCTTTATAGTCCCTAGGGTAAGCAGCAACGGTTGAAAGTCCAGCGTTATTCTAGAATTGCATAACCACAATGCTATTCTCATTATAACTGCAAAGGCCTCAGCCCTACAGGAGGCATCTGCAACATCAAGTGCCGACTGGAGTGAAGTTTCACCAACTGTGACTAAGGCCTTGAACTTGTCCCTTGCATTCTCCAGGAGCTTGGCAGAGAATTTAACCATTGTCTCCCAACTGAAGAAATCATATTTTGCTTACAGTGCTTGCTGGTTCACTGTCTTCATCTGGAGCAAGACAGTCAAATACATTTTCTTTCCTAACAAATCCAGCTTTTTCAGCCCTTTCTTTTGGACCTCCCCTGCTGAGACCTCTCATTGGCAGCTGGGACTATTAAAGAGTTAGGCAGTGGATGTGAATAAAAATATTCAACCCCCTGAGGAGGTATATAATGTTTAAAAATACATTTAGCTATCAGGGTAAATGAAAGAGGGGTTAACCATAAAGCCTTTGCAGGTTATACTACAAAATTTATCGGGAGGACAACCCTTCCCAGAGTAAGGGTCCAGTAAGTTGTGGGTATTACAGTTCAGACTGTATACCCAGAGCTGAAGCCATCCTTCAAAACAAGTCCTGGTAAAAATTAAAATCCTCTGGGAGGTGAGATGAGGAATCTGGGATTCCTGGATCTTCCAGAGGTGGCAGGAAGAGAGATAGCATAGCCAGGGTTATCTCCCTAGGGAGAACAGGAGTACTTGTGGCACCTTAAAGACTAACAAATTTATTTTAGCATGAGCTTTCGTGAGCTACAGCTCACTTCTTCGGATGCATAGACTGGAACACACAGACAGGAGATATTTATGCATCCGAAGAAGTGAGCTGTAGCTCACGAAAGCTCATGCTAAAATAAATTTGTTAGTCTTTAAGGTGCCACAAGTACTCCTGTTCTTTTTCCGGATACAGACTAACACGGCTGCTACTCTGAAACCTGTCCCTAGGGAGAGTTGCTGCTTGGGCTGTGGCTCTGGAGGATGGACATCCTTGAGCAGGGCCCCTCTGACAGCAAGGTGATATGCTTCCTGGCTTGGGTGGAGTCCTAGCTGTACATGAATGGGAAATCCCAGGAAGGCCACTGCGAGAAGAGGAATGACATAGGAGGCTAGTATATCGGGGGCAAGATAGACTGTCCTTACAATAACAATGGGAACACTCTTGATGTTGTTTCCTCTGCAGGGCACTTAAAGAATCTGCGACATGTCTTCCACCATGGTGGAGAAGAGCTAAAAGATTCCATGTCAAAATCTGATAAGCCCTCTGAATAGTCTGTGGTTATGGTGGAGCCAACCTAGGTGGGGCTAAGGGCACCTCGCATTGTCTACAGCCCAAGAAGAAAAGGGAAAAGTTAGTCCCAAAAACAGGAGCATTGTTGGTACTGGCCATGTTGCCAAGAGGCCCAGGAAATTGCCTTTTTTTGCTTCCTGGCAGCGAAAAGGAATCACTGCAGGCTCAGAGAGGAGTCTGGGTACCAAAATCCTCAGCACCAAGGTGAAAAATATAGACAGTGCCACAGAGGAGGAGTGCACGGGTGCCGAATCTACAGTCAGCTGCTTTAAAGATGGTGCCTGTTTTGTCACCGGTACCAAGGATGTTGATGGCATTAACCTCAGCCCTATTTCTGAAGAAGCTGAAGGGCCTGGAATAACAGGCATTGTTGATAGTCTCACTGACTCCTGAGGTAGTGACAAGGCTGGCATTGATAAACAGAGCTACTCTGTTGCTACCACATAGGCCTGTGGGGTCGAAGGTACCAAAAACAGTGGTGCTGCAACTGTGTCCATAGATACCAGACTTGACAGTCATCCCCAGACAGATCCAGAGTCAACAGTATGGTAACAGAAATCTCCCGCCCCTGTACTGGGGAGACATGGGTTGACTGCCTGGCTCTAACCTTGCTACCAGTCCATCTTGTGGGTCTTCTTTCAAGGCAGTTCCTGAGACGTAGAGCAACCCCTTTCCCTCTACCACCACTTCAGAGGTGGAACAGTGTGATCAGACCCAAAGGCAGGCCGGCCGACAGCAATTCCGGGTCCCAGGGCAGAACAGTCAATGGGCCCCCTAGAAAGCCCATGAAGGGTGGGCTGGAGCTGGGCCCCACGCTGCTGCTGGACCGGCATGGCGCTGCCACACGTGCATGGCGCTGGACCATGTGCAGCGGCTGATGCATATACGCATAAGCCACGGACACGGTCCACCTGACATTTGGGTGGTGCTGCGCCTGTGCTGGCTGGTGCCCAGTGAGCTTCTGCCAGCTGCACTGCTGGGCATACTCTTCCGGAATGTCCAGGGCTTCCACATGCCTGCCTGGTTGCTTTCGCCACCACTGGTACCACCCCATGTGCGTCTAGGAGCCGTGCAGCCTGACCAGGTGATATAAAAGGGCCTAGGGTCCCCAGGTCCTTTTAAATTGCCCAGGCCCCTGGGCAATTGCCCCCTTTGCCCCTGCCCTCCCCCCATCAGTGGGCCTGTTCAAAGGCTGTGGAGAACAGCAGATGCGACACCTTTCTTTAATGTGACCCTTTCCTAAGCAGAGAAAGCAGCGAGTCTGTGAGTCACTGCTTTGGATGGAAACCCCACACGGTAGGCAATGTTTGAAGCCTGGAGAACACTGCATAACCCCCAGCATCGGGCACTACAATACTAATACAAGACTAATTATTAAAACTACACTAAAAACTAAACTTGACTATCGAGACAACTACTAGCAACTATTACAATTATTTACAAAGAGAAAAACTCAGCAAAACCAGCATGACTCAGAGGGGGAAAAAAACGGTGAGGAGAAGACTTGCACATAGCGAGCTTGAACTAAATTAGCTGGCAGTAAAAAGGAACTGAGGTGGGTCAGGGAGGTGCCACCCTCCCTTATATTGCTGTTGTGAGGATCTTAAGGAAGCATAAGGCATGTCCATATCTTCAATGGGTACCGCTAAGGGAAAAACCTCTGATGCTGGTACACTAGGCACTAACATACCTGAGTGGAATATATGTCTGCAACCCCTCAAAGAAGAATAAATAGGCCAAATCTTTGTGCTTTGGTTATTCTATTTCTAAATACCACACTATACTCCCACCCCAAGGAGCCAAGGATATGACCCAGAATTCCAAATTTCCAATATTCCACTACAGACTCTCAATTAGTTGTGTAACCCACTGGCAAACAGTGTGTAAAATCCCCCTGTAGTGTAATAACAATACTTCTTGTAGCTGAAGGGATTGGGTTGTGTGCTGAAGCTCTGAGGTTCAAGTACTACCATCAACGTAACAAGGGTGTCCATGTATGGATGAGATAGAATTTGTTTTTCCAGTTTTGTTTTTAAAATCTAGTTTATTTCATTCAGACAGTAAGATGACATCCTTTAAATAGGTTGGTTTTTTTTTAATTATAATCTATAAATTATAGTGAAATGTAATAAAATATAGGCATTCTACACTTCAGTTATTTGTCAGCCATTTTGGGTAGGTCTACACTGCAATTAAATACCTGCAGCTGGCCCGTTTCAGCTGACTTTTGGTCGCTGGGCTCGAACTACAGGGGGGGTTCAACTGAGGTGGTCATAGGCACCAACTTCCCCTTTGCCCAGTGGGTGCTCAACCCCACCTGCCCCTGGCCCTGCCCCTTCCCTGCCTCTTCCCGCCCCTGCACCACCCTCATCCTGCCCCCATTCCACCCCTTCCCCAAAGTCCCCACCACCATCCCAACTCCTTCTCCCAAGTCCCTGCCCCTGCCCTGCCTCTTCTCTGCCTCCTCCCCTGAGCACGCCATGTCCCTGCTCCTCCCCCTCCCTCTGGGAAAGTCCAAAGCGCCACCAAACAGCTGTTAGGTGGCAGGAAGCGCTGGGAGGGAGGGGAAGGAGCAGGGATGCGGCATGTTCAGGGGAGGAGAAGTCGAGGTTGGGGGAGCTTGGCTGCCCGTGGGTGCTAAGCACCCGCTAATTGTTCCCCGTGGGTGCTCCAGCCCCGGAGCACCCACGGAGTCGGTGCCTATGGAGATGGATATCTTTGGGCTCGGGGCCCTAAAGCCCAGTCTCTAGCCCAACCTCTAATGTCTATTCCACAGTTAAACAGCCCTATAGACCAAGACCAAGTCAGCTGACATGGTGTTTTTATTTGCATTGCAGACATACCCTTTGATTACTGATGTCACGTGTTGGTAGGTTTGAAGATTGAGTGGCAATTTGATGACAATTTGTGGAACACTTATATTTGTATATAAAGGATGGTGCCCAAATAAATACTTCAGAAAACTATTTCAGGATGAATTTTCCCAAATAATATTTAACAAATATTTACTTGCTTTTAATGATATTACTGATTCCAGTGCTATTACCTACTTTAAGTATAGGGAATCTCTCAAGTATAGGGAACCAGTAAAAGTTCATTTCATTTTGAAAGATATATAAAATGTGATTTTTATAGGCTAGTGTAATATTAACAAGACAGAATAATAGGGTGTACCTAGAGTTGTAAAAGACTTTGATTGCTATATTCCCAACGCCTATCTAGCTCCCTATCATCACTCTCAACATCAGGAAATGTTGGTGAAGGAGAAAGGGAAGAAGTCCTACTATACTGTTGCATGAGCACTTCTTGAGTTTATATACACAGTTGTAGGTCATTGATGAAAAGATTAATTTTAATCCATAGGAGGGTTCCACAATACAATTTACGAAAAAAGTTTCAAAACTGCGTAATTTATTTTTTGTTAGTATAATTAATGTTGTTTGCTATAGTCAAGATCCTCGAGCTGAGCCAAGCTGAATTTGATGCAAGGCCAGGTGGGGTAAGGGAAAGGTGCTTAAATTTACCTTTGTGCTTCCTTGCTCCTGGCACCACTCAGAGACTAGGACCAGTCCCCAGTAAAAGTTAGAACCCAGAGGGTCATGCCAGAGATCACTGTGAGGTACCCATCCCCTACACTAGAAGGACATGTATATAAAAGTTGGTACAGCCACTCCGTGTCACCTAAGAATTCCCCTAGAGAGGAATTCTTTAAGGATATGAATGTAGTGATTTTACAGTTGCATTGTACCCCCTAGGATATTTTTCAAACATGGGGCAAGCTTTTCCAACATGCATACACAAATCCATCCAACTGTAATAACATGTTTGTCATTGCCATGAAGGTATCATTGTACTCTACTGGATGAAAGACCATTTAATTTTGTTCCACAGATCATTATTCAGATGTTGCATAAAAATAATTAAAGATTCTAATTGATTTTCAGTCAACAGAGGCTAGACCAGATGTTCTGTACTGAGTTGAGGTTGTTATCCTTTTGTCAGAAATTACTAAGAATGGTAATTTGCTCATAATTATAATAAAAAAGCTATGAAATTTAATTTAGTGCATGGCCTGCTCAGCACATGGTTGAATACTTTTTGTACAATTTCTTTTCACTCAGCAAGCCCTCTCGTCTAATCAGACATGCCTGCTCCTGCTTAAAATTGGTAGCATGAACTGCAATCAACTTAATAAAAGTAGAAATAAGAGCAATTCATTTCACTCAAGATCTCCAGCTATCTGTTTTATAAAACTAAATAGAAATAATGTTGGTGTCTCTGCCTGGCTTTGGCAATACTGATTATGATACCACCTGCTCATGCCAAAGCAGAATCAGATTCTGAAAATCCTGATTTACACATATGCAGCTGAGATCAGAATTTGACGCACAAGGTGGTATCTTGGTGTATAGAAAAGAACAGCATGGGAGTTATTTACAATGATTGAAACTGTTATTGGTGTAGTGCTATACCAGCAAATAAGGATAAAGTATAGCGAAACTAAGGAAAAACACAGACCAGGACACTATACAAAGATACTCGTGGAAGAAGACTTCTGACTAGAAGCTGCTGAGCTTACTTTGTTCTGTTTTGAAACAAGATTCCAGTGGAGCCTTGCCAGCTCTCAACAATTATTGGGTAAAACACTGTGAATTACTGAATTTTGTGAAAAATAAGCATTGCAACACTTTCCTAGTAGGGAGCAGCTGTAGGCTAACAGATGAACACATAACTGGGAGTCAGGACAAATAGATTCTAACCTTACAGTCTAGTCTTTGTGCTATCCATGAAGTGTTTCCTCTCTTGCATAGTCATCATAGACACAAAAATTAAACAAACTAAGGCTTCCAAAATAGTTCACACTCACTTAGGAATAGAATTCATTGTGTATTGTATTCACATAGTTTCCCTGATTTCATTTGAAATTTATGTGCTGAGATAAGATTTGTGCTGGGATGGTCTTAAAGACTATCCTGTAACTCTATATAAGGAACTGTAGTGACTATTGTGGCATTTCTGGTTTATTATTAATAAAGCACTTTCCTGTACCATAACCGCATGGGCTTCCTTGCTCCTACCTACACCACAACACAAAATTCAAGCACCCAAAATTTAACTATGAAGATTATAAATAAAAACCTGAGGTTAATACAATACTTAATTTAAATGATTTTCTAAGTATTTTCTGATGTAGCATTTATAAGGAAGAAGATAACCTAAAACCCAGTCTGGGAATAATGTAAATTTTTTATATTTGATGTAATTGGTACATAAGTCACCTGTCAGGACTACACCTCTCAATTTATCCTTAGGGTTTACATTAGACAGATATGGATACAGATTAATAGTTCTTAACTGGGTAATATATATTTCTAGTGGGTTGCAATACATTCTGTTGACTTCTTGCCTTCCATTCTTCATGTTTTTCTTACCGTTTTCTCTACCATGGAAACAATAGAACACATTTCCACTAAGCATGCTGATGTACTCAACAATAATTGTGTTTCTGGCCCAGAGAATCTGCATTAAATTATGTTACCATTACAGTATTAGGAGTTCATTCACTTGCTGACCTAACAAGTGGAGATGAGATGAATCTGTGCCTGGAGAGTTTCACTTGGAAAGTTTGTAGATTATAATTCAGATGTGATCCCTGCGGCCCCAAAGCTGTTATATTGGCACCATTGTTTGGGGGCAAGGGAAGATTTTAATACGATATTTCTATTCTTCTGGTGTTGAGTTAATAGTTCGTATGATTAAAAAGCAAAGTTGCCCTAGGACCAAAAGATGTCACACCTTTTCAGAATTTACATTTAAAAAACTTAATTTCTATGACTAAAGAGCACCACGCATTTTGTTAAAGCTAAGTAACCCAAAGTAATTGTATCCTTTTCTGAGGCAATATTTAGATTTTGATTCATACATTTTACAAAATCCTATTTTGACTTCACAATCAAACTCTTTCTTCAAAACTGTTGTCAGTTTTCCTTGTGTAAGCCATCACAGGCTTAAAACACAAAGCAAGAAACCAGGATAAGGAAATACATTAAACTTGATAACCATACGATATCATCAGAAGAACTCAATGCTTGTTTAGAGTCTAAAAGCTCAGTTACCTATCTAAAAAAATGGAGAAAACGCTAGCGCCACCTCTTGGGGAAAACATTAAACTGGCAATAATTCTTCCTAATTTGAATAAGGTAAAATAATTTACTATGAGGGAAAATAGCCAATCGGTGTTTTTTTTGTTTGTTTTTACATTTTTAAATATATATTTCAGGTTAATAGCTATTATATTTAGTGTATGTTTTGGATAAATTAGTCACCATAACACTGACAGCAATGGAAAAGTGTAAGACTATGAATGTCAGAGAGAAAGATGCCCATATTGATAGCAGAAGTAAAAGAATACAAATATCATAGAAAAAAAGCAAATTCAATACCAACACAAGGTAATACTGCTCTACACACGTCTTTCGAATATGAATAAATAGTGGTTGCATTTTAACCCAAGGCTTAATACATTGGAGGGACATTTGGAAGAATGTCTGGCTCTGCAAAGTAAACAATTTATTATCCCCTGGATTGTTCAGCAAATATCTTGAAGAAAAAATGTTTCTATCTGAAACTGCTAATATCAGAGAATGCACATAGGGATAGTTCAGATCTTTTGCATCTTCTTTGTGTACTATAAAAGTGCAAGCTATGGTAACCTTAAATTTACGTTCAGAATTACATTATAATCCTCATTTTCCTGTGTTTATAACTTTACAAAAAGTTTTCCTATGATCTGGCTCATTTCAGATATGAATTTGTTTGGAAAACCTGAAGAAAATCCCTTCAAACAGATTGAGTTATAAAATATTGAAAAAAACAGTTTTTGTATCTTAAATAACAGTTTCTGTTTTAAATCACATTCCACAATATACCGCTATATTATTTTAAAATTTCAGTCACAAAAAGAATAAAGGTTTAATCATTTTCCATTACTAAGGCTATGTCTACACTACTCTGGTAAGTCAACTTAAGTTACGAAACTCCAGCTACATGAATAACGTAGCTAGAGTCGACGTAGCTTAGGTTGACTTACTGCGGTGTCTACACTGCGCTGGGTCGACAAGTGTCTCCCGTTGACTTACTTTACACTTCTCATTCCCGGTGGAGTACCGGGGTTGACCATTGAGTTAGCTGGTCTTCACTAGACCGCTAAATTGATCCCCGGGGCATCGATTGACGAAGCATCGATCCAGTGGTAACATAGACAAGAGGCTAGATACAGCCACCAAAACCTAAATGAATGAGCTCCTGTCCTTTTAATCTAGCCCTGCAGGAGGCATAATTTTAGTATTACTTTGTAAACTAACAATCTGAAATTGGGATGTGTCACTCCTTACGTAATTCTGCCCTGAATTGTTGCTAGTATTTTCCATACCTACCTTTCCATTCCACCTCAGGAGCCCATCTTCTCCCCATTCAAAACTTCCTTAGCATCTAGTACCAATAACAGTGAAATTCTGAATAAAATGCTAACCTTTCTGTAACTGTTGTGCTTCAAGATGTGTTGCACATGTCCATTCCACGGTAGGGCTGTGTGCAGTCCAGTGCACAGTTGTTGGAGACTTTTTACCCTTAGCAGTACTCATTGGGGTGACCTGCGTGCACTTTGCTGTTATGTGCACCCTGCATAGATATAAAGGGCTAAGCTGCACCAAACCCACCTGAGTTCCTTCCTAGAATGATGATTTCGACAGAGAGGGAAAGGAGAGTCAGTTGTGGAATGGACCATATGCAACTCATCTTGAAGAACAACAGTTATGGAAAGGTTAACCATTTTTTCTTCTTCCAATGATTGCACATGTCCATTTCACTGTAGGTAACTCATAAGCCATCCCATCTGCAGGTAGGTTCAAAGTCTGTATGAATAGGGACGGGAGGAACCTCTTGTCCAAATTTAGCATTTTCCCTAGATTGTTGAGAAATTGCTTAGTAGGAGGCAAACTTGTGACATGATGACCAGGTTTCCAGTTTGCAAATGTCTAACGTGGGCACATGAACCAGAAATGATGCAAAGGTTGTTTGGGATCTAGTCAAATGACCCAATACTTTATTCAGAAGCTTCATGTTAGCCAACTGGTAACAAAGGCAAATACAATCAGATATTCATGACAAAATCCTTTGCATGGAAAATGAGGTGCCCTTCATTCTGCCCACAAATGCAACAAACTATTGAGATGAAGAGCTGAAAGGTTTAGTCCCTTCCAGATAAAATGCTAGCACTCTTAACATCTAGAGCGTGCAGTGACGCCTCTCCCTTATTACCGTGAGGCTTTGGGAAGAAAGTCAGTAAGAATACTGGTTACTTGGTTGACATGAAAAGAGAAGACCACTTTCGTAAGAAAACTTAGATGAGAATAAAGGTAGACTTTATCTGCATTATAAAATGTAAATGGAGGATGAGATACTTTTGAGGAAATTTACTTTTGTTGCTGGCTTGGTATATCTCATGAAAGAATAACCACCAATTTTGGTGTATGTCTTCCCTTTTTCTGAGCAGCTTGTCCTGAATTTGGTATTCTCAGTTGTGACTCATGGAGGCACAGTGACAAACACTGAATCGGGATTTTAGGCCCTGATCTAGCAGAGTACATTAAGCAAATGAGTAGTCTCACTGAAGTCACTGGGGCCTTAGTGTAATGCTAAAATGGTGCATTAGTGCCTGTGCGGGCCCCCTGTATGGGGTCAATGAATAAGTGTCTGTTCCATCAATGTATAAAGCCCAACTTAAACAACATTCATTCTAAATGAAGGTGTTTTTCCTTGCACCTTTGTGCTTTCTATTATCTTCACTCAATGGGAAAAAACACAGAAGTTCAGAGTTTGATAAAAAATGTTTTGAAAAAAGAATCCACTGTTAATATCCATGAAAATTATTCTATTTCACTACAAATGCTAAACAAAAGGCAAACTTCAAAACTTCCAGAAGGTTCTAAATCAGAAGCTAATTGTAACAATTTGTGGGATATAGAGGAATAACACTTCTAATTCAGCTCCCACATAAATGTCAGGACAGCAACCATGTAATTCAGTGTTTTCAGTAGGTTCATGTATTCAGTGACATAAACTAAGGAACAAATCCTGAGAGATGCTGAGCACACGCCTCTGCCATTTGAAAGCAATAAAAGTTGCAGAAATGATATGTGCCAAATCTGATTTGACTTTCAACAAGACACACAAAGAAAACAGAATCCCCTACAATAGTGTCTGCATTTTAAAATGTTGCATTAGGCAATAGCCAGGCAACTTCCACTACAGTCTATGGGATTATACAAATAAAACCCTTCCCACCCTTCTGAACATTTTAACCAATAGTCATTTCACTATTTACTACTTTACAAAAATTTTATGGTGAGATACAGTATGTTTTTCCAGTACCAGAGGGGTAGCCGTGTTAGTCTGGATCTGTAAAAGCAGCAAAGAGTCTTGTGGCACCTTATAGACTAACAGACGTTTTAGATCATGAGCTTTCGTTGGTGATTACTCACTTCGTCGGATGCATGCCAGTGAAAGCTTTAATTCACAGGTGTGGTGGACATACAATTGACCAATATAAACTAGGGTGTGCCACATTAGCAGATACATTATTATACAAATATTATAACACCGAGTGAATATTTAATAAAATGTATACAGTAATATTCAGATATTATCATTTATAAAAAATTGTAAGCTTATATCACACTGCACAAAAGCCGATTTGCAAGTAAATATTTATAAATATTTCAAATAAATAATGGGTTCCTGCCTAGAAAAGAAACTTACAGTCTCTATTCACCATCAGGTACAGTACAATACAGAATAAACACAGAATCATGTGTGGTGGTTAAAACAGGAATGTTTCATGTAAAACCAATCTAATTTCCTTCTTTGACAGGATTACTGACCTAGTGGATGGGGACAAGCAGTAGATATGATATATCTTGATTTTAGTAAGGCTTTTGACAAAGTCCCACATGACATTCTTGGAAGCAAACTAGAGAAATGAGGTCTAGATGAAATTACTATTAGGTGAATACAGAGCTGGTTGAAAAAACAAACCATCAATGGTTTGCTGTCAAAGTGGAATCCCACAGGGGTCTGTCCTGGGTCCAGTACTACTGAATCTTTTCATTAATGACTTGGATGAGGGAATAGAAAGAAGGCTTATAAAATTTGCAGATGGCACCCAAGGGGGCTGCAAAGCACTTTGGAGGACAGGATTAGAATTCAGAATTATCTGGATAAATTGGAGGATTGGTCTGAAATCAATATGATGAAAATCAAAAATGACAAGTTCAGAGTACTATACTTAGAAAGGAAAAAATCAAATGCACAAATATGAAATGGGAAATAACTGACTAGGCAGCAGTACTGCAGAGAAAGATCCAAGAATATAGTGGATCACATATAGAATATGAGTCAACAACGGGATGATGTTGCAAAAAAGGCAATGTAATTTGGGATGTATTAAAAGGAGTATTGCATGTAAGTCACAGGAGGTTATTGTTCTGCTCTACTCAGCACGTGTGATGGTTCAGCTGGAGTAGTATGCCAAGTCTGAAGAACCACACTTTAAGAAAGATATGAACACCTTCGAGGTAGTCCAGTGGAGAGAAACAAAAATGATAAGGGGTTTAGAAAAACATGACCTATGAGGAAAGGCTGGAAGAATTGGGCATGTTTAGTTAAGAGAAGAGGAGGCTTGGGGGGACATGATAATAGTCTTCGAACATGTAAAAGGTTATTATAAAGAAGATGGTGATCAATTGTTCTCCACCTCCACTGTGGGTAGGACAAGAAGTAATTAGCTTAGTTTGTAGCAAGGAAAATTTAAGTTTGGTATTAGGGGAAACTTTCTAGCTATAAGGCTAGCTAAGCACTGGAACAGTTATCAAGGGAGGTTGTGGAATGCCTCTACTGGGAGGTTTTTAAGAACAGGTTGGACAAACACTTGTCAGGGTTGATCTAGGTATATTTAATCCTGCCTTAGCATGGGGGTGGGCAGGGGGAAAGGACTAGAGGACCACTTGAGATTCCTTCCAAACCTACCACATGAGAAAAAAATGGGGGCTTTTTTATTCCCCCCAATACCAAATTCTAACCTAAGGTCACATCAACAAAACCAATCTTAATCATAACAAAAACCAGAAAGGATTTTGTTAACATTCTGTTCATAACAATATTATTCCTAGTAGCAGTCATGGTGTGCAGTTGACCTTGCTCTTGCTCAGCGATCTTGAGACACTTTAATAGTGACATACCATAGTTCCTTCTCTCACGTAACGACCTTTACAGAGTTATTACTGATTAATATGCCTATTTCAGAAGCATGTTTCATTCCAGAGGCATGTGCTCTTCTTTATTCCTTAATTACAACCTTTTTAGTCAGAACATTTACTCCCTAGGACTTTCAAATTACTGTATATGGCTTTATCATTTACTGTATATAATTACAGTCAATGCATTTTTTATCATGTAAAATGTTCAAAAACCAAATTTCATCCTCTATGTGACCTTAGCAGATGGGACTTGGTTATTACTCCCTGAAGCTTTCAAATGTATAGGACAGATTGGATCACTTTCATCATTCACCTTTTGCGTTAGCCAAAGTTTTGGTCAGCTATTTTTGACCCACAAAGGGCCAATTTTTAGGGCTTTTATGTATTCTCATCCCTACCAATGAACATATAACAGACGTTTCATGGAAGGAATGAGCCTACTGTGTCCACGATGCACCTTTTCTCTTTAGTTTAACATTCATCAGGCCATTGCTAAAATCATTAGTAGTTGTGATAAGGAGGGAGGCTGCATGATATGACAGGCAAACTTTTAGTACGTGTTCACTAAGCACAGATCTTCACTTTGCCTCATTTACAGTGAACAAATCTTTCTTCCCTGGCTCATTGCTACCAGAAGACTGTCAAAGGCTGGCAGCTTGAAGAATGTGTTAGCTATGGTGTGCTATTTTTAAAAAAAACTATCCTCAAGAAAGAATTTGAGCTACCTAACTCAGGTAAAAAAAAGAATATTGTACTGAGCAAATACTAGAACAGAAAATATTCTGAGAGAATTACATGCAGCATTACTAAGTGAAATGTTGTGATACGTACTGTATCTTTTTTATGTTTCATACCAGGTTTACATAATGTAGACAAAAAGATGCCACATTTTTCATTATGAATATTTGTACCTATTGGCTGTAGATTGCTCCTGCTAGTTTTTGGGATTATTATATGACACATGTAGTAAGGAAGTCAGATAGTCAAACACACACAAAAACCTATTCTTATGCAAATAATTGTTGAGATTTTAAATTCAAAGTTATGATTCCTGCAGCAACTTGAAGTTAGACCCTTTTGAACATGTGTAGAATATTGCATTACTGAATGCAATGTTAACTTTCGTGCCTCCCTACTTGGATGCAATGTGTCCAAGTTATTGTTTCATTCCTGCCAGGGCTCAGTAAAGTACATCCCAAATATGCAGTAGATCATTGTATTATAGAACCCAGCTTCAGTGCCTTTTGGTAATTCTAGTTTCCACATATGAGGTACTGGAGTGAACCCTTAAACTGGTGAATTGTTTCCAAGGTTTGTGAAGGCATTGCCAATAATAATTTTTTTTTTTACAGTACAACAGAGTTTTAGTACATATATAACACAGGAAGCAAAACACAATCAGGCAAATGTTCAATAAAATTTTGAATACAAGTCTACCTGGTTTCTTATGGGTCTTATCACAAATCTAATGGCACAACAGCCGTAGTGACAGACTTTTGTGGTTAAAAAAAAAAAAAAAAAGAGTATGGAGTCAATGCAGGCACAGGTAAGGGATTGTTATTGGCGTTTGTTAGTACAAGTGTCCTATATTTTCTGAATTTGTTTTACTTTACACATTTTGGTGAAAAACAAAGGATATTAATTCTGGAATACATGTGATACAGTGAAATGAATTCTATGAATTAGGAATATGGATAAGTATAAATTCTCCACAGAAACACGCCATCCTTAATATATATCCTTTCATTCTGCTTTTTAACACCGCTGTGAGTTAAGGAAAGAAATCCAGCCCGGATTCTGAACTACAAAGCTCTTTGATTTTCTCAATTGAAGATTAACCTTAAATAAAAAAATGTAGGGCTAAATGCCTCACGTTATATGGGTGTGATGCAGAACAGAGGAGAAGGATGCTGTCATCAAGTGCACCCATACAGCAAAAAGATGCGATACCATCATGTGCTCTTAAGCACTTGGGGTGGGAGGGAAGAGCCCAAGCTAATATGGCCATACATTCTCCACAGCCCCACAAAGATATGGTCTGTCATTTTGAGAACATAGTCAGCCCCCATGTTGAGCATGTCCGCACTGTAGAAGGCAGAACCCCCAGCATAGGGCCCTCTGTGTCCCTTTCAGGAGCAGCAGTAAATTGTATCTCATTGTGCTTTCTTCCCATGCCCTTCTGCAATGCTTTGGTAAGATGGCTCAGTGTGTGGCCAGGATCACTTCACTCCTCTCCCGCCATCCCACCAGGATTTTACCCTCAATGCAGTTTTTTTTTTGTATTACAATATCATCTAACCTACAGTATTACAATTATAAAGAACTAATCAAATGTAATGTCACATTGCCAAGTGCCATGAGACCTCCTACTCAAGTTCCATATAGACCCCATTTCCTAGGAACAACAGAAATGATAGCATTGGTAGTACTTCAAAATAACAAGGACAATGCCAATTAAGAGAATTGCAACATTATTTTAATGTCCTTTTAAAAAAAATATCCCTGAGTCACGATTGCTCTGGGGCTTAGGCTTGCAATTCCATTAATGATTCTTATTTCATACAGTTCATAGTGTATTGAACTATACTGTGCTAATGGGAGAGCTGTACTAATTTACTGCGTGTATTTGCTGCTGTCTAAGGTAAGCATGACATGCAAGAAACGTCAGAGTGTAAAAATAAAAGGTAGATAATGAGAGGGAAAAAAAATAAGAGAATGACAATTCCATAATTTTTCTTAGAATGTTAGTCTTTTGGGTGAGTAGAACGGCATTAAATGGTTAGTCAGAAGTGTGACACTTTTGAAAGCTTATCTTCATTTATTTTCAAAAAGGATTTGATGACTTTTACATTAATATTTTATTCCAATTCCCTTTTAATGTACTAACTATGATAGGCATCCAGCCAACTTTCTATATTCTAACGTGCCATATCCAGCAACAACTGTTTGATATGCTCATTATAATTTTTTTTTAAATTGGATGCATGAGGTTAGCGAAGCATTTATGGGATAGATGAAAAATTAAATGGCTTTTCATAGGCATCTAAAAATAGGTTATATCATTTTACTATTTACCAGTCAATTGTTTTGGCAAGATTTCAGTAAGAAAATAAATGGGAAACATAACAGTTAAAAATTAGAAGCTTTCAGGTATCCAATAAATCCATTTGGCGACATTTGCCTACATAGCATGATATGCAATCCTTGCTCAGGTAAAACTTTCATTCAAGCCAGGGAAAACCTAGGCTGACATTTGTGTCTTGTAATCACTGGATTGTCTTTTGGGAATAAATCCAGGCACACAGAAAAGTACAGTTCCAGCAGTCTGCTCTAAAGTACAAGTAGACTAATCTCTATCAGTGCTATGGCCCTCAGGTTTCAATACAGTGGCCTTTAAGGGACACATCAATATATGGACCAAATCCTGCAATCGCCAAATCAAAATGCAACTAAAATGGCTAACAAAAATTGAAATAAAAAAAAATTTAGCTATACAGAAAGCATAAGTTTCCAAGAAGCACCAAAGGGCAGATTTACTCCTGGGAAAAAGATGAAAGGCAAAACTTGTGAAGGAATCAATAGTACAGAAAAATAAAAGCTGAGAAATGTCACTGAAATGTAAGAGATTACTAAGTTTAGTCAAGTTGAATTCTGAATCCAGTGGAGAGCCATCAGTCAGGAGAAAGGAACAGATGGTCAACTATATGGGCAACTTCAAGTGTTCAAAAATCATGAGATTAAAAAAAACCAACTATACATTGAGTCCTTTTTATTTGCCTTCTGGTCATGGAGCCTTTCTCTGCAACCCCAAGAGCTAGAAACTTAGGGGTCTTAGTCATATGAGTCAAAGAGCTGGGGCTTTAAAAAAGACAAATACATTAGATTTCTCACAATCTCCATAAAATCCCAAGTGCTGGCAAACACTCAGAAGATAACATTTTTAAGACAGCTGGACAAAAATCTTTCAGATAACTAGTTTATTCACTGAAAAATGCAAGTTTAGGTTGACAAACTATTTGTGAATCCAGGCGGAATGTGGCAAATTGTTTTGGCCAAACCAAAAAAAAAGAAAAAAGGAAAAGTCAGAACATCTTGAGCCTGCATTTTCTAAATAAAACATTTTGACATTTCACTTCAAAATGTTTTGTTCCAAGATCTAGGTAGATTTATTTTTAAAATGGGGTAAAAATACCCCCTGAATCAGAAGCAAAAGAAAATTGGTTTCAGCACTGAAAGCCAAAAAAATTCCATTTGGAGTAAAACCAAAACGTTTTTGTGTGTGGCTTTTTTGGTTCAGCCGTGTGATAAATGAAGGGGGGGGAGGTTGCTCCCTTTTATGGACACCCAGCCAGCCAGTAGCTATAAAATCCATGTTAGTAGCTGTTCTCTACTTGCTTTACTTGTAAAGGGTTAAAAAAGCCCATAGGTAAAATGAAGGGAGTGGGCACCTGAGCAAAGGAGCCAATGGGAGGGCTAGAACTTTTTAAAATTGGGAAAAAACTTTCCCTTTGTCTGTATGTTGTTGTTCTCTGGAGAGAGGGGACAGAGCAGAGACAGGGCTGGATCTATGCTGTAAGAGCTTTGAGCTAGGTATGGAAACGATCAAATCATACCTAGAACTACTTATTGAACCCCGGAAATTTAAGTAGATCAAAGAATGTCTAGGAAAACACGATTAGGGTTATCTCTTTTCTTTCTTATTGGCTTGCGGACTCCTCTGTGCTAACCCCAGGTGCTTTTGTTTTGCTTGTAACCTTTAAGCCGGACCTCAAGAAAACTATTCTTGATTCTTAATTATTATAGAATTATAGAACTCCACATGGACTTATTATTAGAATTATTATAGAACTCCACATGGACTCCTCCTGAGGGTCGAAATGACAGTCTGGACCTATACATTGAATGCTTCCGCCGACGTACACAGACAGAAATTGTGGAAAAACAACATCGCTTGCCTCACAACTTAAGTCGTGCAGAACGCAATGCCATCCACAGCCTCAGAAACCATCCTGACATTATAATCAAAGAGGCTGATAAAGGAGGTGCTGTTGTCATCATGAACAGGTCTGACTACCAAAAGGAGGCCGCCAGACAACTCTCCAATACCAAATTTTACATGCTACTTCCCTCAGTTCCCACTGAGGAATACACTAAGGGCTAGTCTACACTTACCAGCCGGGTCGACGGGGTGAGTTCGACTTCTCGGAGTTCGAACTATCGCATCTAATCTGGACGCGATAGTTCGAACTTCGGAAGCGCCGCGGTCGACTCCGGTACTCCACCACTGCAAACGGCGGTGGCGGAGTCGACCTTGGAGCCGCGGACTTCGATTCCGCGGTGTCTGGATGGGTAAGTAATTCGAACTAGGGTACTTCGAATTCAGCTACGCTATTCACGTAGCTGAATTTGCGTAACCTAGTTCGACCCCGCTTCTTACTGTGGACCAGCCCTAAGAAACTGCACCATCTACTCAGGACACTCCCTACACTAACACCGGAACAAATCAACATACCCTTAGAGCCCCGACAAGGGTTATCCTATCTACTACCCAAGATCCACAAACCCGGAAATCCTGGACGCCCCATCATCTCGGGCATTGGAACTCTCACTGAAGGACTGTCTGGATATGTAGACTCTCTACTCAGACCCTATCTTACCAGCACTCCCAGCTATCTCCGTGACACCACTGATTTCCTGAGGAAACTACAATGCATTGGTGACCTTCCAGAAAACACATCCTAGCCACCATGGATGTAGAGGCTCTCTACACAAACATCCCACACAATGATGGAATACAAGCTGTCAGGAACAGTATCCCTGATGATGCCACAGCACAACTGGTTGCTGAGCTCTGTGCCTTTATCCTCACACACAACTATTTCAAATTTAATGACAATATATATCTCCAGATCAGTGGCACCGCTATGGGCACCCGCATGGCCCCACAATATGCCAATATTTTTATGGCCGACCTGGAACAACGCTTCCTCAGCTCCCGTCCACTCACGCCCCTTCTCTACCTACGCCACATTGATGACATCTTCATCATCTGGACCCATGGGAAGGAGACTCTGGAAAAATTCCACCACGATTTCAACAGCTTCCACCCCTCCATCAACCTCAGCCTGGACCAATCTACACGGGAGGTCCACTTCCTAGACACCATGGTGCAAATAAGTGGTGGTCACATTAACACCACCCTATACCGAAAACCTACCGACCGCTATGCCTACCTTCATGCCTCCAGCTTCCATCCCAGACACACCACAAGATCCATTGTCTTCAGCCAAGCACTGAGGTACAACTGTATCTGCTCTAACCCCGCAGACAGAGACCAACACCTAGAAAATCTCCACCAAGCATTCTCAAGACTACAGTACCCACACGAGGAAATAAGGAAACAGATCAGCAGAGCCAGACGTGTACCCAGAAGCCTCCTACTGCAAGACAAACCCAAGAAAGAAACCAACAGGACTCCACTGGCCATCACATACAGTCCCCAGCTAAAACCCCTCCAACGCATCATCAGGGATCTACAACCCATCCTGGACAATGATCCCACACTTTCACAGGCCTTGGGTGGCAGGCCAGTCCTCGCCCACAGACAACCTGCCAACCTGAAGCATATTCTCACCAGCAACTGCACACCGCACCATAGTAACTCTAGCTCAGGAACCAATCCATGCAACAAACCTCGATGCCAACTCTGCCCACATATCTACACCAGCAACACCATCACAGGACCTAACCAGATCAGCCACAACATCACCGGTTCATTCACCTGCACGTCCACCAATGTAATATATGCCATCATATGCCAGCAATGCCCCTCTGCTATGTACATCGGCCAAACTGGAAAATCTCTAAGGAAAAGGATAAATGGACACAAATCAGACATTAGGAATGGCAATATACAAAAACCTGTAGGAGAACACTTCAACCTCCCTGGCCACACAATAGCAGATCTTAAGGTGGCCATCCTGCAGCAAAAAAACTTTAGGACCAGACTTCAAAGAGAAACTGCTGAGCTCCAGTTCATCTGCAAATTTGACACCATCAGCTCAGGATTAAACAAAGACTGTGAATGGCTTGCCAATTACAGAACCAGTTTCTCCTCCCTTGGTTTTCACACCTCAACTGCTAGAACAGGGCCTCATCCTCCCTGATTGATCTAACCTCGTTATCTCTAGCTTGCTTCTTGCTTGCATATATAAACCTGCCCCTGGAAATTTCCACCACTTGCATCCGAAGAAGTGGGTATTCACCCACGAAAGCTCATGCTGCAAAACGTCTGTTAGTCTATAAGGTGCCACAGGATTCTTTGCTGCTTAATTATTATATTTATTCTTTTTAAATCTAGCAATAGCCTAAGTTCCAGATGTATTTTTTTTCTTTTTCTTTTTAATAAAATTAACCTTTTTTAAGAACAGGATTTTTTATTGTGTCATATGAGGTTTGTGCATATGTTGTTTAATTAGCTGGTGGCAACAGCATTTCCTTTGTTTTCTTCCTCAGCTCTTCCGGGGGGCGGGGAGTAAAAGGGCTTGAAGATACCCCACAGGGAAGAATTCCCAAGTGCGCTTTTCTGGGTAAAATGGGGTTTTTGCATTTGGGTGGTGGCAGCATCTACCCATCCAAGGTCAGAGAAAAGCTGTAAACTTGAGAGTTTAATACCAGCCTGGAGTGGC
The DNA here is from genome assembly GCF_020497125.1 of Mauremys mutica. Classification (NCBI taxonomy): domain Eukaryota; kingdom Metazoa; phylum Chordata; order Testudines; family Geoemydidae; genus Mauremys; species Mauremys mutica. The sequence continues at coordinate 66,618,299 of NC_059081.1, read as the reverse complement.
CAGTATTAATTTTTAGAATCTTTGAGGGTCCCCACCTTCTGTACTCAAAGTGCCAAAGTGCCGCAGGCATACCACCGAAGGCAGCCTGCCTGCCGTGCTTGGGGCGGCAAAATACCTAGAGCCGCCCCTGCTAACATACCTGCAGAAACCCTTCTTGTTACCCTTCACATCCCTTGCTAGATGCAATTCTTCCCTCTATCAATTAAATCTCTATAACAAGCAGGAGAACAGACCCCCAAATAGGCATCTATGGTGAAGCCTTCCTCTTAGAGAGTATTTACATAAAAATAATGCAGGGTAAAAGTAAGAAATGTCTTTAACTAATCTAACTTATTCAATTTATCAGACAAATTCTCTCTGCTGTTTCTTTCTTCAGGATTGGAAACTGATGGTTTCTCCACTCTTAATATCTTTTGTGCCATTTAATTCAAAAAAGATCCTAAATGCCTTGAATACACAGTCCTAAATAACAAAAGATCTTTCATTTATCATCCAATCAGCCTCCAATAACAGTACTCTATTACTTGCAAATGCAATAAAAATGAGTAAAATACTTGATAGGGTTCATAACAGAGTGGAATAAGAACAGTATTACAGCTGATACCTCTTGACCCAGGAAAAGCTCTCACTGATTGCTTGTAGATAAGTATGTCTATCTTATAGGCTGAAAGTGTCAGTCAGTCTACTCAATAAGAGAATACATATCTCAGGAAGCAGAGAATATTGAGAAGAGTTACAGATGTCTCGAGAAGTTTGAGAAGTATGTATTAAAAAAAATTAAATCTAACTTTTAGAGTTAAGGTTGCTCAACAGCTTTTCTTAACGACACAATCACTAAAATAAGGATTTTACCAGCTAAGTCAATGTGAAGTATTATTTATTTGTACTAATGTAGTACCCAGGAGCCTTGCTCATGGTGCAAGGCTCTGTACAACCACAGAACAAAAGACAATCCCTGATCCCAAAAGCTTGCAATCTAACAGCCAAATCAGCTCCAACTCAGAGACTCCTCAGCCACACAACAAATTCATTATCCATTCTAACAAAGAACTATACACAGTACCCATATCACTGTTCGACACAGTCAGACTCAAATACAAAACGTTAGTTTTGATCTCAGCTGGATTATGATATTTTACTGATAGACTCATTTGATGTTATTTGACTAAGTAATATGTTTGTTTATTGGTTTATTTTTAGATCAGGAAGGAATAATGTGTGAAATGTATGACTCATCTGTGATTTGGTGCAAAATAGGTTGTGCTCTCCTTTATTTCTTGAGCTTCAAAGTCCTCCCTCCCCATAATGCTTGCCAGGGGAACTGGTGACAGCCCCTTCGGGGCTCTATAGGAGATAAAGAAGTGGAGCTGTCACAGCACTAACTCCATGCAGCATCCCAGCTAAAATGGCTTTCCCCACTGCAGAGATGATCATCAGCCAGCTACGAATCAAGAATGTCATTGTAATTTGCAAGCAATAGGCCCTGATCCTGCTGCTCTGCTCAGATGAATCTCTGCATCTGCTAGCAGCTCCATTAAAACAGCCTCCAAGTGAGTGCAGGAGTCTGTTCATGTGGAATGGCTTGCAGAATTGTGATGATCATATGTTGGGGGAAAGGGGTGTTATTTCTGCTTCTGTGGGTGCAATTTAACGCTTCACACTATTTGAAATTAAATAAGGGTTTTGATTCATTCTTTTTTCTGATGTCTAAAAACCTCCGTTGATTTGAAGTAAACTTTCCCCAAGCCAACAAATTTGATTAGCCCTTTTGTTTATTTAGTTTCAAAAATAAGAAAGAGTGATGAGAGACAGCTTGCTGGCCACGCAGGTTTTCCCACACTTGACTTCTACCCACCAGTCACCAAACTGATAGAGCATAATTACACTTCATTGTAAAGCATTATACCAATCACCCAGTTTTTGAATTCCAAGCTGAATCCAGCTTTCCTGTTTGTTGTATTTAGCATTTATTTCGCCAATTTCTAAACTCTCCCTCAAAGCCCTATGAAATAATTAACAGGTACACAGAGGAGCCATGAAGATAATTAGCCCTCACATTTTTGAGCTCTGATATAATATTACTCTAAATCATTTGAAAAGCTATGATTGTGACATAATTATAAATTGCAGAGAGCTGAAGAAGCAAACTATGTAATAGATCAACTGTGTAATTATGGCAAACAGTGTAAGTATGCACCATACCAGCAACTCTTCTACTATAAATCTGTCTTCCATCAGCTGGTGAAGTATAACTGTCATCCTTCAAAAGGCACAATGCCAATCTACTCATGCGGTTATACTGGCAATCAGAAAAATGCCAAATATTTCATAGGTAGCATCTTAAATTATCTCCAAATAGATTACCATCTGATAATTCAGCTTCATAACAAACCCTTTAATTTCTCTGTTTGCTTTATATCATATTCTTAGATCTAGGTTTGCAACAGTGATTAAAATTTCCAACGAAATATCATTGTGACACAAAAGCCCATTAGTGGCTCACTGCTCTGTCTGCAACTTATCAGACCTGACATGCTCAGTACACCTAACATACTGTTGTCATGATATTATAACCAAAGAGTGGCATGTAATATATCACTGGACAACTAATAATAAAACTAAGGAGGGAGGGATAGCTCAGTGGTTTGAGCATTAGCCTATTAAATCCAGGGTTGTGAGCTCAATCCTTGAGGGGGCCACTTAGGGTTCTGGGACAAAATCAGTACTTGGTCCTGCTAGTGAAGGCAGGGGGCTGGACTTGATGACCTTTCAGGGTCCCTTCCAGCTCTATGAGATCCATATATTATAATTAATTCTTCATTAATATTCTTGCATGGTATATGTACAAGGTATGTCCAAATTGTTATAAGCATGTGCTAGAATTATGTTCTTAAAACATGTTTGGCAAGCAATGTGTAAGCTCAATCTGCTTTAGACAAAGAAATTTGATTGTCTGACCAGCCTGGTTGTCAGAGACAATGAAGGTACATTTCCATATATGGTATACAAAGCTATCAAGCGAACAAGCAGGGGTGGAGGGAAGCCTAGTGTCTACATGCCAGAAGGAGAGAGAAAATTTATCAGAGAATACATTTCCAAGGTTTACTGATGTGTAAAGACAGGGCATCTGAACTTCAAGTGATAAGCAATTGAATCAACTGATTGTATACACTATTGTTGTATTATAGAAGTGTATCAAAAAAGTCTTTACGAAAGCCTGTGACACTCTGGTGATTAATATCATTGTGAAACGTATGCATTAATACTATGTGAGGAGTTATGGCTACATGACCAAACACAGGGAGAAACAGGTTTTCCTCCAGGCAGGAGGAAAGGCAGCTATCTACCTTTCTCCCCTGTAAATTAAGCATTGTGGAATTAAAACAATGGAATCCTCATTTACAAACAAATCAGCAGGGTGATGGAAAGTCAACAGGGAGGGAAAAACAGCAGGAAACCTTCCTGCCTCTTGTAACCAAGTCAATGAACTTTGGGAGATATAAACAAACAGAAAACCATTTCGGTATCCATCACTTGGGAGATTAAAGAGTCCAGAGCTCCTGAAATCACAGAACACCAGATCCTTCAGCCAAGGGGGCTGACGTCTGTGCTAACTGAGTTTAGGTAAGAAAGCTGATTAGGCAAAGATCATAACTTGCTGAAATTAAATATTAGTCTTAGGCCTGGTGTACACTGCAGGTGGGGGGGTTCGAACTAAGGTATGCAAGTTCAGCTACGCTGCGTAGCTGAACTCAAAGTACCTTAGTTCGAAGTACTTACCCGTCCTCACGGCGCGGGATTGAAGTCCGAGGCTCCCCCGTCGACTCCGCCACCGCCGTCTGCGATGGTGGAGTTCCAGAGTTGACGGGAGTGCGTTCGGAGTTCGATATATCGCGTCTAGATGAGATGCGATATATCGAACTCCGAGAAGTCGATCGCTACCCGCCGACCTGGGCGGGTAGTATGGACGTACCCTTAGAAGCACATTTTTACTTTTGTTTGCTTGTAACCCTTTCTATCTGTATTCCTTATATTTGGTATCACTTAATCTTATGGCCTTTTGTTAAATAAACTTGTTTTACTTTTACTATAAATTAAGGTAATGCTGTGATTGAGATAAGTGTGTTTGTCAAAACCCTAGTTAAGTACTGTTACTATCTTTTTAAAGGAGCAGTGAACTTACTTCTGTGAGTGTTCCAGGAGAAAGCTGGACACTGCCTGGAGACTCTGGGGAGCTCGAGAGTTGAGCTTAACTGTTTGGACTAGCAGAGTCCTGAAGAGTTTGCTAGCAATACAGACAAGCTGGTGTGTCAGGGAGTTGTCACACAGCTTAGCAGTAACAAATCTCTCACTTGCTGAGGCTGAGACAGGGCAACACAATAACTCACAATTCTGAGAACTGCATTGACAAATGGCTCAAGGGAAATTCAGGACTGGGGGGGCACTCTGCAAAAAGTAACCAGGAGGTGGAGGCCAGAGTCTGATTTGCATACTTGAAAGGCTGCTTCATGGGGTCAGGGCTGTAAACAACAGCTGCATAGCACTGAAGGCACCCAGAGTTGCAGGGCAGCGGGGGTGATACAATCCCTCACTGGTCTGAGTTGAACCCCAAAACATCACATTTTGTATTAGTTGTCGCTACAGTAGTCACTTTGGGGGTTTCAATTGTTGAATATCCTTTTGCTTTTTTTGGATAATAGAGCTGCTACTATGGTCCATGAATATATAGAGATGTGCAAAGCAGCTTGGGCATTGTTCTAAAACAAGAACCAACTCACACCTTCATCAACGCTCAATATTTTTTAGACTAGTCCCCATACCACTTCACTTATTTTAAGTTAAGTTCCTTTCCAGGAGTAACGGCCATGAATTTCACCTGGGAATGGGAATGTCCCCCAATGCACTTTCACTCTATAGCAGTTGTTGCAGGGCACGACTCGGCAGCTTTTCCAGTGGTCTGCACTGCTCTATCCCCCTGCAATTGTAGCTACAAGTAAAGGTATCCCTAGTCCTGATGACCTGAAATGGAGCCAACACTTCTATCCTGTGCTATGCTGGTTCTTCAGGACTCACAACCACTGTAAAATAGAGGCAAAAGTAGCCTGTTCAGGAGAATTCCACCGTCGTCTGGTTGAGCTAGCACTTCATGGTTCTGGAATCTGTTTAGACATACTGGGCCATAAACATAGGTTTGACAACTTTCTAACCATACAAAACTTGCCCCACCCCATCCCTGAGGCCCCGCCCCTTTTCCAAGAACCTGCCCCCGCTCACTCCATCTCCCCTCTCTCTCCGCCACCCTCACTCAGTTTCACCGGGCTGGGGCTGGGGGTTAGGGTGCAGGAGGGGATGTGGGCTTTGGGGTGGGGCCAGGGCTGAGGGATTTGCGGTGCGGCGGGGGGAGGGTCCGGTAGGGAGTTTGGGTGCGGAAGGGGGCTCAGGGCTGGGGCAGGGGGTTGGGTGTGGGCTCTGGGAGGGAGTTAGGATGTAGGAAGGGGTTCTGACCTGGGGGTGTATGGGAGGGGGTTTGGAGTGCAGGCTCTGGCTGGGCTGTGCACTGCCCGTGCACACAGGCGCCACTTCCCAGCTCCTATTGGCTGCTGTTCCCGGCCAATGGAAGCTGCAGCGCCAGCACTCAGGGTGGAGGCAGAGTGCGGAGCCCCCATGGCCACCCCTGCGCCTAGGAGCCAGACATTTTGGCCACTTCTGAGAGCTGCACAGAGCCAGGGCAGGCAGGGGGCTGCCTTAGCCCTGCTGCGCCGCCAACTGGACTTTTAGTGGCCCAGTCAGCAGTGACCAGAGCTGCCAGGGTCCCTTTTTGACCAGGTGTTCCAGTCAAAAACTGGACATCCGGCAACCCTATCTAAACAACATCATCTTCCTAAAAATGGCCCTTTGCACCTAGGATTGAATGACCAAGAGCCTCAATGATGTTGCAGCAGCACTCAAAAGGTGCTTCCTAGGATTCTCTACAGTGCCTTAGAAAGGCTTTCTTCTGTGAAATCTTGTGCACCTGTAACGCCAACAGACCCCGGGGTTGTCGGCAGGCAGGATGGGACCTCTGGAGCTTAATGCATGAGCCTCTACCGCATACGCTAAAAACCAACTGGCTTTTAGCTAAGGCTGTAGAACAGACACATTTTACCTCTCTCTCTAAGGGCTAGTCTACACTGGCAGCGCTTTAACGTGGTTTGTGTGGTCACGGCACACTCCCAGCACTCTAAAAAACCCACCTCCATGAGGGGCGTGGCTCCCAGTGCTGGTGCACTGTCTACACTGGCGCTTTACAGCGCTGAAACTTGCTGAGCTCAGTGGGGTGTTTTTTCACACCCCTGAGCGAGACAGTTGCAATGCTGTAAATTGCCAGTGTAGACAAGCCCTAAGTGGTCTCAGTGCCACTAGATGGGACAGAACACCACACCCGGAAGGTGTGTGGGTTATAGACCAGCCAAAGCACGGAGTGAACTTCCAATTACTCGACAGGGAAAGAACTGATTATTTTATGATAGCAAGCTCTTTATACACAGAAGAGTGGCATAATCAAAACCCTTAAGTATTCAGTCTCAATCTGCTGGCAAGAAGGAATGTGAGCAATGCATATGAACTGATGGAGGACAACAAAGAGAGAACTCACTGTAAGAGTCACTAAGGGCACTACACTATCAACTTCAGAAGTTTAGCTCTGGGAATTGCTGTAAATAACACACTAGGAGCAAGGATCCAGGAAGTGGGACCCCATTATTGCGCACCTTTGAAGAAACTATTGAAATGCTACAAAGGCATGTTTAAAATGAAAATAAGGCAAAATATATTTCATGCTGACACAATCTTTGTAACAGACCATATTTTTTGAGGAAAAAAATGCATATGAAGCATCTTTTATGACCATCACAAAAATTTACTCTCTTACTAGGGAGACATGTTCTACAGTGACTTTTTTTTTAAATCCACTGCAATCTAATACACCAGCAGTTCTCCATCATTCTTGCTTTTGGTTTTTGCATAAAATGTAATATAATAATGAAAAATCTCTTGTGCCCACAAACAATCTAAACTAATCTTGTTTTAAGACACAACAAGAAGTATTTTTCTAAAGGCTCAACCAGTGATTCCTTTCTCTGCCCTATCTAGTAAACAGAATAAACCTTATACAGGGGCACTATTCAGAAATAGGTGGGGAAGAGAATCTCATCCCTGCCATAGTTATGGGATTAGCTGGACCTTTGTTCCTTTCTGGTCTCTCCGAGTGCATCCAACTCAGGTGTTTGGCCTCTTGCCCTTACCTGTCTCAGAGTATAATCTCATGATTCTTTCAATCTTAGCCCAGGATCTCTTGTGAACCAACTACATTTCATCCTATAGGTGTGACTTGGTTTCAGAAGCCTGTGTTTCTTCCCTTTGAGAGCCTGTGACTAGTGAGATTGACCGACAGCCTTCTTAAAACAACGTATTTTTTATTTAGTAGAACAAAGCATTAGAGAAAAGGATTCTAAAACAACAAGCACCCTACACACACATTTAATCTCATTTAATTTTATGTGTCGCTACAAACTACATTAGACTGGCTTTCCTCTTCAGTTACAGGAACAGAACCAACCTAAGCACAGCCAGGTCTTCCTGACCAGTGCATACCAGTACCTACCTGAGAGAAGTGTTTTGAGGATTAGTTCCTGTTTGTATGGTCGGTTTGAAAATGCAAGTCACTATGTAAACACTAAGTATTTTATTTTATTACTATTACTGTCCACGGCCAAATCCTGAGGTCCTTCATCAAAGCTTCTTTCTCCCTTATTCAGCTTTATGTTTTAAATTCACAAAATTTTTTGCTCATATTACTGTAGGGCATGGGAAGCATGGTTTCCAACCCCCTGCATGGAGTTCAGATTGCACCCCCTGGGTCTTTCTGGTTCTTTAAAAACCAGAGTAGACAAAAGACTTCTTTGAAGATGCTCCTAACCTCTGGCTGTGCCTGCTGTCCCCACTGGCTCCTTTGACCATAAGAGAAGACATTCCTTCATGGCTATCCTCAGATGCCCCAATAAAGCAGAGAGGGGACAAAAGCTCAGCTTAAAATATGATCCAGCATCTCTCTCTCCTGGGCCTGAAAAGGAAAGAATCCATAGGAGCCCAGACAGCTCCTGCATCAACTTCTAACAACTCCACACAGCTGGAACACCAAAGTGGGCTTCCATTAGGTCAGAGGATGAGGTGTGGCACAAACATGCATTTCTTTCCCTAATGTGGGCACAGATTCACCTGCATTCAGATAAAGAGATTATGTGACCCTATTTTTACGCAGGGAAATTTACACTGAAGTCAATGAGAGTTTGCCTGAAGTACTGTAAGAAGGAAATAAAATCTGAGTAAGGGCATCAGAAACTGATTCCATGAACATCAGGAATGTACAAACTGATTTGGGCAAATAACGAGCGAATGCATCTACATTTCTCTGAAGTAAACCTAAACCTGAGTTAAGAGAGATGTAGTCAGCAGGAGAGCGAGTCAAAAATCAAAGCTTTCCATGGGAACATGTCAGTGAAATTTTGACGAGAAAAAATTGAAACAAAACGTTTAGATTGGGACAGAATGTTTCAATTTTTCATTTTTAAATTTATTTTAAATTCTAAAGTATTATACAAAATAAAAAGGCAAAATCAGAACATTTTGATTGCACTGGAAATTAATTGTTTTCAAAAATGTTGTTTTGCAGGAAATAATTTTTTGTTTGTTTTTGTCCCACTTTCAAAATATCAGAACTTCCCACAGAATAGAAAATGTGGAGTTACACCAGCTCGAGTCAGCCGGACGTTGCTGCTTCAAGACAAAGAGGAAAGTCATCTATCTGGAGGTTTTTTGGCACTATACGTTTATCTAGCTCAAAGGCCAAGTAATTTGTGTGGATTAGCAGACAATCAATCAGTTCTAGATTCAATGATAAAGATTAAGGTGAAGTGAAATGGGTTTGGAGACCCTTAGTGACAGCACTTAAACCCAAGTTCAACATTGTTCCAACTCAGCACAGCATGTCCAGCTCAGTAAAAATCTTTCATTCATCTAGAAGGGATGCCTTACAAACAGTTGATCATCCATCAAGATGTGCTGCAAACCATATAAATGGGATATTTTCAATAGCACAATGGACAGTTAGTAGGGCTGGCCAGAAAACAAGTGTTTGGCTTAGCAAAAAATCTGAGGTTTAGAAATTTGTTTTCATGCTGGTGTGGGACAAAAATGAGATCTTTTGAAATTGTTAATGAAAACACACATGAGACGGGGACCCAATCCACTTAGAATAGCCAATAGCCCAGTGGATAAGGCACTCAAGTGTGATGTGGGAAAGCCAGGGTCAAGTCCTTTCTTTGAATCAAGCAGAGCAGGGACCTGAATCAAGGTCTCCCCCTTCCCAACTAACCTCCAGGCTACTGGCTATTCTGGGGTGAGGGTTCTCTCCCCAGAATTCCATCCTGGACCCAAGGAAAGTTAGCCAAAACTAATGCAAGCCAGGCTTTTCCAACAAAACGTTTAATCAAAAAATTCCCCGCCAGCATTTAGGCACCCAATGGTGACTTTCAATGGAAGCGGGGCTTCTAAAATGCCCTTTGTGTCTTTGAAAATCCACCCCTAAAATGTGAGTACTGCAGCATTAGCAAAACCACAAGTCAGGTGGCTATCTCAGTCACCAATAGAGCACTTTGCCTGTTGCTACCACACACGTCTACGCTGCTTGCTCCTGTCTTCAGGATAGCATGGCATGATGTCAGAACTAGCCTGAACCCACCAACAGTGAGGAAAAGAGATAGGATGAAGGAAGGGCAAGTAAATGAAACTTGTCTGCAATGGACTTTTTTTGCTTGTCCCCAAGCACTGAATCATCCCCCAGAACAGGGCACTGAAAGAGAAAGAGGAAAGACAGCAGAAAGGCAAATAGAAAAATCAGACGGGACAGAGAAAGTAAAATCTAATAAGAGGAGGATCTACAAACTGGCTGCAGGCCACAAACAGATCACCTGCAACAAAAAGGCCCGTTCCCACAGCAACAGTTAGGGAGGAGGCCTTCTTGAAAGGAGCAGTAAGAGTGGTCTTAAAGGCACATGATCTTTAGGAAAAATCTTACAAAGTGTTTGTAATAGATCATAAGTTCTTTTTCAGGAGTAATGGAGCTAATGTGTCCTATAGTCTCACTAGAGATCTTCAATGTTGCTGTTAAATCAGCACTGTCATAATTAATAGGCCATTGGAATAGTGATATTCTTCAACAGGGCTTTTTCATGAGGGTACTGAACAAATTAATGTTTTCATCTGCACAATTGGGAGATGATGCAGATGATCTACTGTTGACATCGAACTTAATTCAAGATCAGAAGAGAGTGTATGAAACTGTGACATACATTTCACTGGGAAACCTGAGCTATCCCCACTGAATAACAAAGGAATGCAAATGAGGATGCAAATTTCAATGCAATGAGATTCTGCCCAAAAGTTCAAAATGAGGCACAAAGCAGAGGCTGTGGGAAACTGAGAAAGAAGACTATGGGGATAAATAACAAAGTGGTGAAAACGATATGTGGAAGATGTAAGACACACCAACACTCCTTGTAAATGTGCCCAGCCTGAGAAGCTGAACACTATAAATGTCAGAAAAAATGACACTGTATAGGTGATGTACAGTGAAGGAGAGCAGCAAAAGGAATCAGAGAAAGAGGAGTTTTCCACAACAATCAAAGTTACAGAGCTTGCCAGTATTTCATCCTAAAAGTGATAACAGTGAAAAATAACCACAGAGAAAACAATGTTCCTTGGTTAATTTGCACAATATACATGGAGACGGAGCTGCTAATGTTTGATTATGGGAATGCTGAGAATGAAGTTACAGCACCATTGTCACCACACCCTACCGAGGAGTAGCTTACCAAAGGTTATAACTGTAGCTCAGTAGTGGATTAAGCAGTAAATTTAGAAGATTTCTACACTGAAATCCTACCTGAGCATACCTCTGAGGGGTGTGTGAAAAAACCACGCCTTTCAGAGACATAGCTATGCTGACCTAACCCTGCTAGGTCAACAGAACAATTCTTCCATCAACCTAGCTACTGCCTCTCAGGGACGTGGATAACTATAGTGGTGGGAAAGCCCCTACCATTGCAGTGTTTACACTGAGCACTCAAGTGCAGCTGCAGCTGTGACACTGTAGCATTCTAAGTGTAGACATATCCAGAGATCCAGTCTACACTGAAAAGTTATATATGCATAGTTACGTCTCAGAGGCATGAAAAATCCATGCTCCTGAGAGATGTAGCTATGACAAACTAACCCCAGTATAGACAGCTCTTGGTCAATGGAAGAATTATTCTGTCGACTTAGGTACTGCCTCTTGAGGAGATGAATTACGTACAGCGATGGAAGAACTCCTTCTGTCGATATAGTATCTACATCAGAGGTCTCAAAGTCACGGCCTGCGGGCCATCTGCAGCCCAAGAACCTCTCCACTGCAGACCGCGGAGGAGAGACACATGCAGACACACTGCCCGCAATGTCTGCTGCAGGCGCCGCCCCCTGCAACTCCCATTGGCTAGGGCAGAGGGACAGAGATACCATCACTAGTTGCCGGACAGAGTCAGACCTGGAGGCAGCATCATTAGTTTCTGGACAGAGTCAGCCATGGAGGCAGCGTCACTTTTTTCCACAATGAATATAAACACCTTGCTGCAAATCCTGAAGGTTTCAACTGCATCGACAAACTGCAGAACTGAAGCGTTCCCAGGTGTCTGGCAAACACTAAAAGCTCTCTGGCAGGCGAAGAATTGTATGAAGTTGTATGACACTTTTATTATTTCTAAGAAATTCAAAATAAAAAATACAATATAAATGTTTTCTTTTCTGAACACCATCTTCAGTGACATTATTGGCCCACTAGGAGGATTTGAGGACTGGCACTGGTAAAATTAGTAAGGTAAGGTAAATTGAGTTTGAGATCCATGGTCTACACTGAAGTGCTATAGTGTTTTAAGTGTAAACATAGCCTAAGACTTCTGAACTTGTGGTAGAAAACAGCAAAACTAGCTTGCTGAATGGATGAGAACTGGAATTTCCTTGCAAAGATTTTGGTCCCATTCTGGACTCCGAAGAGGCCAGGACAATGAAGACCTCACAAACTGCTGATGATGACGGCAGGAAGAAAGGGTTTATGAACATACCTGGGCATCTAGAAGCCTCTTCTTAGCCTGGCCTCCAATGCCACTCACTCTGTCAGCCAGTTGGTGTCAATGTGGCATCCCCCCATCACCACACACACTGTGCAGATGTTCTCCCTTTGTGTTTGGGTGAATTTTCCCCTTAAAGTTTTACTTTGAATGGTTTCTCTTTCATTTTGTTGTTCCTAAATCGTCACATTACCAAAACATTCTTTAATTTAAAGTATATTTTATCTAGATGGGGAACAGCAGAATTAATATGGGTGGATGTGCTTTATCTTTACTACATCTCCTGTGAGTTTTTGTCTTTCCTCCATCAGCTAATAATGTTTAGTTTAGTAAAATTTGGGATAAATTAGAAGAACATTAGTCTCAAAAGGGTTGAAAACTTGTAGCATTTTTGGCTGTTTATCTTGTAGGAACACAAGTAATGTTCACACAAGGAGCTCTCAAAGGGCTATGTTAATTAATAGATCCAAGTAATTTACAAAACTAAAACACCGCTCATACCATTTTGTAAATACACCCACTTCATTAACAAAAAACAATTCAACTTTCAACAATTCCTATAGGACTTACAAGAAAGAATATACAAATATTGCTAAGGTACTAACACAAAAAATGTATGGTAATTTATCATCAGAGCAGTGTCTTCTGAGCCTTTAGGGCTTGTACTTCTAAAATAAATTGCGAAATGTATAACAAACAATGGCTATTTACCCTACATTAAGTGTTGTTCATGTGGATTCCACTTCTAGTGTGCGTGTGTTCAGAATCTTTTTTCCAGCAACGTACACTGGGGTGAAGTCTGCATCCTGGATGCCCTGGATGCCTCGCCTCCCACCCACTGAAGGATGGAGCAGCCCAACTGTCACTCATTTCCTTTGCAAATACAGAATCCAGATGGCATAGGACTCAGTAGTAGTGGGGAAAGAAGGCAGGTCATGGAATCCACATGGGCAGCATGATTACTAGATTGTAAGGCCAAAGGAATCATTGTCATTGTCTAATCTTACCTGCCAGGCCACAGGACTTAACTGTATTAATTCCCACTTCAAGTCTATTAGCTGTGCTTTAACTAGAGCATATCTTTTAGAATACCTTTCAAACGTGGGCAGTTGCAGAAGCACCTTCCAGAGCTGCTGTTGGGCATGTACAGTGAGAGAGACTGCTGTTTTTCACAGATACAGAGCAGCCCAATCCCTCTGTTAGCAGGGCAACCAATCCCAGCACCAAACCAAAGCCAGGACATCCATCCCCATCCAGATGCCCCACACTTGGCAGTGGGCTTGCACATTGCATCAGTGCTGCATGCATTTTACTAGCACCCCATTTGCTTCCTGATTTGGATTGGGAATTTTTTATTTTTAAATTTCAAAAATTCTCAGTGGATGGAAAAAAAATATTTCCCACCCAGCTCTCTTTGAAATGAAGTAGCATGCTGGGAGTTCCTCAACAACTATGTCATAAGCCTTGTCTACAACTATGTCATAAGCCTTGTCTACATGAGGTAATGTCTACCAAAATATCCCTGCCATTGCTAGCATGAATTCAGTTGCTCTGATGTTAGCAACACGGAAAATCCTTGCACAGCAGGCAACTTTTCATCACCGTGTCAATCATTTATCCCGGGATATGTAAGCAAATTACTTTCAGATTGGGAAGTTTGAAAAGTGAAACAAATAAAGATGTTACTTTACAATAAAGAGTACGTAAAAAGTATGATCTCTTTCATACAAATACAGTACACTTACAATATAAAAATTCCAATACCACATTTGCAAATACACAATTAATCATAATAAAATACACAACCCTGAGGGACTAAAAGCCATTTCTAATTCACTACTAATGCATCCTCTCGAGATGCTGTTCAATTCCATCAAGCTCCCAAACACTTATACCTAAATTCTATGATCTACGACTAAAAAGACTATCTGTAAAAAAAATTTTTTCAGGGGAACACAGAGTAAAGATTATATTATAGATTAGATAGATAGATAGATAGGTAAATGGTTAATTATACTGATATATAGATATATAAATGGTAAATGGAGAAAAGCTATGAAAAACACGCATGGAATATCATTATGCAATAAACACAGACAAATGTAATATTTAAAATGCATGGTCCTCAGACAGCAAATAGACTATTCAATGGCCTATGTGTTACAATACAAGGCTATAATGCAATGTTACTTTCACTCACTGTTTGTGGGAGTGCCTATTATTTAACTGGTCTGGACACAGGTTATGATTTTTTTCTCTGTTGAACAGGATAAGGGATCTAATGAATTCACTACTGTATCTCTTAGAGGAATGTAAAGGCAAAGCAGTACTTTTGTTTCAATAACTAGTGACAAGATTTTGATCGCTTTACTCCCCTTGGGCAGCATCTTACTGCACAAGGAGCCCCATCGACTACTGATAACGTCGTTACACTTCAGGTCCACCAGCTCTGCTCCCGGTAACTTCCATGGGCAGCTGCAGCAGCACCTGCCACAGCTCCTGCAACAAGGGAGGTACCGTGAGAGACTGTGCTGTTCTTCACAGACACAGAGCAGCACAGTCCCACTCTGTTTGAAGGGCAACCAATCCCATATGCTCCCCAAAGCCAGGTCATTTGCTCCAGATGCTCCATATTTGGCAGTGGCTTTGCACATCACCATGGATGGTGGGGGAGCATCAGTGCAAGAAAGCACAGATTTTAGCCCTAAACACTTAGAATCACAAAATGTCAGACTACCATTCCCTCAAAACATCACAGAGTGGATTTCTCAAATTGTCACTGTATGGACAGAGAGTAAAGAAAGAAATAACAACCACATTCTGTTATGAAGCAAGTGCTCTTGCATTTGTTGTAAATTTCACCAGAGATTTAAAATAAAAACACAGAGGTATAATATTTACAGTTTTGACAATGCTATAAACTCAACACATTTGTATTCAGTAACTTAGCTACATTGTAATTTTGAAATATGTTGATATTTGCTGCATTTCAGACAGTAATCCATAATTCCTAATAAAACTTCAGAGGTTCTGAAAATCAGTGCCATATTTGCCTTTAAACATGAATTGAGATAATTTGTTAAAAAGTTTAAGATCACCAAAGTTACAAACTATATAGAATCATAGAAATGGAGGGCTGGAAGGAACCTTGAGAGGTCATCTAGTCCAGCTCCCTGAACTGAGGCAGGACCAGCTAAACTTAAACCATCCCTGCCAAGGGTTTGTCTGCTCCGTTGTGAAAAACCTCCAGTGACTTGCCCATAACTTTCGTAAAGTCTGGCATCCAGAATTGGACACAGTACTCCAGCTGAGGCCTCACAGGTGCGGAACAGAGTGGGACAATTACCTCCCCATGTCTTACATATGACACTCCTGCTAATACACCCCAGAATGATACAAGCCTTTTTTCACAACTGTAGCCTCTTGTTGACTCTCATTCTATTCGTGATCTACTCTAACCCCCATATCCTTTTCAGCACTACCACCACCTAGCCAGTTATTTCCCATTTTGTACTTGTGCTTTTTAGTCTTTCTTCCTAAGTGTAGTACTTTGTACTAGTCTTTATTGAATTTCATCTTGTCAATTTCATCAAGGTGTTTTGAATTCTAATCCTGTCCTCCAAAGTACTTGCAATGTCTCCCAGCATGGTGTCATCTGCATATTTTAAAAGCATACTCTACTCCATTATCCACATCAATGAAAAGATTGAATAGTCCCTGACACCTGAGGGACCCCACTCGATACACCCTCCCAGTTTGACAATGAACCATTGATGACTACTCTGAGTTCAGTACTCTCAGTTGTATACCCACTTTAACATAATTTTATCTAAACCACATTTCCCTAAGTTGCTTATGAGAATTTCATGTGGGACTGTATAAAAAGCATTACTAAAATCAAGCTATATTGCGACTACTGGCTCCCTCCTATTGACTAAGCCAGTAACCCTGTCAGAGAGGGAAATTTGGTTGGTTTGGTATGATTTGTTCTTGACAATTCTATGCTGGCTATTCCTTATAACCCTATTATCCTCTAGGTGCTTACAAACTGATGGTTTAAAATTTGTGCCTGTATCTTTCCAAGTATTGAAGTTAGGCTGACTGGTTTATAATCCTCCAGGTTCTCTTTGTTCCACTTTTTAAAGATATGTACTATGTTTGCCCTTTTCTGCTCAACAGGAACCTCACCCCTCCTCCATGAGTTCTCAAAGAAAATCACTAGCTCTTCTTTGTATTGTCTTTTATGTCCCTTGCTAGGTATAACTCATTTTGTCCCTACATGTTCTTTAGTATTCTCTAGCAATTTGTCCAAGTTTTGACTCCGTGTATAATTGTATGATTACTTCCTGATTTTCTCCAGATGCAGCTATAATGGCCTCTTACTATTCTTCCTAGCTTTCCTTTGCTTTGGGACAGTTTGCTGTTTTGTATAGCTTTAAAATCTTACATACATTTTAAGTTGATTAATCATTTCTTGTTTTTACATGCAAAGATTTCAGTTCAGAGTTTTTGTTTCCCTTACAACAGTTGATCAGATCACTAAATTGACACTGTCTAGCACATATTGCTCAATGTTCTCGAGCTGTTTCCCCCCTCTCCCCCTCAAAAAAGGCTGATTACTCCATCTTTGTTAGTATCCTCTCTTACCTAGGTCCATAATTCTATCCTATCCTGGTTCTTTTCCTCTTACCTTGCTGACCACAGTATAAGTTTTGAGCAATGAAGAACAGACACTAAAGGGGACAGGTTAGCAGTCTAAGTTCAGGTTTGAAATACCTGTACTGTCTGAAACCACAGTACTTAGTTCAACTCGGCAACAAAGGTCTAAGTTCCATGCAGGTTTACTGTTTGGAGACACTTTTGTAGAAATGCTTATGTATATATTTAAAAAATCACGTCTTCAGAAGGAAAAAGACGTGCAAATGGCAGCATTTAGGAAAGACCTTAAATGGTTAGCACTCATTAATTCTTGTAAAATTTTACTGATAACCTTAAAATTGTAGTGATTGGTTAATTTACAGAATTTACAAAATTGGTTAATTTTGTTTAGACAGCTTATATTATGTTTGTTTTTCTGCTACTTTTCCACCATAATTTGTGAATGTGATATCAAAAAATATTTCAAAAATGTAACAGTAAGCATAGCCATTGATTGCAGGCAGCAACATTTTTAATTAAAAAGAAATGCAGGGTGAAAAACGAAAACCATATAAATGAGATTTACAATTCAATTCAAATGAGTCAATGCAATGAGCCCCTACCGGGGATACTGTGCTGAAACATTAACTAATTTAAATGAGCTGAAAAGCATCCGCCTAAATAACTCTTTTATCTGTGTTCCCCTGAAACAATATTAATTGGTTTTCTTCATAACTCACTACACTACACCCTTAATGGGTCTTTAGCATTTTTGTTATGTATACTATCCTTAAAGCTGATGCTCATCTGTGCTTTGTAAATTTTCCCTTTTGAAAATAAATAATTTCTATAGCTGCTTTCACTGAGTGCTATGTGAAACTATAAAAAGATAAGGCTGGAACAGATCCACTAGACCATTTAATCCACCCTCATTCAATGTTGTACTATACACTATCTACTCTTGAACACTGGTAGCCATGTTGTCCCTCACATCCTACCATTCAATGTTATTCAGGCGTCTAGCTCACCTTGTTATCAGATGCTTTTCTCCAGATCTAGAATTTCTCCCTTTTGATTACCTCTCATTATGGAAACCCAGACTCATTTAGACTAGGCGGGACCTCCAACCTGACATCTAGTCCCTCCAACACAAGACTGAAAGGACTAATTTAATTATTTCTAAACCATCTGTAACGTAGACTGGTTTTGACTCTAGCCTTGAATATCTCAGATGACAGTGATTCCACACCATTGCTTGTATTTTGTAGCAGCCTTCAATGATCTTCTATTTATCATTTAATTGTCTTAATATTGTTCCTTGACACAAATTTTAATCCTCTTGCTTGTTAGGTCTTCTTTACCCAATGAAAACAATATAATCCCTTTAAGTATTTGGATAGAATTGTGTCTCTTCTCTGTCATTTCTTCTATACATGGACTGTTAGCTTAATAATTTCACACAGCTCTTACTGACAACAGCTACTGTCTCCACAAAGCTGAAACAGATGCCTCTTGTTCTGAGAGGAAAAAAGAAAAGACAGGAAAAGAAAAAAGATGGTATCCTCAGATACTACGGTGTAGTGACTATTGACAAATTTTGA
This sequence comes from Mauremys mutica, assembly GCF_020497125.1. Lineage (NCBI taxonomy): Eukaryota > Metazoa > Chordata > Testudines > Geoemydidae > Mauremys > Mauremys mutica. Next base: position 66,599,860 of record NC_059081.1, on the reverse strand, counting down.
CTTTTTAATGCAACCACTTCCCTCCCCACCCAACGACAAAATGTATGTTTCTCTCTCTCTCATTTTTCTGTGAAAATTTTTTGAAAGATCTTGGTTTTGTTCCACATGAGAACAAAAACAAAATTTTCAAAACCTCAACATTATTCAATAAATGGAATTGTTGTTTTTTGGCAAATCCTAATTGCAGTCTTGTGCATTTTGGACCGTTGTATTTGCTCTAATATATGCAGCTACAGAAAATGAGCTTCCCATTCATTCCATTCAAGCTCTTTTTGGAATAAGTATTCCATTTTGATAGGACTCCGAGGTAGTGGGGAAAAAAAACTAATACAACTTATTTTTCTCTGCTTAGAAAATCATTTTGGTTCAATGGAGGAGTAACTTTCCAAAAGACTTTTCTGTTTGGTGTAGAATAGCTCTTGACCTAGGTAGTGCTGATACCCAAACTTTTGAAAGCCATCTCTCTCCAGAGGAGGCAAGGTCAGTGGGCTTCATTCAGCAACATCAGCTGTGTAGAGAGATATTTGTCACTATGATATTTGAACAATACTTTTACTACAGTTCATATAAGCATTAGGTGAAGAAGCTAAGTAGACATATGTTTTTATGTATATTATTTTTGCTATTTTGCTAGTTTTTTTCTTTCCTTAATTTCACCTTCTCCATGCCTTGCCATTTCAAAGAAATATTTTTTAAAGAATACATTTAAGAAAGGATCCAAAATGTTTTCCTTAATTTGCCAAATCACAAGTTTTCTCTTTTAAGTACAACAAATAAGTGGAAAGGATTTTACTATCTCTATGTTTAGATTCAGTTTTAAAACAACAAAATCATGGACGTAGGACAGAGTAAGCTGGCTGCAGATGTTTGGATAACTATGAGTCATAAACTTGCATAAGGCAAATTTGTTTTGGTCAGTCCCTGGCTCAAACATGTCATTTTATACAGGGGCAAACAAACAAAGGAATTATTGACACCTAAATAAAGCCTGATGCTTTATATATAGTTCGGGCTTCACAAAATTTCATCACTGCAGCAGCTCAGACTGTAAATAGGTTGGAGATGCTGTGACCGAATGCACCTCTGTATATGCATCCTACACACTACTATAATCTTTGTAAAAAATATGCTTTGTGGGGTATCATTTGAAAACTGATAACTCACTGATCAATATCATCACGGTGAAATGTGTGTAGTGACATTATACGGAAAGTTATGAATTACCCGTGACTGATGTTAGTAGCACATGTTCAAACCCACACTGATTACGCAGGAGTTGTTATGCAGGTCTATCTTAGGTCTGGCCTACACTATGGGGGGCGTTACGCAGCTTCAGCTATGTGAATAATGTAGCTGAAGTCGATGTACTTATATCCACTTACCACGGTGTCTTCACTGCAGTAAGTCAATGGCTGACTCACTCCCGTTGACTCCATCTGTGCCTCTTACCCTGGTGGAGTACTGGAGTCGACAGGAGAGCGCTCAGCGGTCGATTTATTGTGTCTAGACTACATGCAATAAATCGACCCTCGCTGTATCACTTGCTGCCCGTCAATCCAGTGGGTAATGTAGACAAGCCCTTAAACAAAGGAATGTGTGTTTACTTAAATTTACATATAAATAGTAAAAAAAGGTCCTTGACACACTGAGAAAGACAGGGCAAATCTGCATTTCAGCATATACAGTGGAGAAGAAAGAGAATGGGTGGACCTTCACCCCCAGACTGTGTCGCCTTCTTTACTATTTGAATAAATTTTGCTTTAGGGGTAATCCTCAGAAGAAACCACTTCATAGGGGAACTGGACTACAAAAATGAGGAGCAAAAACACCCCATGGATTCTCTCTTTTTCTCTCTCCCTATGTCTCTCTCTTTCACTTAAGACAAAGGAACCAGCCATTTTGACTTTGGGAGAGAGCCTTACCTGAAATTTGATCAGCCCTGTTGCTGGGATCATGTGGTAAGGCTTTTACCTTGACCTAAGTCAAGTTTGTTAAGTTTTAGTACAAGAAAAAAATTTAACTTTATTTCTCTGGTAACTATTTCTGACTTCAATGCCCTTTACTCACTTAGAATCTCTCTTTATAGTTAAAAATTGTATTATAATCAAACTAATCGAGTGTTATGTTTAAACTGAAATGTTGGGTAACTGCACTTAGAGCAGCAAACTTGTATATTGACCCTTTACCAGGGCAACTGACTCATAATATCTGAACTGTCCAGGAGAGGGTTGGACAGTGCAGAACACGCATTTTGGGAGAAGATTCAGAACTGAGTGTGTGTTGGGGTCTCCCTGCAGGTAGTAACCCAAGCTGGTGGGGTCAGTATTGGTAGCAGGCTGCAGCTATACACTCAAGCTGTGATGTGCATGCTGTTTGTAAGACACCCACATTGGGAGCTACAGCAGCAAGGCATTCTTCTTCTTGTGCTGTTGGTGGGAGGGTAACTGTGTATCAGTGGGCTGTTCAGTGTTATCCTGAAAATATTCTTTGAGTTGGAGATGGCAAAAGTACGCTTCCAGATCGCCGCAGAACTGTATTATGTTAGTGGGGGTGGCAGGGCAGAAAGAGAGTCCCCGAGATAGGACAGACTTTTCTTCTGGGCTGAGTGTGTGGTTGGATAGATTGACGATATTGCTGGGTGGGTTAGGGGTACCACGGTTGTGGCCTCATTTGGCAGGTAGGAGTTTAGACAGCTTACAGTCCTTTTTCCTTTGAAGAGAGGTGAAGTGAGTAATGTAGATCTCCTGTCTTATTTCAGTGAAGTCCGTTTGTATGGAAGTTTGGTTATTTATGAGAGTCTCATAAATTTGTTAGTCTCTAAGGTACCACAAGTACTCCTGTTCTTATAACTTTGCTAGACACTAAAAATCATGGTCTTAATAAAAACACTGGGTTTATGGCTTATTACAATAACTAACCCCTCCCTCCACCTTTTATGTCTTATGATTGTAGAGGTGTTAATGGGCCACTTCATCTTGAATGGTTCCTTAGAATATGTGTTAACTACTCATGCTAAACAATCTATTCTACCTTGAATTTAGCAGTGACACTCTTGGGTACCTTTCCCAGACCTGATGAAGAGCTCTGTGTTGCTTGAAAGCTTGTCTCTTTCACCAACAAAAGTTGTATTCTTTTATTGGACCATCACCCACCTGTCTCTCTAATAAACTACATCATACTATGTTGTGCACTTCCATAATTTCTCTTCTATTAGCCCTAACCAATAACTTAACCTAAAACTTACTTTTGGTTACAGTGTAAGTGGGTTGAGTATTGATTTAGATACCTGTAGCATAGGCTACATCACCTTGATCAATCAAACCTTCAGCCCTCATGTAGATGGCGCAGATCACAACACGTCTTCCATTCTTCTCCTATCCTGGCCTTCCTCCTCCATGTGCGGCCATGCCTTTTCACAATAAAATCTTCCCATCTCTTTGGAGTCAGCCAAACGGTTGTTTCATTTCCCATGGGTACCACTCAGTGACAGCTGTAGACCATAGATTGTCAGTGAGCTTAGCTATATGCCCAGCTCGTTGCATTTTACTGTACCTGCTTTCAATAATGTCCTGCACTTCACTCTGCTATCTGATCACTTCATTGGGGACTTGGTCACAGATTGAAATCCCCAGAATTCTTCTTTCCATCATCCTCTCCATGACAGACAGTTGTTCCTCCTCTGTCTTCATCAGCGCCCATGTTTTACTGCCATACAACATTGCTGTCTGTACTGCTGAGTTGAAGAAGTTGGCACATGTTGCCTTGTTGATTTTTCCTTGGAGGACATCCCTGATAGAATTGAATATGTGCCAGCCAGCTCTCTTTCTTCGCGAGACTTTGCCATCCTGACCATGGCACATATTAATTTCTTGGCCCAAACAGATGTATTGTTCAACTTCTTCTATTTGTTCTCCCTTGACTATTATTTGGGCTTTTGGCAAGCCATAAGACTGCATACACTTCATTTTAAAGCAGTTCATTTTCAGTCCAACTTGGCTGCTTTTTGTGTTGAATTCTCACAGCATTTTCTGTAGTTTGATAGTGTTTTCAGCAATCAACATGATATCGTTTTCTGACTGGGATGCGAAGGAGAGTGTCGAACAGAGTTATATCCGTAGTGCAGTCAGAGTTTACTTCCTTTAATAGTTTGATGTAATTTGTGTCGATGCACTGTTCTCATAGAATCATAGAATCTCAGGGTTGGAAGGGACCTCAGGAGGTCATCTAGTCCAACCCCCTGCTCAAAACAGGACCAAACCCAACTAAATCATCCCAGCCAGGGCTTTGTCAAGTCTGACCTTAAAAACCTCTAAGGAAGGAGATTCCACTACCTCCCTAGGTAACCCATTCCAGTTCTTCACCACCCTACTAGTGAAAAAGTTTTTCCTAATGTCCAACCTAAACCTCCCCCTCTGCAACTTGAGACCATTACTCCTTGTTCTGTCATCTTCTACCACTGAGAACAGTCTAGATCCAGCACTGCATTGATCTCTATGATGTCAAACGCGTTTTCATAGTCAACGAAGGCAATGCATAAAGGGAACACACAAATAAGCTACATACTGGTAAATATGTATAATTAATTTGTTTTTATACAATATTCATGTAGTAGTAATTATATTTCTCATCAGGTATTCCATAGATGAAATATGGAGGCAGTCTTGAATCTGAACATCACTCAACAGTATCTTATGAACAATGCATTATTTGCCAACCAGTGAAAAATTGCACTGTTTTTGCTTTAGTGAACAGGAATTGGATACAAGAGGCAACCAATGCAAGATAAATTTGGATTTCCAAAATAGGGATGCAATTGATTGAAGACCTGTTAGAATTTTGTCTGAATGCAGGCAGTCATTACCTTGGTGCAAAAAACTGTTATGCAATGTTTACACAAGGGTAAAAGTAGCAGACTTTGTAAATCTTTTCATTTAAGCACTCATACATGAGGCTTCATGATAAGATGCCAACTTCCATGACTGGAGTACCAGCATTGAGGGAGATAACTTGTTCTGCAAAGATATATAGGGGGAAAGGAGGAGGTGGTGTACTGTATGTCAAGAACATGTACACTGGCTCCGAGGTCCAAGAGGAAGTGAGCAGTAGACATACTAAAAGTCTCTGGGTCAGGATAAAAATGGAAAAGAATAGTATGTAAGGTGCTACACTTAGAGAAGAAAATCCAAATGTACAAATAAAGAATGGGGGATAATTGGCTTTGCAGCTGCACTACTGAGAAGGATCTGGGAGCTGTGGTGCATTACAACCTCAATATGAGTCACCAATGTGATGCTGTTGCAAAAACACAAGAAAAACACAAATGTAGTTACAGGTTGCATTAACAGAGGCATAGCATGCAAGTTATGGGAGATGATAGTTCCACTCTACTTCTGGTTAGGCTTCAGCTGGAGTACACTGTCCAGTTTTGGTCACCAATGTACAGAAAGGATGTAGAGAAACTGGAAAGGATCCAGAAGCAAGTGACAAAGATGATCGAAGGGATTGAATGCAAGCCACATGAGCAGAGGATGAAAGAACTGGATATGTTTAGTTTGGAAATAGGAGATTAAGGGGGAACATGATAGTGGTCTTCTAATACTTGAAAGGTTGCAATAAAAAAAATGGAGAACAGTTGTTCTCTCTTGACACAGAAGGCAGGACAAGAAGCAATGGGTTCAAACTACAGCATAGCAGATTTAGATTAAATTTTAGGAAAAAATTCCTAACTGTAAGAGCAGTAGGACAATGGAACAGACTGCCTAGCAAGGTCATGGAAGCTCCTTTACTGGAGAAGTTCAAAGAGAGACTGGATAGCCATCTATCTTGGATGGTTTAGACACAACAAATCCTGCATCTTTGCAAGGGGTTAGACTAGATGACCTTTGTGGTACTTTCTAACCCGATGGTTCTATGACTCTATGCCAGCCTGGTGCTTTACTTGCTTACTGGTACTGGTATACTTGCTGGTATACTGCAACCACAATTAACCATTTAAAGAAGTACAAGTCATGCAAGTTATTTTTTTCCTGGTTTGGCATCAGTTGTGGATCCCTGAAACGCCCATGTACTGCAGGATAAAATTATTTTTCATAAAAAAGAATAACAGCTGCAAACAGAGTCTTCATATTACTGTTGACATCAGTGCTTTCTTCCACTTTTGATAGTGCCACGTCTTTTGCTGCTTTTAAGGGTATGCGCTATGATTCATTCCTGCAAATAGGACATCCATATCCCTCAGTTCATCTTCAATAAGTGCTTTAAAAGCCTTTCTGCTGAATGTTTGTTCCTCTTCAATCCTGTTCAAAGCACATATTTATCCATACTTAGCCTCTGCATTGGTCATTGCCACCACTTTCCCCTCCATTAGTGCCTCTCTGAAGCAATTTATGAACTCCAGCTGTGCCACACAGGGTACAGTAGTAAAATCAGTATTTGTTGCTTTTACCTTTTGATGTAATACATTACACACATTTTCAGTGTAGCACTCCAGGTGATACCAAATGTCATATGTCTGGGCTTCTTTGGGTCAATGTACCCAGGTTACGTTCCATGCAACATTCTCTGTAGAAATGATGGCTTCTCACCTGTCTCACGTGTTGAAACTGTGCTTAATGAATGCCCTTGGGCTTACCACAGAGGAAGCATATGTTCTCAAGATGCATGCCATGGGACCTACTATAAGGCAAGCCTTTCCTACAGCTAGCACTTGCATCTTCAACTTTTTCCTGGTGCTTGATGTACTTCCTCTCCAACTTTGCCAAATTCAGTTTATGGGTGCACTTCTTAGAGCATGTAAGGTGCCACCACACATTGTGTTCAATCGAATTCTCCACAGTGGTATTCTCCAAAGTTTCAGCTACTAGTTGATACTTTGTCTCCCTACTGATGCAGAGAAATAAGCAAGACCAAAGTGAAACAAAGGACTTTGTAATAAATTATTTTGGGATTGTGATTATATTATATAATGCATAACTATGTCCATACCGTTTGCAGATGGATTCCGGGAATGTCTTAACCAGTGCCTCATTACAACTTTTAGAATAAGAAACAAATCTGATAATCAATACCATGTAATAGCTTTTTTTTGCTGATGATGGCATATCAGCTTGAAAGCACTCCTTCCATTTATATAATCTAACACAAAAAAATTAATCAGGTATGTTCTGAGCATTAACAGTACTGTCAGTAGAGAGCTTCAAGTTAACTTTGCGAGGGCTGCATGTTTGACATGCCTGTGTTAAAGTATAATTAATACATTGATTTTTAAACCTTTTCTTGAATATACAGCTACATAACTGTTCTGGGTCTGTGCTACTTCCATCATCTGCTTTTTCCATAGTTAATTGGCAAAAAGGGTAGTCTTTCAGCCATTTTTTTGTCAGTGGTGCTCCTTCCGTGATCTAGATATATTTGGCCTAGTTCACTAACAGATTCCTCCAGTTCTACCCCAGATTCTCTCCTGTGCTAATATCCACTGGAGGCAAGAGATGGTGGATGATCAAGAATCTCCATTCTCTGGGCCAATCTGTGTTGACCATGGCATAGGCGGGATCTGCTATAATTTATGACAGCTGTTTATAGTCCTCAAGGGATTTTACACCAGCTGGGACTGGCATAAACCTAGAGTAATGCTGAATCATGCCCATTATCGAAACAAATCTACTGTCACACACAACTCCTCATATACATGCATTTTTCACTTGCTCATGTATATTTATCACATGCTAGGGCACTTGTTATGGCATGCTAGCATATTTACAAACTGGAGGGGAGGAGGAGGAGGAAGGGGAACAAAACCTTAGTGCTACATGCAATACACAAACTGTTCTTCATACAGTATCTTTTAAAAAACCCGATGTGTTTTAAAAATGCATTATTGAATTTCTAAATGTGAAACATTGTGTCAAGTCCTGTCATCAACATCAGGAAAGAAATGATTATTGCATATAAAATATGCCTAAAAATTGAGACTGTGTACAGAAATTAACTTATTATTTTTAAAAAAATGATAAATCATCCTGAAGAAAAAACTAGAGAGTTCTGTCTCACTTACTTTCCTGACCAGTGTATTTGGACAGTTAAAACTATAATGCTAGAAGATCTCCAGAGAGAGGGTTTTTTTGTTTGTTTGTTTGTTTTTTAAAGACTAAGAAGGCAATTCACTGGCAGAGGAACTAGCAGAGAATTGTGTTGAGAATAGTCCAAATAGTGAGTTTCATCTGTTGGATTATTTCAGCATTCCAAGTCACAAACTCCAAGGAATTTGCATTCCTCTTGAACAGCTTGTGTCTTTTTTTTGGTAATTTTTAAACAATCTCACTATCCTGGTTAGCATCGTATGTTCTCTGTTAATCTTACCAACACGTGGACAGCTCATGGAATTTACCAAAACTGATATTTTAGCAGTTGAAGCTGAAGAAACTATATTTGCAGTTAAGATAGACCAAGTAAAATATAATCAGGAGTGGTATTGTATCTTTTAAAAACAATTCTATTTTTACGCCTTGTGAACATACTCAGACCTGGATAATTATAGGCCTGTCAGCCTAACATCAATCCCGGAAAATATAATGGAGCAGCTGATATGAGACTTTATTAATAAAGAATTAAAAGAGGGTAATGTAATTAATGCAAATCAACATGGATTTATGGAAAATAGATCCTGTCAAACTAAAAAAAATATTCATGAGATCTCAGGTTTGGTTGATAACGGAAATAGTGTTGACATAATATATTTTGGCTTGGTATTGCATGACATTTTGATTAAAAACCTAGAACTATAAAATTAACATGGCACTCATTAACTGGATTAAAAACTAGCTAACTGATAGTTCCCAAAATGTAATTATAAATGAGGAATCATCATCAAGCAGGTATATTTCTAGTGAGGTTCTACAGGGATCGGTTCTTGGCCCTATGCTATTTAACATTTTTATCAGTGACCTGGAAGAAAACCAAATCATAGGCAAAGTTTGCAGATGGCACAAAAATTGGAAGTGTGGTAAATAATGAGGACAGGTCACTGATGCAGAGTGATCTGGATCACTTGGTAAACTGGGTGCAAGCAAACAATACACATTTCAATATGGTTAAATGTAAATGTATACATCAAGGAACAAAATATGCTGGCCATAGTTACAAAGTGGGGAACTCTATCCTGGAAAGTAGTGACTCTGAAAAAGATTTGGGGATTGTGGTGGATAATCAGTTGAACACAAGCACCCAGTCTGACACTGTGGCCAAAACAGCTAATGTGATACCGCGATGCATAACTAAGGGACTCTCAAGTAGGAGTAAAGAGATTATATTACTTCCTTTTGGCACATGTATTCAGTTCTGGTGTCCACACATCAAAACGGATGTTAATAAATTGGAGAGGGTTCAGCCAAGAGCCAGGAGAATGATTAAAGGATTAGAAAAATATGCCTTATAGTGGTACACTCAAGGAGCTCCATCTATTTAGCTTAACAAAGCAAAGGGAAGCTTGAGGGGTGACTTATTTACAATCTATAAGTACCTACATAGGGAACAAGTATTTAATAATGGGCTCTTCAATCTAGCAGATAAAGGTATAGCACTATCCTGTGGCTGGAAATTGAAGCTAGATAAATTCAGACTGGAAACAAGAGGTACCATATATACTCAATCATAAGCTGGTTCATTTATAAGCCGACCCCTCCCAAGATGGATAAGTAAAAATGGAAAATTTTTATCACCCATTCATGAGCCGACCCTATAATTCAGGGATCAGCAAACTTTGGCTCCCGGGCGATCAGGATAAGCCACTGGTAGGCCTCGAGTGTCCACAGGCATGGAGGTAAACCTAAGTAAACAAAGTATCCTGGCCTGCCAGCTGCTTACCCTGACGGACCGGGACAGCAACTGGTGGGGAATTTTTTTTTGGGGGGGGGGAGGGGGGGAATGCTGGGGATCAGGGGACTAACCCCTGTGACCACCCCACACATGACCCCCCACCCCTAGCCCAGGACCTCCACACTCTTCCCATCCCATCCCTTCCCACCTTATCTGGGGTGGGCCAAGGTAGGATGTTTCTGGCCTGGCTGGAGCTGCTCTGGCAGGCTGGGCAGCACGACCACAGTCTGCTCCAGCGGGCCAGACCGGATGGTGCGGCCGCAGCATGTTCCAGTGGGCTGGGCCGGGCAGCACAGCCGCAGCGTGCTCCAGCGGGCTGGGCTGCGCGGCCACAGCCTGCTCTGGGGGGCGGGGCTGAGCGTCACGGCTGCAGTCTGCCAGCCCCGGAGCTGCAGCTGCTTTGGAGGCTGGGGGGAGAGCAGCGTGGCCAGAAGCGGAGAGACTCTGGCCCCGCCTCTTCCCTTCTGGCTCTGCTGGCTGTGCTGCCTCTCCTTGCTCCCTCTGTTGGGGGGAGGGGCTGTGTCCCACCTCTCCCTCTCTATCCCCGTTCATAAACTGACCCCCTTCTCTAGTGCTTCCCTCTTTTACTAAAAGAAATTCGACTTATGAATGAGTATATACGGTACGTTTTTGACAGGGACGATAAATAATCACTGACCATTTTTAAATCATACCTTCACAAATGATCTGTACTAAGAATTATTTGTGGAAAGTTTATGGCCTCTGTTATATAGGAAGTCAGACTAGATGATGACACTGGTCCCTTCTGGTCTTGGAATCTATCTACAAGTTAAGTACACACAGAGTATGCAATAAAATAATCCAACATGGTTATGTAGCCATATATCATGGTGATGGGCAATATACAAGAGCCTAAACAGAATATGAGTAGGACTGATCTCTATTTTCATCCTCCTGATGGTTGGCAAGAAAGGTAATATTCAATTTCACAGTGTACAAACCCACTATCATTAACTACACCGGGTCTCATTCACCACTTTATTGAAGTGTAATTCAATTAACTTCAGTGGAGTAAAAGCAGTGTAAATGTGGACCAATGCAGTGGAGAAACCAGGCCCATATTTGGTGAAATCAATATATCTAACAAATCTAACAGTTAGTTGATTGAACAGTCAGACAATGATTGTTATTAAAAAGTCAACATTTAGCAATATTAGACCATTGCCAGGTATTTCCATTCTAAAAGTAGGAAAACCAATGGTATCTTAGACATGGGAGAAGGTGGGAGTTGCACGTCTTCAAGGAGGCACAATTGATGCAGATGCTCTTAGGGGGAATCTCCCTCCACTGGAACGTCCAGCCCATTCAATATTCTGAAGCAGAGGTTGAGATGTGAAGCCACAACTCCCTGCCCCTTTTGAGATACTGTGCATCCCTGCAGTCTCAAAGAGGAAGCAGTCCCTACACTCGCCCAAGAATAGGAGTTGCTATTATCCCTGGTCTTCATGGAAGGTGCATAAGGTAGTGGAAGATTCCTTGAGCCGTCTTCTCTACACAGCACCTACAAAAAGGTCCATCATAGCCTGTCTCACTGTGTGAGCAAACACTGATTTTATTAGTCATTTAAAGGTTGCTCTATGACACATATCATCATATCTGGGTAGCTCGCATATTAGATATTAAGGAATTTATCTTCACATCAACTATTCCTGAATAGAAACTTATTGTGAATGATTTGAGGAGCACTTTGCATTACTCTTGTAATTATTCCATTATGTAAGTTACTCAGTTCCATAGTTGTATTGCTTACATTTTATTTATGTGAGTGGAGTGCCCTCTTTTTGCTAAGGCACCTCACTTTCCCTTGCCTTTACTACTCTTTGGTGCTGATAAATGTCATTCAACAATGCTGCAAACTTCCCCACAATACAACCTTTCTATCTGTCCGATTATATTACACATACACACACCCCTAAACATGTCAACTTGATCTGAACTTCCACAGGGTATACTTATTTGCATGTTTCCTTTCTCTAAAGATCTATGGAAGTCACTGCAGTTCAAGGACTACGCTCAGGTTTATGGCAGAAAACCACAGTTCAAAATGCTCAGACAATGTAAAATGGCTGAACAGATTTTTCTCAAACTTCTCAAACACTTTTATTTCATGGATAAAACCCATATGAGATGTATTTATGTATGACTGAACTTTAATGAAATGTTTGGGATCTCGGTGTTTGTTTTTACCATTTTTTTAAATTTATTAATATATGCATAACATTCAAGTAAACTGTCAGATTAAGAAAAACAAAAGCCTGAAGGCATTACCAAATTAATTTGCAATTTGTACAGTAGAGCATCAAAGAAAGTGCTTTACAGTAGTAATTACAAAGCAATTATTGGCAAAACTAATCCATCATTAAAAATAATATAGACAATCGTGTGCATTATTTTTGAGTGGCATCTTTATATGAAAGGTATTAAGAGCACTTTGCATTACTCTTGGAATAATTCTATTATGTAAGTCACATATTTATCTTAAGTATGATTTATTTTAATTTAGTGTCCTCTTTAGTTTCCCCTTTTCTCTCTTTTTACGATATCATATATAGAAAACTCTTGGGTTCTGATGAAATTTCATTCAAGAATGCTTTAGACTTCCCCAAAACACAACCTTCCTACATTATTGGCAAGCTGTGTGTATGCTGACTCAGATATACATTTAATCATCATTGTTCTCTCTTTGCTCTTTCCGAAGAAATATCTCATTTTCTTATGAATCTCAACATCCAGAAATTTGCTGCCAAGTAGCAAACAACTTAAATGATGGCAGCTGAAATCAAAGCAAATCCTCTTGGATATAAATTCCACTTTGTGCATGTCTCTATAATGAAATGGATAGTGTTAAACAGATACAGTGAAACTATTCCATTGCTGTTCAATCTGGGACTTTGCTGAGTGATGTTCAGATGCAGATTCGATGACATTGGTTGTGCCACACCACAGAACAGGGCAGAACACAAGAAGGTGCTTCTGAAAGCGAGCACACCAGAACAACAACAATGAGACCTAGCCCTCATTTGATATATAGAATGAAAGAAGTGACTTCCAATCACTACTGACCTCAATTCAACCAGTCAACTTAGAGGTCTTCATCATGTCACCTAGAGGGAAATCACTAGTGTCAGAAGTTGTCTACATAGGCATGAAGAGAAGGTATGCCAAGTCTTACAAGCCTATGATAATCAGAAACCTTCTAGAGCAGTGGTTCACAAATTGTGATCCACATAACACTTGTGGGTGATGCATGGATTGCTGGCTCTTTCTCCTTATTAAAATGACAGCTAAAATATATTTGGCACTTTCCTAATATTACTTTTCCATATAAGCAGTCGTCACAGGTAGAGCTGGGTGATGTTTTTGTTTTTTGGCAAATAGAAAGCCCACATAAAAAGGTGGGGTTTTTTTGGGGGGGGTGAGAATCCTTTCAGGACTGAGGCACCATTCACAAAACAGCTGGAGGAGGTGATGGCACTGGTGCCTCCCTTTTAAGCTTTAGTCCCATGGGTACGGCAGTCATCTGCCACGTGGGGAAGACTGTTTCAGTTCCCCCTCAGCCTGATATAGAGAAGGGACTGGGTCTCCCACATTGAAGGACAGTGCCCTAGTCTCTGGGGTATAGGATATACTGGGTCTCTCTCAGTCTCTCCTGTTGAAGTTGCTCCACTGTGTATAAATAATTAAATAGTAACTAGAGCAGAAACATGAACTTGGGTCTCCCAATTCCCAGACAAGTGCCCTAACCACCAGGTTAGAGAGTCATTCTCGCTATCTGCCTCTGCCCCAGTGACCTTCTTCAGAAAGATGCAAGGGATAAATGAAGCTTCTATTATGCTTGGGGTTTCTGAGTTTTTTAAAATGTTGGTGGCAGGAGAATGAAAATTCCACTTCTTTAAACAAAATCACATGTGACAGTTCTTCATCAAGGGCCGAAGGAAAAATGACAGCCCAGATGAGGAATAAACAGCATTTATAAAGGCACAGTCATTGCATTCCTTAATTTGCAAAAACTGACACTTTAAATTATTTTAACCATTAAAAGTAACTGAACAGGATAGATAAGAGCACAAAAAATTAATAGGGTGAAAAAAATAAAGAAAACTTGCTGAAAGCACAATGACTGATCGGTCTTTCCCTGAATTAACTCCTCAAAATGGTTTCACAGATGATTTAAAATAGAGTGACTGTGAAAAAGGTAAGATCAAGGCAGAATTTCAATATTTCTTCTCTATTTTCCCATTTGAATCAAGTTTTATTTTTGGAATAGAAGAAACTATTCAAAATGCAGGACTGTAGCTCAAAAAGACACTCTATAACTGATTTTATTATGTTCTGCCTTTCAAATCTGGAAACAGTGTTATTTTCTCCAAAACTTGCCTCACAAACTGTATTAGACTTTTCTTTCATATTTCTGAATATGGCGTTTGAGATTCATTTTGGGGGGGGGAGGGGGGAAGGAGACATGGAATCAATCCTTCATTTAAACTGTCTATTTTTGTTCTGCTGACATTAAAGTTACCATCATATAAAAAAAACATTGTTTCTGAATAGGGGGGTGAGCCTCTGCATACCACTGAATACCAAGCACAAAACTTTGTATGAAAAAAGATTGAAAATACAAATATAAATAAAAAAATAACAGTAACTCTGGCTATTTAACAATTAACAAAGGAGCTCTGAAATCCTTTCCTTAACAAGGCACTGGAAATTCCAACATTATAATGCTTTTTCATTTCTTTACAGATTTACAAGGAAATAAACATATTTTAATGAAATGGCATAGATATAATAACTATGAGCTAAAAAGGCTGATGTCTTCCCAATTGGATATTTTAAAAGAGGTGTTTTCTTGTCTCAAATGAAGTCTACAAATATTTTGAAAGTGACAATATGAAACAGCACATTAGGATAGGGTCGCCAACTTGGTAATATTTAAAAACCGGACACTTCAGAAGGAGTGCCAGAACCTCCCCTGCCCCGCCTCTTCTCCCTGAGACTCCACCCCTTCCCCGCCTAGTCCCCCAAAGCCCTGCCTCATCTTTTCCACCTGAGGCTCCACCCCCTTCTTTCCCCTGAGGCCCTACTCCCATCCACTCCTCTTCCCCCCCTTAGCTCACTACTTTTCCTCTTCCACCTCCCCGCCTGGGTCAGGAAGGAGCTGGAGCCACCTGACACAGGTAGGAGACGGCCACAGCTGAGTAGGGGCTGGCGCAGGTGATGACCCAGTGCCTCCCCATCTCCAGTAACCAGACACTGGGTGTCAGGTCAGTCAATCTGACCAGACACTGTCGGGTCCCCTTTTCAACCAGACTTTCCCGTCAAAACCAGGCATCTGGCCACCCTTCATTAGGGTCATTAGTTCCACAGAATGTGCCTCAGGAAGTCCTATGATCATCTGGTAACTAAAGCAGAAAGTCCATTCTGTGGAAATATCTATGCTACCATATACAACAATTAGAGAAACAATACATTTTAATAATCTCCTCTATAGACTGCATGCACTTCTCTAGTATGAAGCACACAAAGAAAAAAGGGAGTAAGAAAGAAGCAAAACAAGAGGTGTGATGGAGCAGAGAGGCCCCACAATAGCAGAGTTGTTAAAAAGAGCCTGTGGACCCACCTAGCCCCACCCTGCTACGCCTGCAGCCAGTGCGAGGCCTGGAAGGGGGATTAAAAGAGAGAACCTAACTCAGTTCATGTCTGACTGGTGAGGAAGCAGAATGGAGCTCTGCCTCCTTGCATGAAGGGAGCTTTGCTGGTGGAGAAACAGGCCTGATAGCCAGGGCAGCCACTGGTGGAGAAGTGCTTAGCCCCCAGGAGAGAGCAATGCTCAACTTAAATAGTTTAGGAGAGTGGGGATGACCCCATAGTGAGTTGACTTTAGTTTTTGCTGGAGAACATTTTGGAGCTAAGTCCCTCCTGACCTCTGAAGGGATTAAGACTGTAGGAGAGCCCCAGTGGATACAGGGGACAGAGACTCTCTCACACTCCTCTCCTCCTATGGAGATCTGCAGCCATGTCAGGATGCCAAGAAGGTCCACAAGAGTAAACTGTAAAAAGAATTAAAGGTGGGGGAGCCCCTGAACCCATGGATATGGGGAGGCTGAGTCAATGCAGCAAACTCCTCCTGCCCTAGAAGACACCCCAAATTAGCAGAAGGTGGTGGGACTTTAGGAGGTTAGGAGATGCTAGCCAGGATATGAGGGGTAGGGAGTGGGAGTACTTACTTTAAAGAGCAGCATTTCCACCTTAAAATGCAGCAGCAGTTAGTGCTGCTAGTGTTAACCTTTTCTCCATGCAGTCTGCTCAGAGAGGGAGTAGGGTAAAGGGAGGGTAAGAGTCAGCACATGGTAGCATGACTCCTAAAAAATACTTGTGCTACTGATGGGAGCGAGAACCTAGAGACCCAGGTGGACATCTGTGCAGCTGCAAATTATTTCCCCTGCAGATGTATAAGAATCTAGGGGGCTGGGAGGCCACCATCTCTGACTCTTCCATTTCCCCCAAACTTCTCTCCTCTGAAGGGAGCATGGGAAGGGAGCATGAGGCGAACTGCATCCTGAGCCCTTTGTCTCCTAGCTTTTACCACAGGCGGGTACAATAAGATTCTATGTTCCTATATCACTGCAAGCAGGTACGCACATTTGAAATGTCCGCTAAAACTAAAATATTGATCTATTCATACAATTCTAAGGATCAGGCTGAGTCTAAATTTCACAATGAAATTTTTTAATCCCTTTCATGCTACTAGAGGCTTAGTGAGTTGGAGAACTGTCTACTTAATCTGTAAATAGGTTATATATTGGACCCCAGGATACAACAATTACTTTCTACAGCATCCAACTTTGACATTTACTCATTGTGGAAAAATGTGTACTACTTTTTGAAATAGGTTTTTCTCACTCTAATCTCACCACAAAGGCACTTAAGACTCTGAAGGTATCAGTGAAGATAAAACAGAACAACGCTCAAGTATCAAAACGCTCTTGCTAAGTTTGAACATATGCACGTAGGCATATATGAGCTAATATATGAGCTAATATTTGTATATACCCCAGCCATCTCTGTATCAAGATGTTAAATCCTAGGCAAAAAAAAAAGTGTTTATGAGTCTCAGAAGGCAAGAAATGCAATGCAAGTGGCACAGGCATGAAAGTGTATTAAACCTTACCAAGACTCTTCAGAGGTAGACTACAGAAAATTGCATCATCAGTGTAATGTTAGGCGAAGCTGGCTTGTTATGCAAAGCAAAAATATTTCTATTACACTTCACTTAAGATATGTTTGCAAAGGAAATAAAGTAAGCTTTGAAATTCTCACACTGCAGGCATTATATGCCCCTGACATACTGTACGGAGAGAACATTAGGGTCAAAACAGTCTCTTTCTTTGGTCAGAACTAAGGCTAGCTGGAAAACCTGAATTCGCTTTAAAAAAAATGAGATATTGAAGTTTGTTTGTGTTCTGATGTGAAATTAAAATTAGACCTTTTTTTTTTGGAGGGGGGTGGTGGAAAAACAGAGACCCACAGACCCACTCCAGAGTTGTCCAGTGGTTAGGGCAGGCTTTTGCCTGGCATATGGGAAAAGGAAGTTCTGATTCAGACAGAGCAGGGACTTGAAACTGGTCTCCCTCATAACAGGCAAGTGCCTGAACCACCAGGTTATAAAGTTAATCTCTCCTTTTGGAGCTGTTCCACTTTATATAAATAATTAAATATTCATTCAGCCAGAGGGTGAGAGACTGACTCCACAGCCTGGAAGTTACAGTACTCAGATAGGTGAGACCCATGTTCAAGTTCTTGCTCCAAAATCAGGCAGAGCAGAGAGAAACCAGGTCTCCTGCATTCCAGATGAGTGCCCTAACTACTGGGCTTTTGGTTATTCTGGGATCTCTCTGGTTTTGAGAAAAAATTCCATCCTGGACCAGAGAAATATTCCAATGAAAGTTTTGTCAAAACCAATGGATTTTAATGAACATTTTCAGTTTTGACATATTATTTTCCAACCAAAAAACCCCACAACCCATGTCAAAAAATTCCCAATCAGCTCTAGTTGGGACCTGAGGGACAGCACTTCCCTTTGCTTCATGTCAGGGAAAGATCCCACACATCCTCCACCAGGAAGAGTGGATAAGAGTGGTGACTTGCAGGTTCTGCGGCTGGACCCACTGCCACTTCCACTGGGGCTGGAAGGAAACTGCATCCCCCAAAAGAAGAATTAGGAGGAAAGTAAGTAAATTAGCATTCACAAAGTTTCCATTCCCCTAAGCCAGTTGTTCCCGTGTTGAGGAACATGGCGCCCTTTTGTAGTTCTTACACATATTTTTCATTAAGATTCAACAAGTCATACTGTATCAAAGAAATGTATCACATTTTCTGGGGACTAGAAGGATTTTGCTGATTAGATAATACTTTATGAATATAATGTATACACACTTTCTACTTAGGTGACAGTACTTAATTATCTGACAGAATCTTAACTCAATTCTCAAACAGCTGTATAAACTCACAAGATTTGGGAACTTTAAAAAAACGAGTTTCTGTACATTAAGGAGACTGAATGTCAGGCAGATGGCTCATATATCAAATGGTTGCCTGGTGCCATGGGATGTGCAATTCTGCAAAGCGTTAGTTAAATTATTCTCTCTGATTGACGAGAACAATGCCCAGGGCCTTCAGTGGAAGCCCTGAAAGAATGTCTGAAGGGAAAGGTAAGTTCAATACCATTTTAAGTTTACAGCAAATGGAAGACCCTCAGGTACTTCTAAAGTACTTATTTAAGTGTGGAACTTGCGTATTATACCAATTGGATTATCTAATTTGTAGTTGCTCAAATACCATTTGCTCAGTTTTGAACTCTGTAAACAGGAATAGCATGTTAGATGGTAAAGACCCTGAAAAATCCATGTTAGATGTCTGGGTTTCCCTATATACCCAGAAGGTGTCATCACTGCACTACAGAGGTTTGGTAAACAGCATTTATTTTTACCTAGAAGCTAAAATGCTTAGCTCTTAAAGGAAGAGGCTCACAACTGACAATGAGAACACTGTCTTCACGTCCTAAACACTCAAGCAGTCTGAAGTAGATTCCATTTAAAATAAGAAAACCACATGTAAATTGGATGATGGACCAGCCTATAGCATTGACCTTTCACTTCTTCAAAACTAGACCTGAAGACAAGTATAAAGCACAGCAGACCACTGAGCCTTTGCAGATTTCAATGCAGGATTGGAGCTTTAAGGTGTAATTTTAGAATGAGGGGATGTTATAACACTGTCTGCAGCAAGTCAATGTGTCTGAATTTTCAAGGAGATTTTAAAAAAATTACCTCTGGAAGGCACTCATAATAAATGGGGAAACCTAGTATAATTAAATATAACGATGAGCTAATCCTTGGAGGAAAAAATATCTTTGACTGATCCCATCAGGAAAACCTTGATAATCTCACTAAATCCTTTATATTTGCTTTTCTTTATTATGTCTAAAGTCGTATGGCAACAGTGGCAGGCATAGCTGTTTAGACTATTCTTTACACTACAAAGTATCATGTAGGGCTAAAAGGATTTAGGAGCACCCACTTACATGTAAACAGGAATATGTTTTTTAAAGAGTGTCTGTAGCTATAGTTAGGGCGTCTCCCCAGCCCAGGAGGTATTAATGCCAAGCCCAGAGTCTGTTCAGGCCCTTTCTTCAGGGTACCATTTACTGGTTGCACTGACAACCTTTAGTAACTCCCAAAATAAAACAGTTCAACATAAGCCCAATGGCTACTTTCCCACTGACTCAGAGCCTCCCTTCTCAGAGCCTCCCTGCCCCATGGCCTACCACAGGAGTCAACTGGTTTCCTGTAAATCTCACCACCCACCCTTCCAGCCTCCATAGGAATCAGATGCTCATCAGTCAGTCACCTCATCCCTCTCTAGCAGGATCTGATAATCCCCTCTACAATGTCCAAACACCATTTTTTGAAGTGGCTCTGCTTCTAAACAGAGCTGGCTGGCCTTTGAGGGGAAGACTAGCCTGCTACAATAAACAAATGTAGGTTTTACATAATATTGGGCAATACACCTTCTAAATATTTTTGTGAATGGATCACTTTCCCTTCCAGTGTGCAGAGAAGATCAACGTCCTCCTAAAATCCTGGCTGTACACTTTTGGGCAAGGAATATTAGTAACTCCCCTATGCAAACTGCAGAAAGAAGTGACACACAGTCATGCTCAGCTATCCTCCCTCACTGGATCAGAGATCTCATGCAGTATGCAGCTGCACCAGAGAAAATTAGTCAAAATGTTGACATAAGAACTTAAGAATATAAGAACATAAGAACGGCCATACTGGGTCAGACCAAAGGTCCATCTAACCCAGTATCCTGTCTTCCAACAGTGGCTAATGCCAGGTGCTTCAAAGGGAATTAACAGAACAGGTAATCATCAAGGGGACTGATGACCTACCATATGGGGTAGATTCAGCCAATCACTCATGTGATTAAACCAAGCCCATCAAAAACCAAGCAGAAATTTAAAGAACTACTGTGAAAATCTGTCAAAATGGTTTAACAGTCATCCTAACTGCAAATAAGTTTTTAATAGATTTTCATCAAACATTTTCAGATTTTTGAAAAATTGTTCCCAGTTTCACAAACAAGAACATTTTCCGACGGGGAGATCTTGGCAGACCAGTAAAGTGCCTGAAACACTACTGCTTATTGCTAAAAGTAGGCAAGCTAGCAGGCCATAAGTGGGCCTCTGTAGCAGCCTTAGCATGACCGAGTCAGGAGGGGAGGAGGTTGAAAAGGCAGCTTGACCCCGCGTCCTTCCTGATGAGATCTCTGTTGAAATTGCTGAGATATGCATTTTAGGAAAACAGGAAGCTTGTCTATATGTGCCCTCAGGGATGTGTCTGTTAGGGCTTCAAGGCATGCAAACTCTGAAAAAACCCATCTGGCTCACTGATGATCAGAAGGAACCCTCCTGCTTAACCTTTGAAATTGCTTGCTTAACAAGTTTTCTTTGAGTGACGTGTTATTGTGATATTAATGACTAAATAAGGGAAGAAAGTTTGGGATAGCTGTACTCTTCAAGGACTCTCCTTCTGGACACATCTTGTGGTCTCCACCAGCAGATGGAAGATTGGCCATCGGAAGACTGCCGCCGTGCCACTCGAGAGGCACACCCAACTTTGGTAATTGAGGGTTGGGGGTGTTTTACTAACCTGTTGCGGACGTGTGTAAGTGCTTGAGAGTAAGTAAAGTATAGCTTTAAGTGAGAGCACATATGTGTTGTCCTGTTTGTGCCAGCCATCTGTCTGTCAGACGGCCATGTCTCCCTTGATTTATTTCCTGACACCATCTCATACAGTGTAAAGTTACCAGGCGTTTTGGGTTCAAAGAACCCCAGATAACAATTTTGACCAACACAAACCTCCTTTTGTTACCAACACTTTAACCAGCTCTACTTGTTGTTTATTGCTTATATGACAGATCTTCATAAAATTATATTGAGTGTTTCCCCACTGTTTCAAACACTGATTTTTGGGAAGGCCTTCAACTGACATTTGAGAAACCACACTACCCAAAATACAAGTTCTAAGAAAATAACTTAACTTTGGAAAAAACTCCTTGGATTTAACAAGAACTTTGTGAAATTAAATGAGGAAAGACAATTTGTCTTTAGGCTGATAAATTTAGTAGCCTTGAACCTGTAATCTGGCTACAGTGTGGACAGTACAAAACTGTTACAAAAGATCTGTAAATAGCAAAAGAAATGCATCTGGGTGGGTTTCAAACATGTATTTACAAAGAGACACCTAGCTAATTTGTCAGAAATTACTGAACTTTGCTGCTAGCTGTAACCTATTGTCAAAGATGACTTTCATGTTTACTCTTCCTCAGCCCAATAGCTAGCAAGCACGGTAAGGGTGCAATTGCTTGTAAACTATGACATTTAATGAATCTAAATTTAAAACTTGATATTTTGACCCAAGGAAATGGGCTGCAAACAACTGAAAAAACATTCTTTTTTTTATCATTCAACCTACAAGAATCTGTACAGTCACCTTCACATAAAAGATTTTCATTAGAAATTATTATTAAATACAAAACTGCCAACCAAAAGGAAGCCATTTTTGTCCACAATGGAGAACATTCAGCTTCCCCCAACACTTCCTTTAAAGTCCTGTTATGGTGGTAAAAGGGTGCGACGTTTGGAATCCACCCACAAAACCCCAGCCAGAGTGCTTTTTGCAGAACAGTGCTACCAGCTTTGTCAACTTACACCAGCTGAGGACCTGGCCCTTAAGTTAAAAACATAGCTTAGCTCACAAGTGAACATGAATTTTAGCACATTCATCCTTACTCATTTACACAAAACTCACAAAATCACTACAAATTTGGTCCAAATTATAGGTCTTTCCTCAAGAGTAGATGAAGACTGTAGCAAAAAAAGATGATGCAAATTCAGATGAGCATTACCACCATATCTATCCTTGGCAATCCAGTTCTGTTAGTTTTATTTCTCATGAAGACCAATTTACACACTCTTTAAACATCTATAAAGAATGGCTGTTAACGTTAGAGGTACATACTGTAAGACTTCACTACCACACAGATTTTTTATGGCAAACTTCCAGCTATCTTTAATGGATATATTGAGAATGTTGGCCTATCACACATGCTTTTCACCTGGTTTGAAAATCCATTATGACAAAATGGACTACAGAAGGGAAAAGGACACAGACACGAGTTTGCCATAAAAAAATTTCTAATGGTCAGATTCTGTTCTCAGTTACATCAATTACTAAAAGCATCTATCTGGAGGAACTCATTACATTCAATGAATTTATTCTAGATATACACCAGAGTAATAGGAGATCAGACTATGGCTGTAAGTAAATTGCATGGGAATCTCAGAGCAAGTATTCTGTACATTTTATAGACAAGGGTTTAGGTCTCTTAGTCAAGGACTCAGCCTAGTCCACTTGGCCTGCACAGTGCTTTTGACAATTGTTTCAGATGTTCAGCAAGAACAGTTCCTTCACCACTTTCAGCAAATTGCTCTCTATGACCTTTTGAAATATAAAACTTAATCGTTATACAATGATAAACTGAAAAAATTGTTAAGGTTCCTACCAGCTGACTGCTAGATCGTGGACTTTTAAAGTGCTGCTCAGCCTGTATACTCCAGATTTCAATGGCCGGGTGCATTCCTTGGCACGAGCAAGATAAGGGTTCACTTGAGTATCTATGGGAAATTCTGAATCCTAGGAAAAAAGAAAAGTATTAATTCTTGAGATTACTGCACAAGTTTGTGTAACAAATTGTTTATCCATTTATTTTTGCATGTATACAGTTTTGTCTATTTTTTCCATTGCTCACTATTGGTTCTTCAACATTGCTTCTAGTAAACTGCACTCAGCCTCCAATCCTGCAAACCCTATTGCATGTACTTAAAGCTAAGCACAAGTATGTTTGCAGCCTTGGTGTCTATAAATGATAACACTGAGTATACTCAAAAGACATAATTATTTGTTTCAAACGCGTGTTCCACAGAGCATATTTCTGAAGCAATGTTAATTGTTAAAAGTAGCCCAAACTCCATCCTTCTTTAAATCTGAAGACTGCATCTACACCGCTCAACACAGCAGTATGTTTTCAAAGTACAATGCACATGTACACTGTAAATACTGTGAAATATAATGGAAAATGATGACCAAGTTCTGCTGTCATTCATACCTAGGCAACTTTACTGAAGTTTATGCAGGTATATGAATTTAAATAAAAGAAAGAAATTGGTCTCATGCTTTAATTAAAATGGCCATTTATGAATCCGCTGGTGGCAGCATATATGTGGCTGAAAAGTGAAATCTGTTAAGCCAGCAGCATAGCAACACAATATAAAATTTAACCAAAATTCTATATGCCATAAATACTAGTTTCATAAAGCACAGGGTGAACATCAGAGGAAAACTTGTTGTGCAACATGTTATTATTTAACCAGTAGAAATCTTTTTAGATTGTTTAGACAGCACTACAGCAAGAAGTTTGACATTGCAGATTTGCTAATTTAAAAGCCCTGGATTCAGTCTAGGGTTGCGAACTTTCTAATCACACAAAACTGAACATCCCTGCCTCACCCCCTGCCCTGCCCCTTCTCCAAAGGCCCTCCCCCAACTCACTCCATCCGCTCTCCCTCCGTCGCTTGCTGTACCTCACCCTCACCTCACTTTCACCAGGCTGGGGTTGGGGTGTGGAGGGGAGTGAGGGCTCCGGCTGGGGGTGCAGGCTGGGGGGTGGAGCCGGGGATGAGAGGTTTCGGGTGTGGGACAGGACTCCAGGTTGGGCCAGGGGGTTGGGGTGCAGGGGGTTTGGGGCTCTGGGTTGGAGCTATGGACTCAGAGGAGCAGGAATGAGGGGTCTGGGGTGCAAGAGGGGGCTCTGGGCTGGGGCATAGGGGATATGGGCTCTGGGCTGGGGGTGTGGGCTCTGGGCTGGGGCTGGGGATCAGGGGTTTGGAGTGTAGGAGGGGCCTCTGGGCTGTGGCAGGGGGTTGGGATGCAGTGGGGGGTGAGGACTCTGGCTGAGGATGTGAGGACTCTGGCTGGGGATGTGAGGTCTGGAGTGGGGCCGGGGATGAGGGGCTTGGGGTGCAGGCAGGGGTTCAGGGCAGGGCTGGAGGGCTGTGAGGTGCAGGCTCTGGGAGAGAGTTTGTGTGTGGGAGGGGACTCCGAGCTGGGGTGGGGATTGGGGTGCGGGAGGGAGTCTGGGGTCCCAGTGGTGCTTACTGTGGCTCCCAGGAAGTGGCCATCAGGTCCCTGCACCCCCTAGGTGCATGGGCGGCCAGGGATGCTCCATGCAGGGCCTATGCTCTCGCAGGCACCATCTCCGCAGCTCCCATTGGTCACGGTTCCCAGCCAATGAGAGCTGCAGAGCCAGCACTCAGAGCAGGGGCAGCACGCACAGCCTCCCTGGCTGCCCATGTGCCATGGGTCCGCAGGGACCTGGTGGCCGCTTCTGGGAGCCATGTGGGAGCCTGGCTTAGTCCAAGGCCCCCACTGCGCCACCAACCACACTTTTAATGGCCCAGTCAGTGATGCCGACTGGAGCCACCAGGGCCTTTTTGACTGGGCATTCCGGTCAAAAACCAGACACCTGGCAACCCTAATTCAGTCCTGCACTGTAGCAAACTCATTTTCAGACACATGTGACTTTAAACTACCTTTACACTTTCCCCAATCTTCAGCCAATATTGTCTCCAGTGCAATTTAGAGCTGCATATGCTCTATAATTTGCAGGCTGGCTAAAGCAGTCCTACTTATGCTGTTTACTTGTTACTTACTCCTGTTCATTTATTTTTGGGGGAAATTAGGGTCATTTATTTTTTAGGCACCAAGGGCCAGATCTGCAAAGGCATGTCAGTGCCTAAAGATGCAGGTAGCTTCTTTTGAAAATCCCAGTAGGAGTGTAAGTGGGTTAGGTGCCTAAATCCACTGAAATCAATGGAATTTAGACACCTAATCTGCTCAGGCACTTCTATAATTCCCACTAGGCACCTATCTGCTTCTTTAGGCACCTAAATAACTTTGAAAATCTAGCCGTAAGGCCCTGATCCAAAGCCCATTGAAATCAATGGAAAGAATCCAACATTGACCTTAATGGGCTTTCAATCAGATCCTTAAATATAGTGTTGTAGATACCTATCTCTCAGCATCCAAGTCTGAACTTTTTGGCAGACCTTTAGATTGTATGTGCAATTTGTTATAAAGCAAAGAAAGATACCACAGGGATGATAAATACTTAGATTAGACTAGTCTGCATTGTATTAGACAACCAGTATGGAATTGTACAAGAGAAATGGGCTCAAGCTGCACAACCAGGACTGATTTCAAATGCCCAAATGTTCCACGGTGTTTAGATTAAGGATTTAGGTCTGACCATAATACAGATGGGACCGGTAGCAACATTTTAACCTGACACAAATTTCAAACATTCCAAGGGTTAAGATGTGTTGAGCCAGGGATTTTGTCTAAGACCATCCTTAGTAATAAATTTGTTTTTTAAACAACTACCAGAAAAATAAAAAAATATTAATATCTATTCATCAGAAAAGCATATTTTTTCTTTATCTAGGACAATACTGCTAAACAGTGGAAATGTCTCTATTTCCATATGGTTTTACAACCTCACTTCTCTGATCAGTGTAGACACTTAAAGATTTTCTAAAGATTAATCAACCAGCTAGAAGATTTTATTACCTGCTCTAATTAGCCTGGCTACATGGGCTTTATTAAAAACAGATTGTCATTTAAGAAGGTCAGGAGAGTACTAATCTTATACAATTAAGGACTTAAAAAAGGTCCTTGTATCCTTAAAGGAATTCTAAAGATACAGCTGACTGTACATGTTTGCAACATTCCCAAAATACACTGTTGAAAATAAGTTTCATATAGAAGATTAATTTACAGTGTTCTTTAAAATGCCCATCACCCAATCAGATTAAGAATAGAATAGGATCCGCATGTTATTATCTGATTATGTGCAGATAGCAGGGATACGGACATTCTTTTTAGCGTTTGCACTAGTTCTTGAACTCAGTCAAGATTAAATTGAAGGAATAAGCATAGGGCAATTAAATTCCAAAACTGCAGAAAATTAGGAGGGTATTTTAATTCACATTTTAAAACCTCTCTATAATTCATGTTTCTTGCTACAGAGTTCTCTCACCACTTGGTAAAGAATGACATTGCTGCTCCTTACTGTACTAGCGCCACCTGTTGACAGTCACTCAGGTGCCGTGGCAGTCTCTCTACATGGTAACTTACTCACTGAGACAGACCACCAGCCAGATCACAGTTTTTAGTCCACCCCTTTCAGGGTCCCCATTTTCCACACTAAAATCCAAAACTGTCTCTAACAGAAACAAAAAGCCTTCACCCTCTCTGGGGCTCGTTTTCAGCCCATCCTCAGTTCAATCTGCTGCTGGGTTCAACTAGCCTTGTGAAAGGCTTTTCCGCCCCTCCTTGGGGCTGGTAGGGGAACACAGTCCCACCCTTGACTCTTGGTTCCAGTCCAGGGCCCTGAATTAGGTTGAATCCTTTACTAACAATGCAGTTTTCCCTGGGCAACCTCCTATCTCTTTGCTCCCCTTCTGAGTCTCCCAATCTCTTCCCTGATTAGTCAGCATTTCTCCTAGATCTCTCTGCCTGCAGAGATTTTGAATCTTTCTTCTGTTTTAGTCAGTACCTCTCCCAGGCCTCCATGCTCTTAGCTTATTTTTTCTGCTCTGGCTTCCCTCTACTGAATCAGGGCCCTGATGACTATTCCCTCCAGCCCTTTCTCCCACCTGGACGCCATCAGCACTTAAACCTAGCTATTTATATTGCTTACAGGTGGGGCTCATCCTGTAATCAGGACTGGCTTAGCCCCAAGCTCTCCAGCCCAAGGGCAAGTCA
Source organism: Mauremys mutica (assembly GCF_020497125.1). Classification (NCBI taxonomy): domain Eukaryota; kingdom Metazoa; phylum Chordata; order Testudines; family Geoemydidae; genus Mauremys; species Mauremys mutica. The sequence continues at coordinate 66,572,519 of NC_059081.1, read as the reverse complement.
GCTTGTTACACTTTCTAAATAAACTCCAACCCTAAAAAGTATCAAGTACAATGAAGTACAGTAGGAACCCTGGATTGTGTTGCCAGCTTGCTGCTAGCCTGATGGGGGATCTTGGGCAAATCATTTCATAGAATCATAGAATCTCAGGGTTGGAAGGGACCTCAGGAGGTCATCTAGTCCAACCCCCTGCTCAAAGCAGGACCAAACCCAACTAAATCATCCCAGCCAGGGCTTTGTCAAGCCTGACCTTAAAAACCTCTAAGGAAGGAGATTCCACCACCTCCCTAGGTAACCCATTCCATTTCTTCACCACCCTATTAGTGAAAAAGTTTTTCCTAATGTCCAACCTAAACCTCCCCCTCTGCAACTTGAGACCATTACTCCTTGTTCTGTCATCTTCTACCACTGAGAACAGTCTAGATCCATCCTCTTTGGAACCCCCTTTCAGGTAGTTGAAAGCAGCTGTCAAATCCCCCCTCATTCTTCTCTTCTGCAGGCTAAACAATCCCAGTCTAAACAATTTCACCGCTGTGTGCCTCACTTTCCCCATCTATAAAATGACCTCCTTTGTAAAGTGCTTTCAGATCTACTGCTGAAAAGCTCATAATAATAATAGCTAGCTCTGATAACTATTTATAAATAGATCTTACAAAGGGATGCAACTGACTGAAGGGAAATTATAGTGACCAAGCTGCTTCAGGAACTGAATATGCACAAAGAGGAGGACGTCTTCATCTCACAAGAGAGACACTTTTGCCTTCTCATAACTGTTGTTCTTCAAGATGTATTGTTCATGTCTATTCCAATCAAGTGTGTGCGCGCTGTGTGCATGGTCGTTGGAAACTTTTTCCCTTAGCAGCTCCCATTGGGTCAGCTTGGAAGCTCCCTGGAGTGGTGCCTTCATGGTGCTCAATAGATGACCCTGCCAATCCAACTCCCCTTCAATTCCTTTTTGCCAGCTACTCCGACAGAGGGGAAGGTGGGTGGTATTGGAATGGATGTGAACAACACATCTCAAAGAACAACAGTTACGAGAAGGTGAATAGCCATTTTTTCTTCTTTGAGTGCTTGTTAAGGATGCACTGATTGGAGAACTACTCTGCTGGAAGCTGCATCCTCTCTGGCATGCTGGGTGATGGCATAGTTAATGGTAAACGTGTGCATGGAAGACCAGGTCGCTGCTCTGCAGATCTCCTGGATAGGCACCTGGGCCAGGAAGGCGGCTGACAAGGCTTGTGCTCTTGTCGAGTGGGCCACAATAGCTGGCGCTGGGACCTTGACCAGCTTGTAGCCGGTACGGATGCAGTCTGTGATACAGGAAGAAATGCATTGTGAAGAGACTGGAAGCCCTTTCATCCGGTCTGCCACCGCCACAACAGTTGGTTCGATTTCCTGAAAGACTTTGTGTGCTCGATATAGAATGCTAGCACGCGCCAGACATTCAGTGAGTGAAGCCTCTGCTCCTGAGCACTAGAATGAGGCTTGGGATAGAAGACTGGCAGAAAGATGTCTTGACCAATGTGGAACTGAGACACTACCTTGGGCAGAAAGGCTCGGTGAGGCCTAAGTAGTACTTTGTCCTTATGGAAGACTATGTAGGGGGGATTGGAGATCAGCGCTTTTAATTCGGACACCCTCCTGGCTGATGTGACGGCAACAAGAGATACAGAAGGGAGCATGTCGCCAGTGGCTCGAATGGAGGCCCCATTAGTCTGGAGAGGACCAGATTGAGATCCCAAGCAGGTACAGGTGGTCACAAATGTGGATATAGCCTTTCTATGCCCTTCAGGAAACACCCTACCATGGCATTGGCGAATACAGAGCACCCCGACTCCCCTGGGTGGAATGCCGAGATGGCAGTGAGGTGTACCCTGATGGATGATCCTGCCAATCCCTGCTGCTTTAGATGCAGTAGATACTCCAGGATGAGCGATATAGATGCCTGAAGTGGAGGAGTGTGACGCTGCTCACACCAGCACAAGAACTTTTCCCATTTAGTTACGTAAGTGGTCCCAATGGAAGATTTCCTGCTACCAAGCAGCACTTCCCTCACCAATTACGAGCATTGGAGCTCCACTGGCTTTAACCATGAAGCTTCCAAGCCATGAGATGGAAGGACTGGAGGTCTGGATGAAGGAGGTGACCGTGGCCCTGTGTGATCAGATCGGGGTAGAGTGGCAGTGTGATTGGGGTGTCCACTGACAGCTCCAGAAGCATGGTGTACCAATGTTGGTGTGGCCACACAGGGGCCAGCAGAATTACCTCTGCGGATCATGAGCAGCACCTTGTGGGATAAATGGGACCGGCGAAAAGGCATAGATGAGGCAGTCTTCCCAGGGTAGCATGAATGCGTCCAAGATGGAGCCTGGACTATGTTTTTGGACAGAGCAGAATGTTGGACACTTCCTGTTGCTCCTGGTGGCAAAAAGATCTATGTGGGGAAACCCCCACCTTTGGAAGATGGAATGTATGACATCCGGATTGATGGACCACTTGTGGTTGTGAAATGACCTTCTGAGGTGGTCTGCAAGCTTGTTCTGTACTCCTGAGAAATAGCACACTCCATTCACCTGGAGGTGTCCTACACAAAAATCCCAAAGCCGGAGAGCTTCCCGACAGAGAGGGGAGGAGTGGGCTCTGCCCTGCTTGTTTATGTAAAACATGGCGGTGGCGTTGTTGGTCATCACTGCTAAGCACTGGCCCTGCATTCCGGACTACTAGGTCTGGCAGGCTAGTCACACAGCTCTGAGCTCCTTGATATTGATGTGGAGTGAGATCTTGGTCTGAAACCACAGACCTTGTGTCTGGAGACATCCTAGGTGGGCCCCCAACCCAGAACTGACACGTCCGCTACTAGGGTCATGGAGGGTTGAAGGAGACTCCTTCATGGACTGTGCAAGGGTCTAGCCACCAACGGAGACATTCTAGAACTTGCTCTGGCACTGTCACTACTGAGTCCAAGCTGTCTCGTCCTGGGTGACAGGTTGACACGAGCCATGCTTGGAGTGGTCTGATCCTCAGTCTGGCATGCCTGACCACGTAGGTGCAGGCTGCCATGTGGCCAAGGAGACTCAGGCATCCCCTTGAAGTTGTGGTGGGGGTATCGCCTGAGAGTCTGGATGATGTCTGTCATTGCTTGGAATCGGGACTCCGGCAGGATTGCTCTCGCCTGTACCGAGTCCAGCACCACCCCAATTAATTCTATTCTTTGGGTCGGTGACAGCGTTGACTTGTTCACATTGAGGAGGAGTCCTAGTCTCTAAAAGGTAGCTCTGACGAACTGGACATGAGACTCTACCAACTCCCTGGAGCGCCCCCACAGCAGCCAGTTGTTGAGGTAAGGATACACCTGTACCTGCCTCTTGCAGAGAAAGGCCACGACCACCGACATACCCTTGGTGAACACTTGGGAGGCCGTCGATAGATGAAATGGGAGCACAAACCTCAGGAAATGTCTGTGAGCTGGACAAATGACTATGTGAAAGTATGCATCTTTCATGTCAAGGGTGGATCCAAGGAAGGTATGATTGTGCTCAGGGAGACCATGCAGAACTTCAACTCCACCATGAACTGGTTGAGTCCTCGCAGGTCTAGAATGGGTCTGAGACCCCCTTTGCCTTGGGAATAAGGAAGTATTGGGAGTAGAATCCCTTGCCCCTTAGCTCCTGAGGAACCTCCTCCACTGCTCTTTTGGCAAGAAGCAATTGCATCTCCTGGATAAGGAGTTGCTCATGAAAAGGGTCCCTCAAGAAGGATGGGGAAAGGGGGGGAGGGAGGGGAGGAGAAGAACTGGAGAAAATATCCCACTTCTACCGTGCAGAGCACCCAGCAGTCCGATGTTATTTGTGATCAAGCATGGTAGAAATGGGACAGACTATTCAAGAAGCATGAGGAAGGATCAGGAATCACAGCAGGTACGCCATCCTCGGGTGTCTCTTCAAAAGCCTTGTTTGGAGCCCAACGATGGCTTGGTCAGGCCCTGTCCCTGCCCTGAAGGTGGGTTTGAAGGCTCGCGCCTGTTATTTCTGCCCTACGGCAGTAGAAGTCCTGCCTTGGGTGGGGTTGGTACTGCCACTGCTGCTGCAGCTGGGGCTTGAAATGCTTGCACTGGGTAGCCAGCGTGTGCATCCCCAATGACTTCATAGTTGCCCTAGAGTCTTTCAGGCTGTGTAGCTTTGAGTCGACTGGTCTGGTCCGAGAACAGCCCTGTGCCCTCAAAGGGAAGGTCCTGCAAAGTATGTTGAACTTCCGGAGGTAACCCGGACACTAGGAGACAGGAAGTTTATCTCATCACCGACCCCAAGGAGAGGGTATGGCCAGCTGAATCAGCCAAGTCAAGGGAGGCCTGTAGGGAGGTCTTTGCTACTGCCTTCCCCTCGACTATGGTGGAAAATTCCATCCTTGACTCTGCTGGAAGCAACTCCTTATACTTAGGCATAGAAGTCCAAGAATTAAAGTTGTACCTGTTGAGGATAGCTGCTGGTTGGCTAGCCTCAGCTGGAGGCCCCCTGCGGCATGGATCTTCCCGCCAAAGAGGTCCATGCATTTAGCCTCCTTAGAGTTGGGGGCCGGTGGCTGTTGCCGATGCTCCTTTTCATTTACCGACAAGACCACCAGGGAGCAAGGGTGTGGGTGAGAGAAGAGGTACTTGTAGCCCTTGGAAGGAACAAAGTATTTCCTCTCTACACCACTGGTGGTGGGCGGAATGGAGGCTGGAGTCTGCCACAGGGTCTTAGTGTTTTGAATGGTCTTTATTAGCGTTAGCACCACCCAGGAAGGACCTTCTGGGGCAAAAATGTCTACCATAGTATCCTTTGCCTTGACCACTTCCTCTGCCTTCAGGCCCATGTTGCAGGCAATGCAACAGAGCAGGTCTTGGTGTGCCCTGTGGCCAAGCGGCAGGGGCCCTGAAGCTGACGCCCCTGCTACCGCCTCATTGGGCTAGGAAGATGAGGTGGCAAGTGATGGTACAGGGTCCTCCTGTCCCTCAAGCTGCCTGGGTTGCTCCTGGACTGTACCAGGCTCCACCACTGGCTCAGCAAAGGAGGCTATCTCATAGACTAGCAGCAGGTCCTGAGCTGGTTCTGACCCCACCTCTGCAGTCTGAGGGGGTGGCTTGGAGAGGGCAGCTTCAGCTCCCCAAGGGGCAGGTCTATCTCTAGGTGATTGGGAAGGGCGGCATCCCAAGGTCACAGACCTAGAGCGCCTGGAAGGGGTACCCTGGGCCTGATGGTAAGCCCAGGGGGGTCTAAAAGGGCCATTGTGTGGGGGGTTGCCACTGAGGCTGAAGCCCTATATGCTGGCCACCGGTGTCGTGTGGAAGAGGCAGGGGACCAGTGTCGCGACAATCTTGCCAAGGATTGGTGCTGGCAGTCTGATGATGGGGACTGGTGCTGTGGGTCCGGTGCCAGCGATCAGCTGCTGGGCTCCGGAGCCACTTGTCGGTGCCAGTACTGCAGGGTGTTGTGGACTGGTGCAGATCTGTCCTCAGTGCCAGGGAGATAGATCACCGTGTCCCCGGTGCCATGCGTGTTCCTGCTGGACTTGGTGTCAGGGAATGATGTTGCGGTGATAGGATCAGGTCCGCTGCATCATGGTGAGTTTGCCTCTGGATGGTACTGGTCTCAATGGTACCAGAGACTTGTCCCTAATAATTGGGGACTGAGCCGCAGTCACCTCTATGAGATATCTTGCAGCTTCAAAAGTGTTGGGGTGGAGGGTGGCTCCAACACCTCCACCTGGCACTGCACTGCCTGACAGTGGCTGTGTGCCAGACTTGATGGTGCCTTCTGGGGTGCCGGAGTCGACAGCACCGACTCTTGCTGTCTGGGAGCCAGGTCCTTCCTTGCATGCAGCGACGCGTCCCCTGGCAGTTCTGCAGCTCTCAGAGGAGAGTGCCGTCTTTCAGTCTTTTTATGTCACCTGTGGGGCACCGGGGAAGTAGAGCGGTGCTGGGCCATTCTCCCTGTTGCGGTGCCGAGGGTCTCTCGTACTAGACTGCTTCCTCGGCCCCAAGTCGTGAACCGATGCCAGAGCACTCCGCACCGATGCGCTCGGCCCGAGCCTTGGCGGTCTGAAGCCTCTGGATGAAGTGCAGATTCCATGAGCAGCTGCTTCAGAGGGAAATTCTGCCACTTTTTCATCCTAGGTTTAAAAGCCCTGCAGATTTGCAGAGCTCGATCTCACACGCCTCCCCCAGACACGTCAGGCAAGAGTCGAGGGGGTCACTACTCGGCATGGGCTTGTGGCATGTGCTGCAAGACTTAAAGTCTTGGGCTTGCGGCATGTCCCAGAGCCCAAGAAGGAGTTGATGGGATAGGGAAAGATCCCGCTCACAAACACCTATACCAGGGGTTGGTAACCTTTCAGAAGTGGTGTGCCAAGTCTTCATTTATTCACTCTAATTTAAGGTTTTGCTTGCCAGTAATACATTAATGTTTTTAGAAAATCTCTTTCTATAAGTCTATAATATATAACTAAACTATTGTTGTATGTAAAGTAAATAAGTTTTTTAAAATGTTTAAGAAGCTTCATTTAAAATTAAATTAAAATGCAGAGCCCCCTGGACTGGTGGCCAGGACCTGAGCAGTGTGAGTGCCACTGAAAATCACGTGTGCTGCCTTTGGCATCGTGCCATAGGATGCCTACCCCTGACCTATATTAACAACTATAACTATAACTATACTAACAACTAACAACCACAAAACAAGAACACAAGAAGAAGAACTAGATTAGGTAACTACACCAAGGGAGCACTTGCGAAACAAGCGAGTCACCATTCCAACGGCTGCCACAGATGGTAAGAAGGAACTGATGGGGGGTCGGGCTGGCAGGGTCATATATTGAGCGCCATGAAAGCACCACTCCAGGGGGCTCCTCAGCTGACCCCAACGTGAGCTGCTAAGGGGAAAAGTTTCCAATCACCGTGCACGCAGCGAGGGCACACCTCATTGGAATCGACTTGAACAAGCACTTGAAGAAGAAGAGTCATTTATCAGTATCTCTGACGCTGTTTTTTCCAGAGAAATACATGTACAAAACTTTAACAACATGGTTTATTTTAAGGATTTCTTCTTTGATTCAGGCAACGTCTACGCAGTTCCACAGTGCGGACTATGGAGGTGTGAACTGAAGAGCACACCAGAGAGTTCCATTCTAACTACCCCATGTGGATATGGTACCTAGCTCACATTAGCTTAGTCCTGTCTGAAAGGGGACTACGTTAACAACGACTAGGTACCAGTTTGCACCAGCAGCATCCATATGTGGCACTTACAGTGCAACTCTTTGGTGCACTTTACAATTCACAGCCCCACAGTCCAACCCCGTAGTTTGAAATATACACAAGTCTGTTATACAATTTTTCATGTGACATATCTTCAAACTTTTTAAAGAAACTTGAGATACTACTTTCACATAGTATTGGATTTTACTCTCTTTAATACACTTATAAACTGTTTCTTTAAAGAGTGAGAATTTGTCCCCTCCTATGCAAGCCCTGTTCACTTATTGGCCTACAATGTCCCCTTTCTTATCTCATAAGAGCTATTGTAGCTGTCATTGCAATTAAGCATCACTGCACTGTTTCCATCCTGAGATTCTGCCATGGCTTAGGCCAGCATCAGCTGGCACAAACTCTTCAGTCAGAGCACATTACTGTGATTAATGTAGCACTTTAAATGCTTCACTCCTTAAAAGTGTGAATCCTGCATTATTCTGGAACATGAAATTCATCCTTAACTATGAAGATCCTATCGCACCTCAAGGCCCAGATGGTGTAAATAGCGGTAGCTACCCTGATGTCCAAATTAAATGTGATTTCAGTGGAGCTATCCCAACTTAATTCAACTGAAAATCTGGCTCTCTAATATAATCAGTCAGACTTACTACTGAGGTAACTACTTTGCGTGGAGTTCAGAACTGGAACCAGTTTTAGATTCTGCCTAGTGCAGTGAACATTTAGTACTAATCTTTTTGTTTATTAACTTACACAGAATAATACTTAGCTCTTAAATAGTGCTTAACATCAATAGATCTCAAAGTGCTTCATAATCTTTAACGTACTTATCCTCACAACATCGCTGTAAGGTAGGGAAGTATTATTATCCCATTTTATAGATGGGGAACTGAGGGACAGAAAGGCTATAATGAATTGCTCACGGTCACGTCAGAAGTCCATGGTAAAGGAAATTGAACCAGGTCTCCCGGCTAATGCCCTAACCCTGGTCCATCCTTCCTCATGTTTCTTCCCCTCTTCAGTTCTCATGATGGACTAGCTCAGTGTGGAGCTTCTGAGTCCTGGTCCGCAAAGGAACCCAAACCTGCTCCCTTTGAAGTCATAGGCGTCAACTGAGATCAGGACTGGACCCCAAGGTAATAACAGTTATTTAGCATTGTGAAATAAATACACAATCCTTATATGGAGAGTATCATTCAACAAAAATGTGACAGTCGAACTGTGCTCTCTGATTGGAAGGTAAATGCCAACAAGTTTTGGCAGAGACAGGAGCTCTTCATTGTCTAATCCTCATTCTGTGTTCAAGCACTAACCCTCAGAGCAGTAGGAAATCCTCAGTGCAACACAGCTGAGATGTAGTACACTGAGGATTTCTTGCAAATGCAAACACTGACTGCAAAAATGTACGCTATTTCAACAACAACAATAAGAATTTGTATACACAAAAGACAAAGAAATGAAGAAGTTAAATTCCCAAAGCAATGTGTACTTATTATTATGTATTAGTTTTGTTTGCTCTAGCATCCACAATGTGCTAGACATTTGTATTACATTGCACACTAAAGGCCTTACACTTCTCTCTCCACACTATGTACAAGACATAATAATGCATTTCCTGACTGTAAAATTAAACATCCTATTACTTTATCATCAAAGGCGAAGAACACTGACTTCTAAATAGTGACCATGAGAGAATGTCCATGACCTTGGCCGTTCTGAGCACAATGGCCTTAGACTCTGCTGATACTGAAAACAAATGACCCCTTCTCTATGCCCAGAGTGTCATTTACAAGTCACAGTATCTTTGTTATTTAAAATTACAGTGAAATGGATTGTGTCAGCCAATCGAAATGCCAGGATGATGTCTGATATTACTACTACTAAGCTCTTATATAGTGGTACCATAGATCTCAAAACATTTTACAAAGGGGAGTAAGTACCATTATCTCCATTTGACAGATAGGGAAACTGAGGCACAGGGCAGTGAAGTAAAATGTCCAAGGTGTCTCAGCAGGTCTGTGAGAGTGATGGAATATAATCCAGGTCTCCCAACTTCCAGTTCAGTGCTCCATCCACTATTTTACAAATGGGAAACTGAGGCATAGAGAGGCTTAGTAATTTGCCCAAGATCACCCAGGAAAGGTATAGCAGAGCTAAGAATTGGACTCACATCTCCTGAGTTCTAGTACAGTGCCTTAACCATCAGACCATCCTTCCTACCAAGATATTAAGATACTTATCTGCTTATTAACCCAATTTACAAATTTCCTGAGGTAACTAAAGGGGTTCTTCCTTCTCTGTCCTGTATCTTTACTGTGGGGACACATTCCCACCTCTGACAGCAGCACTCTTCAGGACAACTTTGTGGCCCTCAGTCAAGATTTTTCTGAGAAAAAAATTATGGGGCCCTCCCTTACACTAACAGATTTTTCAGGAGTGAGACTCAACAGTAATTTTAGATAGTTAGTTTGAGTATCATCCCAGCAAGATTAGCTGCAGCTGCCTGAATGCAGAGTCCACCAATTTTTCTGCTGTGTCCTGCTGCTGCCTGGTTTGAATTAATACTTATTCTAGGGCTTCCACTTCAGATCAGTAACAACCCAGCATGCACAATATGACTCAGAAGTTCCAAAGCACATAAGCACAGGGGCTTTCAAAATATACTGTGTACTCTGGGGATCTACTATGCGGGGAACACCAGAATACAAAGCAGAAATAGGGGCCAGCAAACACCTCTGCCAAAAATTACGGAAGACAAATGGTGTGTGAGTGGAATTTATCTAAATCAGTCCCAAAATTCAAGAAAGGTTTGACATGGTGTAAGAGATATGTGAAGTATTAGGAAGTATTGTGCATCTAAATTAGTGCATTCATGTCAAATCTCAGCCTTGTCTATATCAATGCAGCTAAAATGCTAGGATTCTGCTTTGCCAGCTGTTTTAGATAGAAGTCTAAACAGTCAACTTCACTAGGCAAATGTCAGCAGAGTCAAACTTGTTACCTTGCTTGCAAAATGTGAGCACATTATTAAGAGGGAGATTGCCAGAAAGCAACTCAGTGACTCAAAAATCTCTGTGGTGAGGAGCAGGAATCTATTTCCATTTCAAAAAATCATTTGACAGCTCTGCAACATGAGTTTGTAGCTCTGTTTTGAAAATTACATCTTTCTACATCTGCAATGATGTTAGTCACTGACTTGCAACTTTCAAACTTGTAAACACAGATCAATCATTGAGTCATAGAAATGTAGGGCTGGAAAGGACCTCGGGAGATCATCAAGTCCAGCTTCCTGCGCTGAGGAAGGACCAAGAAATAGACCATCTATGACGAGGATTTGTTCAACTGGCTCTTAAAAATCTCCACTGTTGGGGATTCCACAACCCCTTCTTGGAAGTCTATTTCAGTACTTAACTATCCTTAGTTAGAAAGCTTTTCCCAATATCTAACCTAAATTTCTCTTGCTGCAGATTAAGCCAATTACTTCTTGTCCTACCTTCAGAGGACATGGAGAACAATTGATCGCCATCCTCTTCATAACAATCCTTAACATAGCTGAAGACTGTTAATAGGTCCTCCCCTCAGTCTTCTTTTCTGATGACTAAACCTGCCCAGTATTTTTAACCTTCCTCATGCTTCCAGTTTTCTGAACCTTTTCTCATTTTTGTTGCTCTCCTCTGAACTCTCTCTAATTTAGCCACTTCTTTCCTAAACTGTGGCACCCAGAATTGGACACAATACTTTCACGGCGGCCTCGCCAGTGCAGAGCAGAGAGGGATAACTACCGCCCATGTCTTATCGTATATACTCGTTCATAAACCGAATTTTTTTAGTAAAAAAGGGAAGCACCAGGGTCGGCTAATGAACGAGTATAGAGAGGGAGAGGTGGGACACAGCCCCTCCCCCCAACAGAGGGAGCAAGGAGAGGCAGCACAGCCAGCAGAGCCAGAAGGGAAGAGGTGGGGGCAGCATCTCTCCGCTTCTGGCCACGCTGCTCTCCCACCAGCCTCCAAAGCAGCTGCAGCTCTGGGGCTGGCAGGCTGCAGCCGTGCCGCTCGGCCCCGCCCCCCAGAGCATGCTGTGGCTGCACGGCCCAGCCTGCCGGAGCAAGCTGCAGGGGTCAACTTATAAATGAACCAGCTTATGATCGAGTATATGAATGATTAGTCTTAACAACTGCAACACATCATTGCCTCATATTCAATTTGTAACCCACTCTAACACCCAGATCCTTTTCAGCAGTACTACCACCTAGTCAGTTATTCCCCCATTTTGTAGTTGTGCTTCTGATTTCTCCTTACTAAGTATAGTACTTTGGACTTATCTTTATTGAATTTCATCCTGTTGATTTCAGACAAATTCTCTAATTTTTCCAGGTCATTTTGAAATAGAATTATGTCCTGCAAAATGCTTGCAACCCTTCCTGGTTTGATGTCATCTACATATTTTATAACCCTCACCCACTATCCCCACTTTGCCTCCTTCTCACCTACTGCCCAGGCCCCATCTAGTTCCCATTGACTGGGGCAGACTGCAGTACAAGCCATTCATCACAGGCAAAGGGGGTTGGACCTGCTGCCTCTGGCTTCCCATGGGCTGCCCCTACAACCCAGTACCTAATAGGCCTGCAGCCTGGGGTTTTGCTAGGCCAGAGCTCCCCGGCTCCCTTGGCTTTTCTCCAACCCTGCACCACTCCAGATACCTAGTTAAGCTCCCTACAGCCAAACCCTTCTCCCTCCGAACACAGCCTTTTTATACAGGCCAGCTGCGGCCTGATTGGGGTGTGGCCCAGCTGCATCCACTTCCCCAATCAGCCCAGCTTTTAGAGCTGCAGCTCTCTCCAGGGCTGCTTTAAGCCCTTCAGGGCAGGAGTGGGGGTAAGCGTCCCGCTACACTCCCTATTCGCTAGCCAGTAACCCTGTCAAAGGAGGAAATTAGGTTGGTTTGGCTTGATTTGTTTTTGACAAATTCCTGTTCCTTAGAACCCTATTGTCCACTAGGTGGTTACAAACTGTTTAATAATTTGTTCAAGTATTTTTCTAGGTATCAAAGTTAGGCTATAATTCCCCAGGTCCTCTTTGTTTCACTTTTTAAAGATAGGTACTATGTTTGCCCTTCTCCAGTCCTCTAGAACCTCACCTGTCCTCCATGAGTTCTTGAAGACAATTGCTAACAGTTCTGAGATTGCTTCATCTAGTTCTTTAAGTACCCTAAGATGAATTTCATCAAGCCCTGCTGACTTCAATACATCTAACTTATCTAAATATTCTTTGTGTTCTTTCCCTATTTTGGCTTGTGTTCCTTCCTCTTTGCTCTTAATATGAATTGTGTTTGAATATCTAATCACCATTAATCTTTTTAGTCAAAACTGAAGCAAAATATATCTATATCTATCTATCTATATATACATATATATATATCCAAGAGGCATATCATGTGAAAGGCAGATGATTGCTCCTCTGTATCGATCAGTTTATTCATTTTAAAAGAAAATAATGACATGTTAACAAATGAAGGGGGGTGGGAGGGAGAATTGTAAAGCTTAGTTCTTATTATTTATCTACCGTATATGTCCAAATACCCTCACAAAGTGCTTACTTGTCTGGCTGCCTAACTGTTTTCACTGTATGAAATATTCTTATCTTGGCTGTCACCCAAAAGGAAGGAGGACTATGTATTTTTGTAATTGGAAAAGCACCATTTAGATCAGCTATTTTAACCTGACTCTCATGCCATTAAAATCAGTTTTTACTTCCTGCCGGAAAAGAAAGAAAGGGAGACACGTGAATCTTCTTTTAGAAAGGGTTGTTCATGTCACTATTTTAGGAAGGTGTTTATATGTTTTGTAAGTGCATTTATATTTTGGAGGACAAAATTGCCTTTAAAAGAAAAGTATCTATATACGAGCAAGCCTAGTAGAAAGAATCAGTGTTTACTACAGTAACATTGTGACATCTTCTCCAGAAAAAATGCTTTTGCAGCAAAGAAACATCATTTAAGCAGTTTAGAAAGTAGGTTAGGTAGTCACTATCTGTGTTCCACTCACAGAACTGTTTGGAGATTCCTAGATCTTTTCAAACCAGTTCAGCCCCTCTCTAGGATGAATTTAGTGAAGTAAAAATATAATCTTTAGAGGTGTCAATTTGATGCAACATGTTAAAAATGTATCTTCTATTCATGGAATTATAATATTTTATTTTCTATTGTTTTGAATAGTACTAGAATGCCACATAAAAATGATAGAGACAAGGTAGATGAGGTAATATATTTTATTGGACCAACTTCTATTGGTGGAAGAGAAATTTCAAGCTTCACCGAGCTGTTCTTCAGGTGTGGAAAAAGTATTCAGTGTCATGGCTAAATACAAGCTGGGACAGATGCGTTAACCTCTTATGTTTAACAATGTCACAGGAGACCACTTAATTGCCCACTTCATTTTAACAACTCTGCAGTCATAGGACAAAGGAGGGTTAGTAGGTTACAAATTATTATAATGAGCCATAAAACCAGCATCTCTGAGACCATGATTTTTAGTGTCTAGCAAGAGTGATGAATTTAAGTTCCCAAGCTTGTCTTTTGAAGGTGTTGTGTAGGTTTCCTTTGAGGATGAGAACTGAGGTTATTCCTTCCCACACTTTTCACAATTTGTAACCTACTAACCCTCCTTTGTCCTACAACTGCAGAGGTGTTAATTGCCCACTTCATGCTAAAATAAATTTGTTAGTCTTTAAGGTGCCACAAGTACTCCTGTTCTTTTTTCATTTTAAGAGGTCCCCTGAAACATGAATTAACCCTTTATGCTTAACAATCTGTTCCGCCTTGTATTTGGCTGTGACTAAGGTTACAAATCTGTCTCAGATTCAGGCCAGATTGCTAGATTAGGGTCACAGATTCTGTGATTTTTCATGACCTCCAGGACATTTGGTCTTGAGCTGTCAGCCCCAGATGGCAGGGCTTGGGCTGTCAGTTCCGCCTCCCACACCCCTGCCAGTGGCAGGGATTGGGCTTCAGTGAACTTTTGTTTATTGCCTGCAACCTGTCTGTGACTTTTACTAACCAAAATAACCAAGATAAAACTTTAACCCTAGCTGTGACACTCTGATTATATAATATCTTAAAACAATACATAATACATATATCAAATTATTATAATATAAAAGTCAAAATGAGACTGTAGTGAGTCGGTGTGGCTCCCCTCCTGCCCAGCAGAGGGAGCGCCCTTGCAGACACCCAAGTGGGCGGAGCCACCACCACCTGTCCCCGCCCCCCAGAGGTCAAGGGGCAGGACAGGAAGTAGAAAAGCCGGCCGCCAGAGCTCAGTCAGGGCCCAGCCGCCGGAGGGAGCAGACGTGCCACTGGGAGCTCGCAACTGGGATCCCTCCAGGGCCCGAGGCAGCTGTCCTGACTGGCCGGAGCTTCCCCGCGCCCGCTACAAAGAGGAGCCACCGGAGCTTCCCCGGGTGCGGTACTGGGAAGAGCCGCCGGAACTCCCCCGCGCCCACTACGAGGAGGAGGAGACGTCGGAGCCTCCCCAGCCTTGCTGCTACCCGGAGGAGCCGCCTGAAAACACCTGGCCAGACTTCCCCAAGGAGCTGCCGGACCTGCCACCAAGCCCTGGCCGAGAGGAGCCTATGCTGATTGACTGGCCTGGACCCGGTGCAACCGACGAGGTAGGTCCTGAGGGGGAAAGTGGAAGTAGCCCGGGGGTAGCTGACCCCTGTCAGGCTGCAGACACAGAGGTACCGATGTCAGTGTGTTGCGGTCAAGACCCCACTGACCAGCAGCGGTGATAGTCGCTGCTAGGGCCCTGGGCTGGGACACAGTGGAGTGGGTGGACCTGTGTCCCCCCTGCCACCCCACTTGCGGGTGGCAGTTTTCCCCCTCACCCAATGCTCCGGTCTAGGGACCTGGGCCTATATAACCACTGTTTGCCGCTCGGCCCCTGCACCAAAGGGCCTGAGCTCCCTATATACTGTTTGCCGCTCGGCCCCTGCACCAAAGGGCCTGAGCTCCCTATATACTGTTTGCCGCTCGGCCCCTGCACCAAAGGGCCTGAGCTCCCTATATACTGTTTGCCGCTCGGCCCCTGCACCAAAGGGCCTGAGCTCCCTATATACTGTTTGCCGCTCGGCCCCTGCACCAAAGGGCCTGAGCTCATTGTACTGTTTGCAGCTCAGCCCCTGCACCAAAGGGTCTGAGCTCTCCTAACTGTTTTCTGCTGCACAGCCTATTGTAACAGCGGACGCGTAAGGAGTCGGTGTGGCTCCCCTCCTGCCCCAGGAGGGTCGAGCCCCGGCCCAACCGATTACAGAGACAAAGTAAAAAATAGTTTTTACCTTATCAAAACAAAATGTTTCAACATTAACAAAATGAAATTAGAAAGCTGAAACTATTCATTCTGACACTTTCCTGCAAAATGCTTAGATTTTGACAAAACTGCAGTTTCCAATAGAAAAGTGTGCTCTCTAAAATATTTCAACCAGTTCCGATTACAAGCATTCAGCATTACTACCAGTTATTATTATGAAGCACACAGTTACGTATAAAGAACAGGAGTACTTCTGGCACCTTGGAGACTAACAAATTTATTTCAGCATAAGCTTTCGTGAGCTACAGCTCACTTCTTCGGATGCATAGAATGGAACACACAGACAGGAGATATTTATACATACAGAGAACATGAAAAGGTGGAAGTATGCATACCAACAGGAAGAGTCTAATCAATTGAGATGAGCTATCATTACGACTGTCAAGCGATTAAAAAAATTAATCACAATTAATCACTGTGATGCTGTACTCCATGTTTTATAAAAATATGTTTATAAGTATGAATATGATGTAATTGGAATATGCTTTTTGCAAAAGTTATCTTGTAAGGTATCATTACAAAGCGTATAATCTACTGAGTGTGTTTATCCTATTTGTATGAATGTATCAGTCTTGTATCTGAAATTAGGAATATGAAATATAATTCTGAGGTCCTATTGTAGTTATGCATTCACCTCATACAAGTACTGTGGTGCAATCTCTTTATCATGAAAGTTGAACTTACAAATGTAGAATTATGTAAAAAAACAAACAAAAAAACCACCTGTATCCAAAAATAAAACAATGTAAAACAATTTGCAGATGCTGCTGCCTGCTTCTTGTTTACAATAGCAGGGGAGGGAATACCTCGGTGGTTTGAGCATTGGCCTACCAAACCCAGAGTTGTGAGTTCAATCCTTGAGGGGGCCATTTAGGGCAAAATCAGTACTTGGTCCTGCTAGTGAAGGCAGGGAGCTAGACTTCATGACCTTCTAGTTCTATGATATAGGTATATCTCCATTTATTTTAAAATGTCACTTGAAAGTGAGAACAGGCATTCACATGGCACTTTTGTAGCCAGCATTGCAAGGTATTTACATGCCAGATATACTAATCATTCATATGCCCCTTCATACTATCTGGCATGTAAATACCTTGCAACGTCAGCTACAAAAGTGCCATGTGAATGCCTGTTCTCACTTTCAAGTGACATTAAAAAAGAAGCAGACAGCAGTATCTCCCATCAATGTAAATAAACTTGTTTGTCTTAGCAATTGACAGAATAAGAAGTAGGACTGAATGGACTTGTAGGCTCTAAAGTTTTACACTGTTTTGTTTTTGAGTGCAGTTATGTAACCAAAAAAAATCTGCATTTGTAAATTACACTTTCACAATAGAGATTGCATGTCAGTATTTGTATGAGGTGAATTGAAAAATACTATTTCTTTTATCACTTTTACAGTACATATATTAAAATAATAATATAAAGTGAGCACTGTGCACTGTGCATTCTGAGTTGTAATTGAAATCAGTATTGAAAATGTAGAAAAAAATCAACAAATATTTAATAAATTTTAACTAATATTCTATTGTTAAAAGTGCAATTAATTGCAATTAATTTTTTGAGTTAATCACATGAGTTAACTGCAATTAATTGACAGCTCTAATATCTATTCAAAACAGATGGCTATTTTCAGGTGTTTATAACACCTTCTAGGCTGAAATTTGACAAATTTGATCTCTGCTTGAAAACATTCTCTCTTTTTAATGTTTCAAAATGACCTCATTCTCAAAAATAACTTTCAAACATTTCGGAGACAGAGAAGAGTGAAAAAAACCTACATTTGTCATTATAAACAATAGTTATTTTTTTAAAAAAAGCTGTTGCATGTTAACAGGAAGAAGAAATTTACAATTTCTTTGGGAGTTGGCTCTTTGCACATATATGCCTTCCAATGGTCCAACAGAAACAGATTTTCTTTACGTTGAGATGTTTTGTTTTTTTTAAATACATTGTGGGTATGCACTGAATTTTGTTCTAAGATCAATAATCTGCCACTATAGTCCATATACATGTCACATTTGCATGATTGTAAATGGATTGGATATGTCCATTGAGTATGTGATCTCACAGCAGTCTACTGGAGTTACACGTGAACGAATAAAAAGTTGTGCTAAAATTTCATTTTTAGGCCCCCAGATGTGCAAACAGCTCCAGACAGATCAACCCCCATATTTATGCAGAGCTCCAATCTTTTCAGTGGGACTCTGCGTGGACATATAAGGGAGCTCATTGGGGCCTTAATATATACAAGAATGTGGAATATGATCTGTGATGATACCTATTGAAGAGAGAATATAGAAGGATGCAGAGCATCATTTCACATATGTAAAACCATGCATGAAAGGCATACAAAATAGCAAAATAGCCTGTCTTTTTGCAAATTAGCCCCAAAATAAAGGAAGCAAAAAGTCAATGATATAAAGCCAGATAGTAACTAAGAAATAAATAAAGACATTATATAAATATATATACATTTAAGAGAGAAAAATTAATGAGCAAGATAAAAGTAGCACAAATACAGACCCCAGTCCATCAAAGCACTTACACACATGCTTATTTTTAAGCCTGAGAGCTGTCCCACTGAAGTCAGTGGGACTCCTCACAAGCATGCTTAACTTTAAGCATAAGGTTTTGCTAGATTAGCGCCCTAGTGTCTCAGCAGAACCATGCTGTAGAGGTCAGTATTGCATCCAAGCCCCAGCTGCTTTCAAGATGATTCTAAACTCACTAAGAACCCACTCAGTCCAATAGTGGGGATATACATAAAGAAATTCTTGGAAAATCCAAATGTGTGCATCAAAGAAAAGGCAAAAATCATCTTAATTGTATCTCTGTTTATGATGGGTGATCTCCAGTCAGTTCAGTACCTCAATATTTGAATGCTTTTTATAAAGTTACTGATACTTAATAAGTGGACAAAAAATAATAATAAGCTCTCTCAAGAGATTTCCAACCTCTTTCTTATTATTCTTGCACCTCCATTTCTTGTCTTCACAAAAATCAGAAGGTGCAGGTTCTGAAGCACATGAATAAGGCCGACTAACTAAGATAGATTTCAATTGTTTTAAGTTTGGCTTGAGATTTAAGGAAAGGTTCAGGTCCAGGTGTGAGCTGGAGCCGGTTCGCACCGGTTCGCGCGAACCCGTTGTTAAATTTAGAAGCGGTTTTAGAACCGCTTGTTAACTAGCTTCCCTGCGAGGGAAGCTTTGATGGGCTCTGCCTGGGAAGCCTGTAATTCCTCCTCCCGGCCGCCGGGGGGGCGCTGCGCTGTGCTGCGAGAGCCATGTGAGCTGCCTCCTGGCCCTGTTGCTGCTCCTGCTCTTTGAACCTCTGGCCCAGGGGCTCCTGCTGCTGCCGGTGAGTCCCCGGCTGCGTCCTGCTGCTCCCAGCCCCCCCCCCCCAGTGTGAGTATCTGCGCCCCTCCCCCGCCTTCCCTGCCCGCAGCCAGCTCCTGCCCCCAGCCAGCCCCTGCCCACAGCCAGCCCCTGCCCCCAGCCAGCCCCAGCCAGCCCCTGCCCCCAGCCAGCCCCTGCCCCACCCCCTGCCCCCAGCCACCCCCTGCCCACAGCCAGCCCCTGCCCCCAGCCACCCCTGCCCACAGCCAGCCCCTGCCACCCCCTGCCCCCAGCCACCCCCAGCCAGCCCCTGCCCCCAGCCAGCCCCTGCCCACAGCCACCCCCAGCCACCCCCTCCCCACAGCCAGCCCCTGCCCCACCCCCTGCCCACAGCCACCCGCAGCCAGCCCCTGCCCACAGCCGCCCTCTGCCCGCAGCCAGCCCTTGCCACAGCCACCCTCTGCCCACAGCCAGCCTCTGCCTGCAGCCCCTGTCACAGCCACCCCCTGCCCACAGCCACACGCAGCCCGCCCGTCTGCATCACCTGCCCACAGCCAGCCCGTGTCACTCCCTGACTCCAGCTAGCCCTGCCCCACGCCCCTATCTGCAGCCAGCCCCACATCCACTGGTGCCCTGCAGTTCCCAGGGCAGTAACCCTGCACACCTGCTTTAATGAGGGGGGGGGCAGGGAGCAGCTGGGACCCACACATGTGCACACCCTAGAGTGACCAGACAGCAAGTGTGAAAAATCGGGACGGGGGTGAGGGGTAATAGGAGCCTATATAAGAAAAAGACCCAAAAATTGAGACTGTCCCTGATCACCACCCACACATGTGAAACAGAGCTCATTTCTAGTTCAGCCCCATCTTTTTAAAAAAGAACTTTAGGTAGGGTTAAAATACATCTGTATTTTCCTGGACATGTCAGGCTTTTCGGTTCTTAATCACCTCCTGGGAAAATATCTACGTATGGTAACCCTACTGGTACAAAAAATACATGCTGTCGCACATCCCTTAAATCAGAACTTTTTATAGGGAACCCGTTGTTAAATCAGAACTTTTTATAGGGAACCCATTGTTAAGATTTTGGCAGCTCATCACTGTTCAGGTCAGTTTATTTTCCACACACCCTGCAAATTCTAACCCCACCCTCTTGACCCACACAGTCAGGTGACTTAGCTTTGGTGTTGAGGAGATGGTTTGATTCTAAATGTACCAACTATAAAAAGGAAACCATTGAATTATTGTGCGTCTAAGCATTATATTGTAAGCACCACATTATATGAGTGTAAAATATGACAACCCACTACTGTTCCATTTTGTTATTCGTCCTTTCCACTCAGACCAATTTTCCATTCTTCACTGTTAGCCCTGTGTGCAAGAAACTACAATCTAAGCAATTCATAAATATATCAAATAAATGGAATGTTATTAATATATTACCAATCTGTAGGAATCTTGTATGATCCCTAATATTCAAGAAAGTTGCTTTTCAAAATGTCACTGGGTTCATCAGTATATCATAATACGACATGTCACAAGTTTTTTATTTTAATCAGAAGTACAATTATTTTATAAACATCTGAAATATCAGGAAAAAAGTTGAAAGCGATACCAGGAGAGCTCAGTTTTATTGCATACTACATCTTGCTTAGCTTGTTAATAAAACTCATAAAAATCACCCACAAAGGTTGTGACTATATAAATCTCCCTTATTCAGCTTTATAACCCTGACTTTTTTCTTTTTTTAAAAAAAACATAAAGATAATATGCAATAGATAGTAAAAGTTAGATTAATTAAAAAAGCCATTGTAAAATTGCTCTTACTTCATCTACAGGACTACTGTGTTCATCAAACTGTTCAGACACAGTTTAAGTACTGGTGCCAAGAGAAAATTTAAATCTGAAATTGCTCCTTACAACGTTAGTTTTAAGGTTCTGCCAAGGCAACTTCCTACAGCAGTTGCCTATACAGTGAAGAAGATAGGGAAGCAGTGGTATTGTCTTTACAGCTGTTTCTTGGGTGCTTAATGATACTTTCCTGGCTGGGGAATGAACTTACTGTTCACTATAAGAAAAAGGAACAGACGGTTTGAGAATAAATGCTGTTGGTTTTAACTAGTAGTGTATTTATTTTATTACCGTCGTTAAAATTATACTTAGCATTGTTTAGTATATCAGTGGACTTAGGGAATAAGAACAAAATTGGATATCATCATATATATATAAAAAGATTACATTTCTGATACTAAATAAGCGTACAATTCAACAATGTGCATAATGGTGTTTAGTAATCTTTTTTCAGATCATTACCATTACTTGACTACCCTATAGTGCCCTTAATACAGATAGTAAAAGTAAATATCAAACTAAGGAAAGCTTCTGAGCATATTCTATGTGATTCATACTGTACAATCCTACAGAAACAGAGGCAACTCTTGCTCCTGTTAAACTCTGCAAACATGCTGGCCAATTTCTGTGTCAATCACATATCTCAATCAATCATTTACATTCAAAATAAACGAACTACATATGTAAAGGATCCAATGCAAAATCATATACCATCAAGGTAACAGGTTTATAATGACTCAAGGACAGATTCTGTCAGTCACCTAGGGACTCGGCATTGAGGGTAATGGAGAGTGGCACCCAACCAGGTGGAGCTCTGAGACAGATTGTGCCTCCCCAATCTCCCTGACACCACACAAACGTACAGGCTGCATCATCCATCATTTGTGCCACTCGGAGCATATAAATGAATTCACTCACTGCAGGCATACAGACAAGTTCATCCACATATCCATTATTTAAGCCCTGTAGAAGAACTGAGCGGGGCTTCCCCTGGGAGAACAGCTACACCAGGGTGCTTGTGTATGTGCTGCGCAAACTGGAGCCACGTAGGCATTTGCTGAATACCACAATGGGAGTGGCCACAGACACACATCCATATGCAACGCCAACAGACCCTGGTTGTCGGGATCGAACCTGGGATCTCTGAGGCTAAATGCATGAGCTAAAGCCATAGGGCTCTTAGCTAAAGCTGTAGAGCCAACTCATTAATCTTTCTCAGTGGTCTTGGTGCCACTAGATGGGACAGAACACCACACATAGGAGGTGTGTGGG
Source organism: Mauremys mutica (assembly GCF_020497125.1). Classification (NCBI taxonomy): domain Eukaryota; kingdom Metazoa; phylum Chordata; order Testudines; family Geoemydidae; genus Mauremys; species Mauremys mutica. The sequence continues at coordinate 66,550,457 of NC_059081.1, read as the reverse complement.
TTACCTACTTCCCCTAGCTGAGGAAGTGTGTCTCAAGCTTCAGAGACTTCGCAGTTGAAATCCCAGTTGAGCCCCCACCTGTAACACCGACAGACCCCAGTTGTCAGTGGGTGGGATCGAACCTGGGGCCTCTGGAGTATGCTAGCCCAGCAGACTCAACTTCTGTCTCATGACTGGAGACTCTGGCTCTGACTACGGGGTCTGGCCACCCATAACCTGCCCATGACAGGTATAAGTAAATATGCATATTTAATTCTCATCCCTTGAATAGCAAAATTGTTTCATTCCATATTATAAATTTAGGGTGCACAGAGTCTATTCTCCTCCTGATGCCCTTGGATTTTACACACCTAGCTCCCATTAACATTAACAGGGGTTAGGTGTATAAATCCCCACCAGAGATGGGAAAATAAACTCTAATATTTGATAACTAGTAACCTTTAGTGTGTTGATACTGATTCTTGTTGCCATGACATCACTCAGTTATTATGGTAGAATATGCTCCAGCATATTTGTCAAATATATACGGTAATTACCCTGAATATAGCAAATCACTCCCTTTTGAGATGCAAAACTGTATCCATTTTCCCCCACTATGTAAATATAGACTACAGCTACTCAGTTGTGGAAACATCAATGATTTCACAGAAAAGACCTTCTGAGAACGTGGTTGCAAATTAAATTCCACTTCCAAAGGGAAGAAATTAATGTTAATAAAAATACTATTGTCAGTCATTATGGTAAAACAGATGCAGGTACATTTTATACGTTGACTCATAAATTTTCAATACAGTTTTGGCACATCACAATTAAAGTATGTTACTCCCGAGGACATTACCTGTCTCATCCTCAAAAAAGGCCTACATTTGAGAAAGCGACTATATTTATGATTAACTATAAAATAAACATTGTTGTAAAAATATGCAAACTTATGCAAAATAATTTAATTTTGTAGATTTAAATTTTGCTTAGGGTTCTACCAGACTTCAGTGATATTTTAAATGACTGCAACACATGGTGCATAGCCCATACAATTCAATTAGGCATGTTAAAGTAGGCAATTTTCATGATACGATCGACTTGTAGTTCAGCTTTGTAGAGCACTTTATAAATGTTGCCGTTATGAGCCAGACATTTCATCATTTTTAACATATATTAACTAAGAGAGATTATTATGAGCTTTCTTTACCATGCAGAGATCTGCTCAGTCCTAATTTTAAAGCCAAACCTGAACCTGAATACACCATAACAACCCAAACCTGACCCAATCCTGTGAGTGTCAAGACATTTTCAGACCCAGCCCAAATCTGGGTCAGCACTACCACCACCTCATTCTTGGGGCTCAGCCCAGTTGGGGATTTCTGCTCCCCATGCCCACAATCCATCTCTGGCTGCTTCCTGCCTGTGGGGTCAGTGTCCCACTCCTGCCAGCCACCACCACCTTGCTGCCCTGTATGTGCTGGAGATTGAGTATGCTGACAAGTCACAGAGACAGACTCTCACACTGCAGCATTCGCAGTACAATGAGGTAGTTGCAGCGGGCAGGAGTGAGTCATGTAGCCATTGCGCCAACCCGATGGGCAGGAGGAGATGAACAGGTACTACCAAGCCCAAGAATCATAGAATAGGGTTGGAAGAGACCTAAGGGGTCGGGGGGCTTCCCCCATCCCATAGCTTCTGCCAGGGGATTTCCCCCACCCAACTGGTGGCTGGGCTCCGGGCTTCCACCGCCCAGCAGCAGATTTTTTCCAGGGCCCCCCAGTTGACTGGGACCCTTGGGCATGGGCCCTGTCAGCCCAGTGGCTAATCCGCCCCTGGGCTAGAAGACATCTCAAGCTCCTTTCCAGTCCTACTTTTCTATGATTCTACGAACAAGGATGCATCTGAATAAAAGAGGTCACCTTTTAAAATCTGACCCACACAATGTAAGGAGTTGCTGTAAATTATTTACATTACTGTAACTGTCACTTTCAAGATTGTAATAACTAAAAATATTATTGCATTCAAGTGTTTGACAAGTTCACTTTTGTCTGCCATTCTAGTGTACTGTGTTTTTTTGCTATTTCCCCACAAAGTTATGTAATTGTCAAAGTCGACCACTGCACTTACTATACAGTAGTGTTAGGATATAGATATTCAAGCCTGTCTGGCCTATACTTTAAGAATTTAGGTGTATTCTTATCACTTAGCTAGTTATAGAGGTATAAAAGAAAGAATCAAAATCATTGTCTATTTGTGTAAGGGCCTTCTCTCATTGACAGTCTGAGGTCTTGTTAAGTCAGGTTGAAATAAGGCAATCTGGGGCTGTTAGGAAGGTGATTCGATCTATCACCTCCAGAGAAAGGGAAGAGCCTAAAACATGTAAAAGGAAATTTAGTTTGATAGTTTTCTGTCTGGTAAGAACTCACTTATCAATAGACACAGCTGGAGAACCCTTATGTCTGTATAGATGTAGTTGTGAAATCCTCACTTCTGTATTGTTTTGTATGTTTATTTGCACGGTCTCTGTCTAGTTCTGTGATTGTTTCTGTCTGCTGTATAATTAATTTTGCTGGGTGTAAACTAATTAAGGTGGTGGGATATAATTGGTTAGCTAATTATGTTACAATATGTTACGATTGGTTAGATAAATTTTAGTAGAATGATTGGTTAAGGTATAGCTGAGAATATTACTATATAAATTAGGGGCAAACAGGAAGTAAGTTGGGATTCGAAAATAAGGAAAAAGGAACTTGAATTTAAGCTTGCTTGAAGTTCACCCCAATAAACATCAAATTGTTTGCACCTTCGGACTTCGGGCATTGCTGCTCTCTGTTCATGCGAGAAGGACCAGGGAAGTATGAGAGTGAAGGAATAAGCTCTTTAACAAGTAGAACCTCAAAGTTACGAACACCTGAGTTATGGACTTATCGGTCAACTGGACACCACGTGGAACCGGAAGTAATCAGGCAGCAGGGAGAGACACACACAAAAAGCAAATACTTTACTGCCTCAGGGCATTATCCCTGGGGCTCAGGGCTTCAGCCAGCAGGAGGGAGGAGCTGAGGCTGCAGCCGCAGGGTGAGGGAGGTCAGAGCTCCCGGCAGGGTGTGGAGCTCAGGGATTCTGATCCTCGGGAGCACGGGGTCTCAGGGCTTCAGCCCGGCGGGGGGCGCCAGGGCTCTAGCTATGAGGGGAGCACTGGTTTCAGCCCCAGCACTCCCCCTCTCCATAGATAAAGCCCTGATCTCCACCCCCACCATTGAAACCAGGAACGGAGCTGCAGGGCTAAAGCCCCAAACCCCAGCGCCCCCCTTGAAGCTGAAACCGGGAACAGAGCTGCAGGACTGAAGTCCTGAGCCCTGGCTCCCCCTACAAGACTGAAACCAGGAGGGGAGCTGTGGGGCTGAAGCGCTGAGCCCCAGCACTTCCCCATCCCCCACCAGCCCAGATCTAAAGCCCTGAGCCCTGGAGGGCCAGAAGCCCCTTCCCCCCCCACCCCCCACTGCAGCTGCAGCCCCAACTCCCCCGCTCCCACTGCCAATGACTGAACCTCTTGTTCAGTGTTATGGTCATTTCAGAGTTACAGACAACCTCCGTTCCCGAGGTGTCCATAACTCTGAGGTTCTACTGTAAATTAAATAAATACGGTAGCGGTGATCCAGGTTGGGTTTTTTTGTTGTTGTTTTTTTAAATAAAGCAAACATTATGCCAGCCTGTTTATGTCCATCTGTTGCCTCTTGACTTGTATTTGGACTTTTGTTCTGTGCTTATACAGTACCTATACAAGGGGGTGCTGGTCTGTGATAAGGGTTCCTAGGTGCAACAGTAATACAATTAATCAGTAATAATTTATGATGAAAGTGTATCATAGCTTTTAGAGAAATCTGTTTTAATGATTTTCTGATGTACTCCAACACTTTGGTTAAAGCTTCCAAAACCACTATTTAATCCATTATTTTCCCAATAATAAAAGACAGGAAAAAAAATTTAATTTAAAAAATTAAGTTTGTATTTTAATTATAATTATGAACATGCAGTATTCCACATATTGTATGACTGTCTACTGCATAGGCATTACACAGTGTAAACTGTACCTATTTCAACAGGATGTATTGTCATTTTTCAGGAAGACCAACACTAAGGAAAGTTTGCAAATTGTAACTTAACATTCCAGTTGACAACTGTGGTTAACGTTTGGGAAGGAAGGAATGAAATATTGCCAAGTCTTGCAATTTTATTGAGAGTCTCACAATATTTAGTTGATTTCTTAAAGCTCCTGCTGGCCTCACTTGTGTAAATAATCCCATTGATTTAAACAGAACTACTTGTGTAATGTAAATGAAACAAGAATTAGACCCAAAAGAGCTGTGAATATGTCCAGTGCACCCTTAAGGCATATAAAAAGAACCCAAAATGTATTGTTTGAAAAAAACAACAAGCAACTCAGAATCTCCTTCTCATATGTACACATCTCAATAACATTTATAAGTAAAAATAGTTTACAAGGGTTCATATATCACTATAATGAACTGGTAAACACATTTATAAACCATTTGTTATTGATTAATTTGCAATTATCCTTTATTGATGCCTCCCATACTACTCCCTTTTGCATTTCATTTTACTTTATTCAGCTTCAAAACAACTTGTTAACTAATAACAATTATCCCATGCCCCACAGGATGATTAAAAACACAAACAAAGCTATTATGTAAGAACATGTTGACCTGTAGTTTGTAGTGAAAGTACTGAGTCTTCAGACCAGTTTGTCAACATCAGAGATTAAGGTCCTCTGTACACTAAGAAACTGACTCATTGATGATAATAGTTGTTAGCAAAAGGTAAGACTACAATTTTGGTGTGGCAGTCAAGTCCATAAATGGCTATTAGCTAGGATGGGTAAGAATGGTGTCCCTAGCCTCTGTTCGTCAGAGGATGGAGATGGATGGCAGGAGAGAGATCACTTGATCATTGCCTGTTAGGTTCACTCCCTCTGGGGCACCTGGCATTGGCCACTGTCGCTAGACAGATACTGGTCTGACCCAGTACGGCCGTTCTTATGTTCTTATGTTCTTATGGACCTCGTCAGTCACAATGCCATTCAGGTTTGGCACGTCTGCCCCTCCATCTCCAACTATGTCAACTGGAGTTGATCATAAGTTGAATGTAAGAGAACTACTAGTGTATATGGGGCAAAACTGTTTTCAGCAATGTTACAGAAAGAAGGATGTCCCACTAAATGTGAGTGGGACACAATCACACTACAACAGTGCTGAAACAGTTTTGTCACAACTACACTAGCCGTTGAGAGACATTTTTTTAAAATGCCTAAGGGAGTTAGGAGCACAAGTCCCATCTGAATTCAGAGATTCTAAAGAAGGGACCACTGTGATTATCTAGTCTGACCATCTGCATAATGAAGGACAAAGGACTTCTCTGAATTAATTCCTGTTTGAACTAGGGCACATCTTTTAGAAAAACATTCCATCTTGATTTTAAAATGTTCAGTGATGCAGAATTCACCACAGTGCTTGCCTGACATCACTGTTACAAATTTTACATACCTGGAGGCTGGTTAGCAGCAAATGGAAAAACTGACAGAACTGCAAGCAGGGCTGTTGAGTGCAGGGGAAGTCTGGCACAAGACAAGTCGCGTGATTTACGATAAATTAAAAGAAGTCAGACTACTTAAGGGACAACTATACAAAACCAAGATCTTCTGTACAGATCAGAGATATGGATAACCAAAGCGAGGCACTCGAGAAAACTTGAAACCACTGCGATCAGTGGGGGCAGTGACAGGAGGCAACACTGCTGGACCACATGCAGAATGATAATCAGAATGATATTTCTGTGGTATTAGAGGGAAACTGAAAAAGAGGAGGCAGAGATGATATGGGTGTATACAAAGGATGGATGACGAGAATCCTGCTAGGGAGGCATTTGAGATCAGAGTTTGCAGGTGGAGAACAGGACATCCAAGAAAACAGTTGACAGATTGTGTATGGGAGGATGGAGTAGGTATGAAGCAAGTATTGGAATGGTAAGCCTGGAAAAGGCTGATCTAGCAACCCAACTCCCGCTACCTGGGAAAAGGGAAAGAAAAAAGTAAAAAAATTGCACCTTATTTCTAGTCTGAATTTGTGTAGCTTCACCTTCCACCCATTGGATTGTGTTAAGCCTTTGAAGGGCCCTGTATTATCAAATTTCTTTTGTACATACAGGTACATAGAGACTGTGATCAAGTCTACCTTTAACCTTCTCTTTGTTAAACTAAAACAGATTGAGCTCCTTGAGTCTTTCGTTATCAACCGTGTTTTCCAATCCTTTAATTATTTGTGTAGTTCTTCTCCAAATCCTCTGCCAAATACAGAGGTAATATAAAAAACAGTTTCCGTAAGTGCTACTCTTCAGGATGTGTGGCATATGTCCACTACACTATAGGTATGCATGTCCCGTGCACCAGGGTAGGAGAGTTTTCCCTTGCAGGAGCCACAAGGGAAGCCTCACTCATACCGGAGATCCTCATACTCGGGGTATAATGGGTGGAGCCCCTCCTTTAGTTCCTTCACACGGGAAGACGATGGTAGAGTGGGTCATGTAATGGACATGTGCAATACATCTCAAAAAACAACAGTTACAAAAGAGTAAGTACCTGTTTTTTCTTCTTTGAGTGCTTGCATAGGTCCATTACATTGTAGGTGGGGCTCACAGACACATTGGACGAGAGGTAGTAGGACTGTTTTTCCTACATTTACCTCCTCTCTTGAAGCAGACAGTGCATAATGTCTGGTGAATGTATGAATGGAAGACCACATTGCCACTCTGCAGATGTCCGTAATGAGGATGTGTACCACACAGGTTGCTGAGGCAGAATGTGCTCTGGTCACACCCCTGTGGCCCACCACTTCCCGCAGATCCCATTGGCCGGGAACGGTGAAATGCAGCCACTGGGAGCTGCAGGAGGCCGTGCCTGTGGATGGTCAATGTAAACAAAATGTCTCACAACCCGCCAGTGGATTACCCTGATGGGCCACGTGCTGAAGGTTGCCAACCCCTGTTCCATGTGATGAGATCTCTGGATAGCAGTGACAGGAAGGATTGTCAGGTGGACAGGATGCATAGATATGAACACCCTGGTTCTCTTGGCCAGGCTGCAGCTATAAGGATCATCTTGCCATTACCTTGTTTGGGCTTGAGGATGATCCTGGGAATTAGAAGCACCCAGGGTCAAAACTGGAGCGAGCAGGGTATCAGGCAAAGAAGGGCTCTAGGCAGGGATAGGACAAGGCAAGGCAAGGCTGGGTGCAAGGCAGGTGCAGCAGGAACAAGGTAGCACAGGAGCAGGCACAGCGGTGGGCATGAGCATTAAGAAGCCAGTGAGCTGCTGCTATTACTGGCTTAAGAGTCAGCCTGATGACTCAGCAGCCTATCAGGCACCACAGGGAATCAGGCAGCTGCTGCAGGCCAGCTGTACTGATGAAGTTGTTCGGAGACTAGCTCTGTTGCAGGCCCCGATTTCTGACACCTACAGGACCTATGCAAGCACTTGAAGAGGAACCTCCCTCTTTCTACTCAATATTCCCATGTTTATACATCCAGGGATTGCATTAGCTCTTTTGGCCACAGTTTCACACTTCCCCCAGCCTGTAAGTGTGGTCTACATTCTGTGTTCCTAGATGAAAATTAAAAAAAAAAAAAACCCAGACATGTAGGGACAAAATTAGGAAGGCCAAGTGTAGTGGGGCAACAACTCACCAGTGTGGCGCCTCCTGCTGGTTGTCCAGGGAATTAGCTCGTTTTCCAGCTCTGGAGCACCCTCTGCCAGCCGATGTGTCACCTGCTGCTGGCCCCGTGTCCCTCCCAGACCCCAGTGCCCTTTGCCTCAGGGGTTCTTCCCACTGCAGTACCCCATCTGTCCCCCCTCCCAGGGGAACCCCCAACCCTTTATCCCCACCTTGCCTCAGTGGCTACTGCCAGTCACCATCTGGCCCCCGCTCCCTGGGGCAGACTGCAGTCTGTCAACCACTCATCATCAGCAAGGGGGGTTGGGCCAGCTGCCTCTTCCTATATCTGGGCTGCCCCTCTGCAGCCCTAGTACCCTTTAGTGGGCCCTTACTTTGGCATACAGTCTTGGGCTTTGCTGGGCTGGAGCTCCTCAGCTCCCTGGCCCTTCCCCAGCACTGCTCCACCCTAGGTACCCTCCTCAGTTTCCCAGGCAGCCAGGTCCCTCAGTCTGAAAAGGCTAGCGAGAGAGTGTCTCTTGGTTTCTGGCCCACAGCCCTCTTATAAGGGCCAGCTGGGCCCTCATTAAACCCGCCACAGCAGCGGTCAGCTACCCACTCAGCTTCCCCAGCTGGTCTTAATCCCTCTTACCCTGCTGCAGCCCTCTCCAGGGCTGCTTTTACCCTTTCAGGGCTGGAGCAGGGTGATCACCCCGCTACACCAAGGCACAAAATGAAATTAACCTAGCTAGGGACATAAAGACTAACAAGAAAACATTTTACAATTACATTAGAAGCAAGAGGAAGACCAAGAACAGGGTAATACCATTACAAAATGGAGGAGGAAAAGACAATATCAGAAAACAGAGCAACGGCCAAAGTGTTAAATGCCCTTTTTTGTTTCAGTTTTCTCCAAAAAGATTAGCAGTGATCTGATGACCAATATAGTGAACATCAGCATAAATGGGGTAGGATCTGAGGCTAAAATAGAGAAAGAACAAGTTAAGAATTACTTAAACAAATTAGACGTCTTCAAGTTGACACTGCCTGATGAAATACATCCTAGAATACTTAAGGAACTGGCTGAAGAGATCTAAGACATTCGTGATTAAGTTTGAGAACATGTGGAGGATGAAAGAGATCTCAGAGGACAGGAAAAGGGCAAATAGAGTACTTATCTATAAAAAAGAGAATAGAACAACCCGGAGAATTATAGACCAGTCAGCTTAACTTCGGTACCTGGAAAGATAATGGAGGAAATAATCAAAATCAATTTGTAAGCACCTAGACAATAATAAGGTGATAAGTAACAGTCAACATGTATTTGTCAGTAACAAATTATGTCAAACCAACATAATATCCTTCTTTGACAGGGTAACAAGACTTGTGGTTAGAGGAAAGCAGTAGATGTGATATATCTCAACTGCAGGAAGGCTTTTGATACTGTCTCACATGACTTTCTCATAAAGAAAGTAGGGAAATATAGCCTAGATGAATCTCTTACAAGGCAGGTGCACAACTGGTTGGAAAACCATTACTCAGAGAGTAGTTATCATTGGTTCATAGTCAAGCTGGATGGGCATATCAAGTGGGATCCCACAGGGATCTGTCCTGCATCTGGTTCTACTCAATATTGTCATAAATGATTTGGATAATGGCACAGAGAATACACCTATAAAGTTTGAAAGTGATACATAACTCAGAGGCGTTGCAAGCACTTTGGAGGACAGGATTAGATTCAAAATGCTATTGACAAACTGCACAAATGGTCTGAAATAAATAGGATGAAATTCAATAAAGACAAATGCAAAGTACTACACTTAGGAAGGAATAATCCATTGCACAAATACAAAATGGGAAATTACTGCCTAGGAAGGAATCATGAAGAAACAGATCTGGGGATCATAGTGGATCACAAGCTAAATATGAGTCAACAGTGTAAAACTGTTGCAAAAAAAAAAATCTTTCTTGGATGTATTATCAGGAATGTTGTAAGCAAGACACAAAAAGCAATTCTTCCGCTCTACTGAGCACTAATGAGGCCTCAACTGTGTACAGTTCTGGGCACCACATTTCAGGAAAGATGTGGACAAATTGGAGAAAGTCCAAAGGAGGGTGGGAGGGAGATTAAAGGTCTAGAAAACATGACCTATGAGGGAAGATTGAAAAAACTAGGTTTGTTTACTCTAGAGAAGAGGAGATTGAGGGGGGACATTATAACAGGCTTCAAGTACCTAAAAGGTTATTATAAAGAGAAGGGTGATACATTGTTCTTCTTATCCACTGAGGACAGGACAAGAAGCAATGGGCTTATATTGCAGCAAGGGACATTTAGTTAGACATTAGGAAAAATTTCCTAACTGTAAGGGCAGTTAACACTGGAACAATTACCTAGGGAGGTTGTGGAATCTCTGTCAATGGAGGTTTTTCAGAACAGATTCGACAAACAGCTGTTAGAGTGGTTTAGATAATATTTAGTCCTGCCTCAGTGCAGGAGAGCAGACTAAATGACCTATTAAGGTACCTTCCACTCCTGCATTTCTATGATTATTTGATTCTACGTATCACTTCACATGTGCCTGTATTAAAATGCATATTGTCTGCTTGCCCCCAGTTTACTATGCGATCCAGATAGCTCTGTATTGGTGACCAGTCCTCTTCATCATTTGCTACTCCCCAATCTGTGTGTCATCTGCAAATTTTGTCAAGAATGATTTTATGTTCTCTTCCCAGTCATTGATAAACATTTTAATTAGAGCAGAGCTGAAAACCAATCTCTGCAGGGCCCACTCCATGATGAAACAGAAAATACATGCACTCAGTGATGAGTCCACATTTACAATTCCATTTTTAACCCTATCACTTAGCCAGGTTTTCATCCGTTCATGTGTGCCATGTTGATTTTGTATCATTTTAGTTTCTTAATCAAAATATTGTGCTGCACCAAGTCAAATGCCTTACAGAGGTCCATGTATATTACACTAACACTATTACCTTTATCATCGAAACTTGTAATCTCATTCAAAATGTATAAAGTTAGTTTAGTAAAATCTATTTTCCATAAACTCATGTTGATTGGCATTAATGATATTGCCCATCTTTAATCCTTTATTAATCAATTCCTCACTCAATTCCTTAGGTGCTTTTGTAAAACTCCCAACTTTCAGTCCCAATTGCAGTTGGTCAACTTCTTAAAGTAGACAGTGCTGAAGAATGGAATTAATTTTTGCCAGCTTGCTCCTAAATAACACAATTTCAATACCATGTGTTTTTGTAAGATATCATAACTGCAAGTTATTATTCAATTTCTGGACCCACTGTAAGATCTCTAGACAGGAAGATAATTTATTTATGGAGGTTAGAACAGATGGCATGGTGAGTTAATGCGAGTTTTACTCTGAAAAGTGGCACTGACTTAACTCAATAGACCTGTTTGTGTGTATTCAGAATCATACCTCCTGAAATGGGGGAAAGTTTTTATTGCTTTGTATTACTCTTAGCCTTCAAAACCAACATAGTTCTGAGAGGAAGCTAGATTCCAGCTGGTCACTTTTTAAAGTAGAACTACACTTTAATGCACACTAGCTTTTTCCGCTGCACATTTTTATTATTCAAATCCTACATAAATCACCAGGGTTACCCAAACCTAACCTGCCATGGCTGTTCATCCATATATAAAACACACATAAAATTGGCACAACTACTCACACTTTCACTACAAATCTAGTAGTTTTATGGTGATCCTAAACACTGGTGAATGGCTGGGTGCTCTGCTCATAGGTTACAAAGGGGTGCCTGTCTGGCAGCAGAACTAGCTGGTGCTGTATTGGATTGTGTGGGTCAAGCATGATTATGTTAGGGGTAGAAGGAATGCAGCCAGGACACCCACTGTGCCCCAGCTATTCCCTGGGCCATATAGGGTATGTCTATACTGCACTTTAATCATAGCATCATAGAATCACAGAATATCAGGGTTGGAAGGGACCTCAGGAGGTCATCTAGTCCCACCCCCTGCTCAAAGCAGGACCAATTCCCAACTAAATCATCCCAGCCAGGCCTTTGTCAAGCCTGACCTTAAAACCTCTAAGGAAGGAGATTCCACCACCTCCCTAGGTAACCCATTCCAGTGCTTCACCATCCTCCTAGTGAAAAAGTTTTTCCTAATATCCAACCTAAACCTCCCTCACTGCAACTTGAGACCATTACTCCTTGTTCTGTCATCTTCTACCACTGAGAACAGTCTAGATCCATCCTCTTTGGAACCCACTTTCAGGCAGTTGAAAGCAGCTATCAAATCCCCCCTCATTCTTCTCTTCTGCAGACTAAACAATCCCAGTTCCCTCAGCCTCTCCTCATAAGTCATGTGCTCCAGACCCCTAATCATTTTTGTTGCCCTTCACTGGACTCTTTCCAATTCTTCCACATCCTTCTTGTAGTGTGGGGCCCAAAACTGGACACAGTACTCCAGATGAGGCCTTACCAATGTCGAATAGAGGGGAATGATCACGTCCCTCGATCTGCTGGCAATGCCCCTACTTATACAGCCCAAAATGCCTTTACCTTCTTGGCAACAAGGGCACACTGTTGACTCATATCCAGCCTCTCATCCACCGTAACCCTTAGGTCCTTTTCTGCAGAACTGCTTCCTAGCCATTCGGTCCCTAGTCTGTAACAGTGAATGGGATTCTTCCGTCCTAAGTACAGGATTCTGCACTTGTCCTTGTTGAACCTCATCAAGTTTCTTTTGGCCCAGTCCTCTAATTTGTCTAGGTCCCTCTGTATCCTATCTCTACCCTCCAGCGTATTTACCACTCCTCCCAGTTTAGTGTCATCTGCAAACTTGCTGAGAGTGCAGTCCATGCCATCCTCCAGATCATTAATGAAGATATTGAACAAAAATGGCCCCAGGACCGACCCTTGGGGCACTCCACTTGAAAGCGGCTGCCAACTAGACATGGAGCCATTGATCACTACCCGTTGAGCCTGACGATCTAGCCAGCTTTCTATCCACCTTATAGTCCAATCATCCAGCCTATACTTCTTTAACTTGCTGGCAGGATCTGCTGGATCCAGGCTTATGGACTTAATGTTTCCAAGCAGTCACTTAAATGTCCTCACTGCATCGTAAAGCTTGGTTTACAACTGCTGGACCTGTGTCTCACAGACATACTAACATGTGCATACTGCACTATGCAGACATTCTGACTCAGATCTGCAGCTTGACCTGCGTCCACACTGCAAAATGACAGGGCTTGGACCCAAGTCACAGAGGGAGTTGTGCTCTGACTGACCCACCAAAAGAGGGTCCTAGGACCTGGGTCCTGAGTGCTTGCTGACCAAGTTAGACTGATTTGTGTGTGGACGGAAGCAGGCTTGGGCTCAAACATGAATCAGAACCTAGACTTAGTGTGCAGTGTGTAGACATACCCACAAGTTCCTTAGAAGCAATACCAGCTGGAGTACAATTAAAGCAGCCCTCAAAACTGCCCTAATCAGTGCCTGGGGCTGAACAAGCCCCTGACATCACCAGGATTGGACAGATGCAACCCACCCCACCTCTGCCCATCTCAGAGCTAGGTACCACACCCTTTTAAAAGGTTGTTCCATTACAGCATTTGGCTGCTTTTTATGTTTAAAAGAAGATACCTTGCTCTAGATTTTAAGTCCAGAAAAGACCATGATGATCATCTAACCTGATCTCCTGCATAACACAAAACATTTCACCCTCATACAAGATATAGGTTTGAAGAGAATTCAAACATAATGTATAAAAAATCAGCAGCGAGAGAATCAGAGGAATATTTTATTAAATTATAATGAAAGAAAGAGAAGTCCTGCCCTTTTCATTGTGCACCTAAGCAGATGCACACGTTCAGTATGAAGCCAAAGTAGCAATGTAAACAACTTTTCATTAAATCCATTGATGAAAAATGTAAAACAAAAAAAATTCCCAAAATCATAGAATCATAGGCTCGTAGGACTGGAAGAGACCTCAAGAAGTCATCTAGTCCAGTCCCCGGCACTCAAGGCAGGCCTAAGTATTATCTTGATCATTTCTGACAGGTGGTTGTCTAACCTGCTCTTAAAAATCTCCAGAGATTCCACAACGTCCCTACGCAACTTATTCAAGTGCTTAATTACCCCAATCATTAGGAAGTTTTTCCTAATGTCCAACCTAAACTGCCTTTGCTGCAATTTAAGCCCATTGCTTCTTTTCCTATCTTCAGAGGTTAACAAGAACAATTTTTCTCCCTCCTCCTTCTAACACCTCTTTATGTATTCTCTTCTCTAGACTAAACAACCCCAGTTTTTTTCAATCTTCCCTTATAGGTTGTGTTTTCTAGACCATTAATCATTTTTGTTGCTCTAATCTGGACTCTCTCCAATTCACCCACATCTTTCCTGAAATGTGGTAACCAGAACTAGATATAATACTCTGGTTGATGCCTATTTGGTGCGCAGTAGAGCAGAAGAATGACTTCTTGTGTCTTGCTTACAACACTCCTGCTAATTCATCCCAGAATGATGTTTGCTTTTTTTGCAACAGTGTTACACTGTAGACTCATATTTGGCTTGTAATCCACTATGACCCCCAGATCCCTTTCTGCAGTACTCGTTAGGCAGTCATTTCCCATTTTGTATGTGTGCAACTGATTGTTCCTTCCTAAGAGGAGTACTTTCCATTTGTCCTTACTGAATTTACTTCAGGTGAGTATTTGCTTCAGGTTGGGGGGCTGTCTGTAAGCGAGGACTGGCCTGCCTCCCAAGGTCTCTGAGAGTGTGGCATCATTTTCCAGGATATGTTGTAGATCGTTGATGATGTTCTGGAGAGGTTTTAGCTGGGGGCTGTATGTGATGATGGCCAATGGTGTTCTGTTATTTTCCTTTCTGGGCCTGTCCTATAGTAGGTGACTGCTGGGTACCCGTCTCGCTCTATCAATCTGTTTCCTCACTTCCCCAGGTATTTTAGTTTTAAGAATGCTTGATAAAGATCTTGTAGGTGTTTGTCTCTGTATGAGAGATTGGAGCAAATTCGGCTGTATTTTAGGGCTTGGCTGTAGACACTGGATTGTGTGATGTGTCCTGGATGGAAACTGGAGGCATGTAGGTAAGTATAGCGGTCAGTAGGTTTCTGGTATAGGGTGGTGTTTACGTGACCATCACTTATTTGCACTGTAGTGTCCAGGAAGTGGATCTCTTGTGTGGACTGGTCCAGGCTGAGGTTGATGGTGGGGTGGAAATTGTTGAAATCCAGGTGGAATTCTTCAAGGGCCTCCTTCCCGTGGGTCCATATGATTAAGATGTCATAAATGTAGCGCAAGTAGAGGAGGGGCACTAGGGGATGAGAGCTGAGGAAGCGTTGTTCTAAGTTAGCCATAAAAATGTTGGCACACTGTGGGGCCATGTGGGTACTCATAGCAGTGACACTGACTTGAAGGTATAAGTTGCCCCCAAATATGATAAGGTTGTGGGTGAGGACAAAGTCACAAAGCCCAGCCAGCAGATGTGCCTTGGCCTCATCAGGGTTACTGCAACTACACACCACACCAGAGAAACACTAACCCAGGAACCAATCCCTGTAACAAATCTCATTGCCTACTCTGTCCCCATATCTACTCTAGCGACACCATCAGAGGACCCAACCACATCAGCCATGCCATCAGGAACTCATTAACCTGCACAGCTACTAATGTTATATATGCCATCATGTGTCAGCAGTGCCCCTCTGCCATGTACGTTGGCCAAACTGGACAGTCTCTACATAAGAGAATAAATGGACACAAATCAAACATCAGGAATGGTAACATACAAATGCCAGTAGGAGAAAAGTTGTTCTTCGAGATGTGTTGCTCCTATCCATTCCAGTCAGGTGTGCGCGCCACGCGTGCACGGCATCTCGGAACTTTTTTACCCTAGCAACTCCGGCGGGCCGGCTGGCGCCCCCTGGAGTGGCGCCGCTATGGCACCCGTTATATACCCCAGCCGACCCGTCCGCTCCTCAGTTCCTTCTTGCCGGCTACTCCGACAGTGGGGAAGGAGGGCGGGTCTGGAATGGATAGGAGCAACACATCTCGAAGAACAACAGTTACTACGGTGAGTAACCGTCTTTTCTTCTTCGAGTGATTGCTCCTATGCATTCCAGTCAGGTGATTCCCAAGCCTTACCTAGGCGGTGGGGTCGGAGTGAGACGTGGCGGAGTGTAATACCGCAGAGCCGAAGGCTGCGTCGTCTCGAGACTGCTGCACCAATGCGTAGTGGGAGGCGAAGGTGTGGACCGAAGACCAGGTGGCCGCTCGACAGATGTCCTGGATGGGAACATGGGCCAGGAAGGCGGCGGACGAGGCGTGCGCTCTCGTCGAGTGAGCAGTGAGGCGGCATGGTGGCACGCGAGCAAGCTCGTAGCAGGTCCGGATACATGCTGTGACCCAGGAGGAAATGCGCTGGGAGGAGATCGGCTCGCCTTTCATGCGGTCAGCAACCGCTATGAACAGCTGGGGCGAACACCGGAAGGGCTTCGTCCGCTCGATGTAAAAAGTGAGGGCCCTGCGGACGTCGAGGGTGTGAAGCTGTTGCTCCCTAGGCGAGGCATGCGGCTTCGGGAAGAAGACCGGGAGGAAGATCTCCTGGTTAAGGTGGAAGGCTGACACCATCTTGGGGAGGAAGGCCGGAAGTGGTCGAAGCTGCACCTTGTCTCATAGAATCATAGAATCATAGAATCTCAGGGTTGGAAGGGACCTCAGGAGGTCATCTAGTCCAACCCCCTGCTCAAAGCAGGACCAAACCCAACTAAATCATCCCAGCCAGGGCTTTGTCAAGCCTGACCTTAAAAACCTCTAAGGAAGGAGATTCCACTACCTCCCTAGGTAACCCATTCCAGTTCTTCACCACCCTACTAGTGAAAAAGTTTTTCCTAATATCCAACCTAAACCTCCCCCTCTGCAACTTGAGACCATTACTCCTTGTTCTGTCATCTTCTACCACTGAGAACAGTCTAGATCCATCCTCTTTGGAACCCCCTTTCAGGTAGTTGAAAGCAGCTATCAAATCCCCCCTCATTCTTCTCTTCTGCAGACTAAACAATCCCAGTTCCCTCAGCCTCTCCTCATAAGTCATGTGCTCCAGCCCCCTAATCATTTTTGTTGCCCTCCGCTGGACTCTCTCCAATTTATCCACATCCTTCTTGTAGTGTGGGGCCCAAAACTGGACACAGTACTCCAAATGAGGCCTCACCAGTGCTGAGTAGAGGGGGATGATCACATCCCTTGATCTGCTGGAAATGCCCCTACTTATACAACCCAAAATGCCATTAGCCTTCTTGGCAACAAGGGCACACTGTTGACTCATATTCAGCTTTTCGTCCACCGTAACCCCTAGGTCCTTTTCTGCAGAACTGCTACCCAGCCATTCTGTCCCTAGTCTGTAGCAGTGCATGGGATTCTTCCGTCCTAAATGCAGGACTCTGCACTTGTCCTTGTTGAACCTCATCATATTTCTTTTGGCCCAATCCTCTAATTTGTCTAGGTCCCTCTGTATCCTATCCCTACCCTCCAGCGTATCAACCACTCCTCCCAGTTTAGTGTCATCTGCAAACTTGCTAAGGGTGCAGTCCACACCATCCTCCAGATCGTTAATGAAGATATTGAACAAAACCGGCCCCAGCACCGACCCTTGGGGCACTCCACTTGATACCGGCTGCCATCTAGACATGGAACCATTGATCACTACCCGTTGAGCCCGACCATCTAGCCAGTTTTCTATCCACCTTACCGTCCATTCATCCAGCCCAGACTTCTTTAACTTGCTGGCAAGAATACTGTGGGAGACTGTATCAAAAGCTTTGCTAAAATCCAGAAATAGTACATCCACTGCTTTCCCCTCATCCACAGAGCCGGTTATCTCGTCATAGAAGGCAATTAGGTCTCGATGGAAGACGGTGTATGGTGGACCAACCGTTAGAGCACGGAGCTCAGAGACTCGTCTCGCTGATGTAATGGCGACGAGGAAGGCTGTCTTCCAGGAGAGGTAGAGCAGGGAGCACGTGGCCAAGGGCTCGAAGGGGGGACCCATCAGCTTGGCCAGCACGAGGTTCAAGTCCCATGTCGGGGCAGGACGCCGCACCGGCGGGTACAAGCGGTCCAGGCCTTTAAGGAAGCGGGAAACCATCGGGTTGGAGAAGATGGACCGACCTTCCACAGATGGACGAAAGGCGGACACTGCTGCCAGGTGAACTCTCAAGGAGGAGACCGCAAGACCTTGCCTCTTAAGGTACCAGAGGTAGTCCAGGATGGTAGGGACAGGGACTACGAAGGGATTAAGGCCTCGCTGGTCACACCAGAGCGCGAACCGCTTCCATTTCGCCAGATAGGTGGAGCGAGTGGAAGGCTTTCTGCTTTCTAGCAGGACTTGTTGTACTGCCGCCGAACAGTCCCTCTCTGCGTGGGTCAACCACTCAGGTACCAAGCAGTAAGATGGAGGGACTGCAGGTTCGGGTGGCGGAGTCTGCCGAAGTCCTGGGTGATGAGGTCCGGCCACAACGGAAGGGGGATGGGATCCCGAACGGAGAGCTCTAGCAGCAGGGTGTACCAGTGCTGCCTCGGCCAGGCCGGAGCCACGAGTATGACGGTGGCTCTGTCCCTCCGAAGCTTCTGTAGCACTCGGTGCACGAGCGGGAACGGAGGGAAGGCGTAGAGGAGGTGATCCTTCCAGGAATACAGGAAGGCGTCTGACAGGGAGCCCGGCGAGTGACCCCGGAACGAGCAAAACAGGTGGCACTTCCTGTTCTCTTTGGACGCGAATAGGTCTACTTGGGGAAACCCCCACCTCTGGAAGATTGTGTGTACTACATTGGGACGGAGAGACCACTCGTGGGAGAGGAACGACCTGCTGAGATGGTCGGCCAGCGTGTTCTGTACTCCCAGAAGAAAGGACGCTTCCAGGTGAATTGAGTGGGTGACGCAGAAGTCCCACAGGAGCATCGCTTCCTTGCAGAGGAGGGAGGAGCGGGCTCCGCTCTGCTTGTTCACATAGAACATTGCTGTTGTATTGTCCGTGAACACTGTCACACAGCGGCCTTGTAGTCGGGCGCGGAAGGTGCGACACGCCAAACGGATCGCTCGCAGCTCGCGGACATTGATATGGAGAGCGAGCTCTTGGGGCGACCAAAGGCCTTGGGTGTGAAGGTCGCCGAGGTGAGCTCCCCAACCGAGCGCTGAGGCATCCGTGGTCAGAGTGGCGGATGGGCGAGGAGGGTGGAACGGGACTCCGGCACACATGACCTCCGGGTCGAGCCACCAGCTGAGGGACTCGAGGGTCGGCCTGGTGACCGTGACCACCATGTCGATGGGGTCTCGATGCGGCCGGTACACCGACGCGAGCCAAGACTGGAACGGGCGGAGGTGGAGCCGCGCGTACGCGGTGACATACGTGCATGATGCCATGTGGCCCAGGAGGCGGAGGCAGGAGCGCACCGTCATGGTCGGGAAGGTGACGAGGTCCCGGATGATGGAGACCATCGTCTGATGTCGAGATTGTGGTAGGCAGGCTCGGGCCAACAAGGAGTCGAGGACCGCTCCAATGTACTCCACCCGCTGTGACGGAATCAAAGTGGACTTCTCGGCGTTGATGAAGAAGACCGAGTCGCTGAAAGAGGGACAGGATTTCTGTCATCTGGCCCATTACCAGCTGTCGAGACTGTCCGCGAACCAGCCAGTCGTCGAGATACGGGTAGACGTGTATCTGACGACGGCGGAGGGCTGCGGCAACCACTGCCATGCATTTGGTAAACACTCTCGGTGCGGTAGCGAGCCCGAATGGTAACACGGCGAACTGGTAGTGGGCATTGTTGACCACAAAACGGAGGTAACGTCGATGCGGAGGATAGATCGCGACATGGAAGTAGGCGTCCTTCATGTCGAGGGCGGCAAACCAGTCTCCCGGATCCAGAGAGGGAATGATGGTCCCCAGGGTGACCATGAGAAACTTGGGCTTGAGCAGGTATTTGTTCAGCTCGCGAAGGTCCAGGATAGGACGCAGCCCTCCTTTCGCCTTGGGGATAAGAAAATAACGGGAATAGAATCCCCTGCCCCGCCTGTCTTGAGGCACTGCCTCTATGGCACCCACGCTCAACAGAGTCTGGACCTCTTGTAGGAGGAATTGCTCGTGAGAGGGGTCCCTGAAGAGGGACAGGGAGGGTGGGTGGGAAGGGGGGGCGAAACAAATTGAAGGCGGTATCCCGACTGGACTGTTTGAAGCACCCAGTTGTCCATTGTTATTTGGGACCACGCCGAAAAGAAATAGGAGAGGCGGTTGTGGAAGAGAAGGGTAGGATCCGGTAGGGAGAGTGATGGGCCGTCCCCGTGCATCCCATCAAAAGGCCTGCTTGGACCCCTGAGGGGCCTTGGAAGAGGCCTGGCCCTGGTTACGCCGGTTGCCGGAAGGATGACGGCGATTTGGGCCCGGTCGCCTGCTATTGTACGGGCGGTAGCGTTGCTGATGGAAGGACCTGGGGGGTTGCTGCCGGAAGGACCTGCGTTGTGGAGCCGGCGTGTGCATCCCGAGGGTGCGGATGGCAATGCGACCGTCCTTCAGGGTCTGGATCTGGGAATCAGTCTTCTCAGAGAAGAGACCCTGCGTGTCAAAAGGCAGGTCCTGTAACGTATACTGCACCTCCGGCGGCAGGGTGGAGGACTGCAGCCAGGAGATGCGCCGCATCGTCACGCCGGAGGCTAAGGTCCGAGCTCCCGAGTCCGCGGCGTCAAGGGCGGCCGTGATGGAGGACCTGGACGATTTCTTTCCCTCGTCCAACATTGCCGAGAACTCCTGGCGGGAGGCTGTTGGCAGGAGCTCTGTAAACTTCGCCAGGGACGTCATGATGTCAAAGACGTACCTGGTGAGGAGGACCATCTGGTTGGCGATGCGCATCTGCAGGCCGCCCGCCGAGTAGATTTTGCGGCCTAACAGGTCCATCCGCCGCGCGTCCTTCGACTTAGGCGCAGGGGCAGGTTGACCATGCCTCTCCCTGTTGTTGACCGATTGAACGACCAACGAGTCCGGGGTTGGGTGAGTATAGAGATACTCGAAGCCCGTGGGGGGGACTGAATATTTGCGCTCGACCCCATGAGCCGTAGGAGGGATGGACGCCGGCGTCTGCCAGAGTGTGGTGGCGTTCTTTTGTATTGTCCGTACGAACGGTAACGCCACTCGCACTGGAGCCTCCGCTCCGACCACATTTGTGATAGGGTCCTCGTCCTCTTGAACCTCCGCCACGGGAAGATCCATGGCCATCGCCACGCAGCGAAGCAGGTCTTGGTGAGCCTTCAGGTCTATTGGCGGAGGCTCCTTGGTAGAAGCTCCAGCCACCGCCTCGTCCGGTGAGGACGACGAGGACAAGCCCTGGACGACGACCTCAGTCGAAGGACCTGCGGACTGTTCGTCGACTGGTTCGGGCTGCATGGTCCTCTCGTGGTCAGGCTCGCGTGGTGGTGAAGGGGGCGGTCGGCTAACAGTCGCCTCTGGTACCCTGCGCTCGGAGGCAGGGGCTCTTGGAGGCAACGGCACCCCCTGAGACTCATACTGGGCCCATGGCACCCAGAATCCCCACTGCTGTGCCCCCTGAGGTTGACCATGTGGGGTAGGCGGTAGGAGTCCATTGCTGTCCGCCGCGGAGGCGACCGACGCAGGGCGGGATGGCCATGGCGGTGCCGAGGCACTGATGGATTGCGCCGTCGACTGAGGCAGTCCGGCCCCGGACGGTGCCGAGGATCGGTGCTGGTCTTCACGGTACCGGGATGGTGACCGAGACCAACGTCTGTCGCGGTGCCGGGAGCTCGACCGGTGCCGGGAGCTCAACCGGGATCCAGATCTGCGGTGCCGGGAGCGGCTCCGCGAGTCGCGGTGCCGGGAACGGTGCCGGGACGGAGACCGCCGTCGGTGCCGACGCGACGGCGATCGGGATCTGGTGCGACGCCGGGAGTGTGACCGGTACCGCGATGACGAATGGTACCGGGACTGCGACCGACGTCGAGACGACGACCGGTACCGCGATGGCGAGCGGTGCCGAGATCGCGAGCGACGGGACGGTGACCTGCGGTGGGACCGGGAACGTGACCGGGACCGGGAGCGTCGTCCGTGCCGTCTGTCCGGAGAGGGCGGCCGGGTCATCATGGCTGGCTTTCCTGCAGACACGACCGCCCGCGCCGGCGGTGCCGGGGGCCAGAGGCTCGGTGCCTCTATGAGCTGTATAAGCTCGCGCGCCGAGGAGAATGTCTCCGGCGTAGATGGCAGCCGGGGCTCGACCACGGTCGGTGCCGGGGAGCGTGGCGGTGCCGGACTCGACAGCCCTTGCGGTGCCGGAGTCAACGGTCCGGTGCACGTCTTGTGCACGGCTACCGCGGGGGCCGCAGGTAGCGCCATCGTCATCGCTGTTGAGTCCTCCACGCGGGACTTAGCAATCGCCTTCGCCAGCTTGCGCTTCTTAGAAGGCGAGAGCGAGCGGTGCCGGGTCTTCGGAGCCGCTGGCTGAGGCTGCGGAGCTACGGTGCCGGAGCGGCTCGGGGCCGCCGGTGCGCTCTGCACCGATGAAGTTCTCGGTGCCGGCGCGGACGGTGCCGGGGGCTGGAGCGACGACTCCATTAGGAGTTGTTTTAATCGAATGTCCCGCTCCTTACGAGTTCGCGGCTTAAAGGCGGAACAGAAAGAACACTTATCTGTTCGGTGACCTTCGCCAAGGCAACGGAGGCAGGCGTCGTGCGGTTCCCCGATTGGCACAGGCCTCTGGCACGATGCGCAGGGCTTAAAGCCCGGTGCCTTGGGCATGAGCCCGCACTGGGGGAGGAAAGGGAGGGGATACCCCCCTTAACCTTATCCTAAAACCTAACTAACTAACTATCAAAAACTATCTACACTAAGTACTAAACGAACTATATACAGAGAACAGTAGCGAGAGCTAGGGTGGTGGAGGACAGAGAGCACTCCACAGTTCCAACTGGCCGTCACGGGCGGTAAGAAGGAACTGAGGAGCGGACGGGTCGGCTGGGGTATATAACGGGCGCCATAGCGGCGCCCCTCCAGGGGGCGCCAGCCGGCCCGCCGGAGTTGCTAGGGTAAAAAAGTTCCGAGATGCCGTGCACGTGCAGCGCGCACACCTTACTGGAATGCATAGGAGCAATCACTCGAAGAAGAACGCTTCAATCTTCCTGGACATTCTATAACAGATTTTAAAGTAGCCATACTTCAACAAAAAAACTTCGGAAACAGACTTCAAAGAGAAACTGCAGAACTAAAATTCATTTGCAAATTTAACACCATTAATTTGGGCTTGAATAGGGACTGGGAGTGGCTGGCTCACTACAAAAGCAACTTTGCCTCTCCTGGAATTGACATTGCCTCATCAATTATTGGGAGTGGACTACATCTACCCTGATTGAATTGGCCCCGTCAACACTTGTGAGTTAACTCCTTTCTCTTCATATGTTAGTATAATAATGCCGGCATCTGTAATTTTCACTCCATACATCTGAAGAAGTGGGTTTTTTACCCACCAAAGCTTATGCCCAAATAAATCTGTTAGTCTTTAAGGTGCCACCGGACTCCTTGTTGTTTTTGTGGATACAGACTAACACGGCAGCCCCTGAAACTTTATAAGTGTACTCTCTATCCCATTTTCTAAATAATTGATGAAGATACTAAACAGAACTAGACCCAGAACTGACCTCTGCAGCACCCCACTTGATATGCCCTTCCAGCTTGATTGTGAACCACTGATAACTACTCTCTGGGAACAGTTTTCCAGTCAGCAATGCACGCACCTTATAGTAGCCTCATCTAGACTGTATTTCCCTATTTTGTTTATGAGAAGGTGATGCAAGACAGTATCAAAAGCCTTACTAAAGTAAAGATATACCACATCTACCACTTTCCCCCTATCCACAAGACTTGTTACCCTGTCAAAGAATGTTATTAGGTTGATTTGACATAATTTGTTCTTGAAAAATCCATGCTGACTGCTACTTATCACCTTATTTTCTTATAGGTGTTTGCAAATTGATTGCTTAATTATTTGCTCCATTATCTTTTGGGTACTGAAGTTAAACTGACTTGTCTGTAATTCCCTGGATTGTCCTTATTTCCCTTTTTATTGACTGGCACTACATTTGCCCTTTTCCAGACCTCTTGAATCTCTTCAGTTTTCCATGACTTTTGGAAGATAATCGCTAATGGTTTAGATATCTGCCCTGTCAGCTCCTTGAGTATTCTAGGATGTATTTCATCAGGTCCTGGTGACTTCAAGACATCTAACTTGTCTTATCAATTTTTAACTTTTTCTTTCCCTATTTTAGCCTCTTAGCCTCCTTCATTTTCACTGGCATTTACTATGTTAGACGTAAAGTCGCTGCTAACTTTTTTGACAAAAATTGAAACAAAAAGATAATTTAGCACTTCTGCCATTTCCACATTTTCTTTTATTGCATTTCCCCCTTACTGAGTAAACAGGACTATACTGTCCTTGGTCTTCTTTCTTCTAATGTATTTGCAGAATGTTTCTTGCTACCCTTTATGTCTCTAGCTAGTTTAATCTCATTTTGTGCCTTGGCCTTTCTACTTTTACCCTACATATTTGTTTATATTCATCTTTTGTAATTTGACCTAGTTTCCAACTTTTTTTAGAACTCATTTCAGTTTCAGATCATTGAAGATCTCCTGGTTAAGCCAGGGTGGTCTCCTGCCATACTTGCTGTCTTTCCTATTCAGTGAGATTATTAAGAGTACAAGCCACTAGGTCTCTGAAAAATTGCCAACTCTCATGAACTGTTTTTCCCCTTACACTTGCTTCCCATGGGATCTTACCTACCAACTCCCTGAGTTTGCTAAAGTCTGCCTTCTTGAAATCCATTATCTTTATTGTGCTATTTTCCTTCCTACGATTCCTTAGCATCATGAAATCTACCATTTCATGGTCACTTTTACCCAAGCTGCCGTTCACTTTCAAATTCTTAATCAGTTGCTCCCTATTTGTCAAAATCAAATCTAGAACCTCTTCTCTAGTAGCTTTCTCCACCTTCTGAAATAAAAATTTGTCATAAATACATCCCAAATCATGTTGGATAATCTGTGCCCTGATGTGTTATCTTTCCTAAAAGATGGTTGGGTAGTTGAGGTCTCCCATCACCACCAAGTCCTGGGCTTTGGATGATTTTGTTAGTTGCTTAAAAAAAACAACAACCCTTCATCCACCTCTTCTTCTTGGCTAGGTTATCTGTAGTAGACCCCTACCATGAAATCACTCTTGGTTTTTTAACCCCTTTATCCTTACCCAGAGACTTTCAACAAATCTGTCTCCTATTTCCAGCTCAACTTCAGTCCAAGTGTATACATGTTTGATATAAGGCAACACCTTCTCTTTTTTTTCCTTGTGCATGTTTAAAGTACAGTTTTCACAACCCCATAAGTTAGTCAGTCAAATCAAAAGAAGTTTTCTCTGGCATTGTTAAAGGCACTTCTCTTCATTGTGGGACTATTACTCTGTCTAATTTAAAGTTTGTCCAGTTTGCTGCTAGTGCTATTTAAATTTATGACACGTATAGATCAAATGCTACACATACACACACAGAGAATGTATTACAAATAAAACATTTAATCATTCAGGTCTTATCTCTTTTGTCAAGTTTAAGCAAAAACCATTCTGCCATTTTGAAATGAAGAGACTGAAAAAACACTTTCCCATTATTTTTTAAAGGGTTAGATTTTGGCCTTCCATTGAAATAATTGTTTTTTATTGTAAGTGTCACCTATTATCTGATAGCAGCCACAACAACTGAACGCTGTGAAGAATGTGGGAATTATCTGTATTAAGTATAGACATAGATTACACCCATAAAAATTATCTCTCTGGGTTTGGGGGTTATTGTGTGACTGGCTAAAAGGTAGTTAATATTAAGTCCTCAGAAACCCACAAACTGTGGTTATAGGCCGAATTCAATTCCCTGGAGCTCAAAGGGACAATACCAACAATCTACTGTGGGAAGAATAACTCCAATACCCTCTGGAGAAACATATAAACTTGTTTGTTCAGGTTCAGAAGCTCTGCTCCAAACCCCAGGAGATCTTCAGGCAGAACTCTGAACAAAATGACTTTGGAATGATTAAGAAGACAACCTGCAACTTTAAGGGGAGAGAGACACTGACTGATAGAGGCTGCAGGAGTGCACTCTATCTCGCCCATCCCAGTGCTGTGACTCTATCTAAAATTGGCCAGGAAAAAAAATCAAAGTTTAGATAAGATAGTATGTGATTCAGCTTTTGTTATTTTATCCCTTGTCTCTCAATTTGTCTCCCATTAATAAATAAATCATACTTGTTTTGGAAAGCTGTGTCCTAAGTCACTACAATTTCATACTAGTCATAAGCTCCCAGACAGAATTCTGAAGCAGGGTCCGAATTCAGTTGGACCTGATGAGGTAATATGCTTCTGGGAACTGAAGTGCTGTAACCTGGTGATCCAGTCTAAAAGTGGGCTGAACTGGACGTTCTGCCTGGAGAGAAGGGCAGGCACAGACTGGTGGCTTGTAAAAGGAGCTCATGGGAGTGAAGGGTGTGAGGGGGGCAAGGTACAATGCACACTGGGAACAGTAACAACTACATACAAAGTTTCATAGACATAATGGGTTGAATTCTGGCCCCTCTGAAGTCAATACTAAAACTCCCATTGACTTTAATAGGTCCAAGATTTCAACCAATTTGACTACATATACAGAGATGTGGCTGCACTTGAATCAACAAGCAATTACAAGTTTAGAACAAATGTCTCAAGAGACATTAAAAAGCATTTATCTATATATATGACATCCTCCAAGTAGGTTAAGTGAGTTTTAGATTATTTACCATTAATATACCATGGGAATCTGGCCAGGCACATGAAACTGATTTTGAGAAGGAAAGAAACTTGCTTGATGGACTTATAGAAGATGAACATACTGCAAAGAGGAGATGAAGGCACTCCTGTGGGCGGGTTCTAATCTCTGGTGCATGGCAAACATTTAAAATAGTTCAGAAATTCTGCTTCTAAACCTCCGCACTCAGGGCTACACAGTCCCATCAGATCTGCACTGCAGATCCTGAAATTTCATCAGACATTCAAGAGGCTGACAGCAGCTGCAGCACTTTAGCTGGGGACCACACTGCATGCCACCATCCAGCAAAATGAGTGGTCATCTCCATAACTCTATGATGGGGCTTGCCAAAAGACATGCAAGCAGCACAGAACGCTACAGGACTTATCTAAAGCCACTGAAGTTGGGTCAAAGACTCACACTGGACTTTATATCAGGCCCTAAAATATAGGCCATCAGAAAAAAAAAAGAGGAAGAAGGGAAAAGCTGAGTACAAATCAATGACATTATTAGGCTTTTCAGCCCTGAAGGAGTGTGGTTATTTATTGGCAGTCTAGTTACAAAGTTTTCTATTCATGTTATTTTTATCCATTTTTTAAAAGAACAGTTGTATTTTGACTAGTAGAATAATAATAATTTATTTTAAGACACTGAATTAATGTAGATTTGAATGTCTTACAGTTATTTGTATGTTGCAGTAGTGCCCCGAAAATGCCAGATGGTATCTAAAAAGAGTCCCTTTTCCAAAGAGCACATTTATGTTTATGAGACAGGGATTTAAAAAAAAAAGAGGGTCAAAGGGTCAGACAAAAGCTTCACCGTTTACAAAAGGAGGAGATATCGGAAGCTGCAGGAATTTTCAGAGATCAAAATGATCCCAGTGATTTATAAGCCCAATATTCATCTTCTGTAGCTAAGTGCGACTCTGATCTACATGGGCTGGTGGAAGAACAGCACTTTCCTGGGGAAGAGTTAGATCCATGGGATGCACCAGGACTACAAGTGGCATCTTCACAGTCCCAGGACCCTACTGACACCAAAACCTACTTTGCCTAATTGAACTTCAGACTTTCTGGTGTGAAGACCTTTCCACTGTTCAGTTGGGACCCTCCTTGACCCCTTGGGCACCACCAAAGAGAATGGGGAACCCCTGAGCCACAGTGATTCTATAGCATCAGATGGACTAAGTGCCCTGATGGGAAAGAAGAGGACCAATCATCTGGTGGTAACAACTATGAACAGCTTCTTAATGTTCAATTAAAGTATGCTAATTTGAATGTCCAGGTGACCATCTTAAAATCTGATCATTCAAATATAACTAATATTGGGAGTAACATCCTTTAAATGGATTGTGTCATCTTCAGCATGTGTATGTGCCAATCCAATTTTCATATCTTTATCACAAAAAGAAATACTATTCTAACTCCTTGACTATCTGTTTTAAAAACATAGCAATAAAAATGATAAAAAAACCATACTGACTTCACAGAGCCTCCTGTTTTTTCTAGCAAACATGTATACAGACAGGCAGTGCTAAACATAAATCAAGAGAGGAAAGATGGTCTTAAGCTTAAGGTACTGCTCTGGGACTCAGGGGTGTTGGATTTAATTCCAGATTTTCCAATAGACTCTCACTGTGCCCCATGGCAAGTAATTCAGCCTCCCTGTGTCTCAGTTCCCCATCTGTAAAATGGGGATATTACTGTTTTTCTCCCACCCTTTGTCTGTCTTGTCTATTTACAGTTTAAGTTCTTTGGGGTAGGGACTCTCTTAAAAATATATGTACAGTACCTTGCACATGTGCCCTGATCTTCATTTGGGGTGCTATGTATTATCACAATACTGCTACTAATAATGGAAACTGAAATAATCCATAAAAACACAATAAATATGAAAACACAGTATATTTTGTACTTTAAAGTAAGGACATCATGTTCAGACGACTTATCAAGAAAATTTTGCGCAGAAGAGGAATTCAAAGATACATTTAAATGCCTCATTTGTAGAATGAATGCACTGGGCAAATCAGCTATTAGAAAAAAAATTGAAAGGGTGTGATTATTTGATTACAATCCTAAAAGCACTACCAAACAGCACAGTTCCATCAGTGAAATAAAATTGCATACACAAAAAATGCAAGTACAGTCACCTCATTCATTCTTCATCCGCTGAGACTGTCAAGTCACTGTTCCCTGCAGATATCTACTTTAATTCTGCACTCAGAATTCTTTGCACATACACTATGAGAAATGAAGCATGCATGCACTGGTGGAAACAATTAACGTAACTTTCCTAACTCAGTCTGTAAAACTTGAGACATTTCACAGAAAGAAGCTGAAAATCTTTGTCATTTAATAGTGGAAAAATCATCCTGGGTTGATTACCATAACCAAACAGAATTTCACCTGAAAGTAAGGAGAACTCTGCTAAAGCAAATAATCTGACCAATATTAATTCCTTTTGCTGCAAGAAATTTTGATTTTTTTCTTTCAGATCTGATATTTAAAGTAGCATGTGAACCCTGATACTGTAACACTAGCAGAAATAACCTTGCAAATTCAATGGACTGCATATTTAAACTGTCAGTGTTCTAGCCCCAATGAAGTACTGACAAGCTTCTGAGGAGTATGTGGGGAAACTCCTATGCTTTCTGCTGCAAGCCATGAATGAATAAAAGTGCTTCCACCTGGTCCTCTCTGGTGACAACTATCACCTGTTAAAACCTTGACATTTGTTGCAGGCTAGAGAGCTGCTGAGTGACTACTGTTGAAAATAGAGAGCTTAGTCGATCAGATGCAAAAGTGAGGATGGAGAAAGGTCTCTAGGGAAAGTGTCTTTTTGTTCCTTTGACCTAGGCAACACAAAGCTGTACTTGAAACATGGTATTATGAAAGAAGAAAGAAACTAATAGAAGGGTATAAGAAAAAGAAATAAGAGAAAATTATTAATATTGTTTAGGAACAACTAAGTGCACATTTTCTCTAGTCAGGATTTGGCAGAAGCTGGGTCAGATATTTGATCTTTCCTGGGCTTTTAAATTTTGTTCTGCACATACCGGAAAGTCTATCTAGAAAACCAGGGAAAATAATAAAGTCCCAGGCTTGGCCAATTCTAAAATATTCAAGTCCCGCAACTGTGACATCAACCAATAATGTAGCTCTTCTTTTTGGCAGGCTAAACAAAACTGCTCTTATAAAGTGTAGTTTTAGCCAATTTACAATGTGTCCTGTATCTCAGGTTATTCAAATGTCAAACCAGCTACAGACCCTTGAGAGCATAAGCTGGTGCCTGAAAAAACAATGCTGTGTGTCCCCTGTGTGTGTCTACAGCCAGACCTGGAAATCTCATCAGATTCTGAACAAGTACAGTATGTCTTTCTATGTCCACAAAGGGCATTTTTCTTTTTGTAAGCAATGACCACCTACTCTCTACTCCTCATGGCACACCCTCCTTGACTTTAGTAAAGGCTTTAATGCTGTGGACCACTTTATGGTATCTTGCCTTGTCACACACCTAGCTATACAGGATGTAGACATTTTTAGTTTCCATTTGTCATGGTTCTGCTCTTACCCAACTGCTCTGCTTCTGGTGGTGACTCCACATTGCAATAATACCCTTATGCATCCCCAAGCACAAAGTCAATGTTGATTTTTTTTCTGCTCTTCTCCTTTTGCCATTCAAAAAACCAATTCTAAATCATAACACTTTCTCCTTACCCTTTCCCCATTCACAATCCACGCTGCTTCCCGCCTCCCTCCAACTCTAAGTTCCTAGTGGTTCTGCCACACTTTACTCATCACTCATAA
Source organism: Mauremys mutica (assembly GCF_020497125.1). Taxonomy (NCBI): domain Eukaryota; kingdom Metazoa; phylum Chordata; order Testudines; family Geoemydidae; genus Mauremys; species Mauremys mutica. Next base: position 66,520,058 of record NC_059081.1, on the reverse strand, counting down.
TCCCTGTAGTCTCCGCCCTTCTCTTCCTCCCTTTGTGTTCTCACCCACCTATAGCACATCTGCCAGTGACTGGGAAAAGAGACCACCATTGTTATTTGCTACTGCCCTGTTTCTGTGTAGGTGTTGCTTCCATGTATGCTTATTCCAGGATTGAACATAGTGGGAGCAGCAAGTAGGCAGATCAACTGGTAGGCACCTTCAAAGGGCCTGCTGGCATTATTTGCTCCATCTCCAACAGCAAAGGGAGCTTCATGGAGTGATGTTGGGAGTGGTTTGAACCTTTCCCCTCCCTCCTGTGGGTCTTCTACTCAACCCTGTTGCAGCTTCTGGTGCTTTTCCCTGCTCCACTGGTCCCAGCAAGTGAATCAGACAGGTGAAGGGAGGACCATGAAGCGTCATTCTTCTGCTTGAGGAAATGCCTCTCTGGAAAACCCCTTTTGGATTTGGTGGTTGGATCTATGCCTGTGGTTTTTCCTTCACTCCAACACCTCTAATCAATGGAGTCAAACAGGACAGAGTGCTTTCTGTCACAGCCCCAAGGACCCCCTCCCTCAGAGGGTCCCACAGGTAGGCAGATCAGCCTTGTATGTTGTTAACACTGGTGCAGGCATTGCAAAGCATGTTGGAAAGGGTCAAAGGTGTGGAGTGAGATTCTTTTGCAGGTTGAGAGAGGCCGAAGAGGGAGGGAGAGAGCGGAGAATGGGATAGCTCAGTCCAAAAATAAGACGCTGACTCCAGCTCAAGGCTGCAGCACACATCTGACTCTTGGCTGCCGGCCAAGAAAGAGGGGGGCCTATTCCACCACGACCAGCCATGAGAAAGGAGGATTCAGCTGAACAGGACTGCAGGGGCTGCAAAAACAAGCAAGACAGTGAAGGCAAGCATGGGGCGAGAGGAGGACAACTGTTTTTGTGTCCCTGAGGCTGGTGTGTTTTGGGAAAGCTAAAAAAGCCACGGAAAGCCAGTTTAAACTGGTACAAAAAGCACCAGGAACAGAAGTCCCTAAACAAGATGCCCCCAAAGGACCCCAGGACTTAAAACCCTCTCAGGAGATGAAGCAAGTCGGAGATCAACAGCGGACCCTGGACAATCCATGCACGGGACAAGAACTCCCATCCGCCCTTCCCCCTCTTCTTCTTACGTTACACCCAGGTTTGGCCAGCTTCGGGTAGAGCGGGTGTGAGTATGAAAGTGGGTTAGGGCTTGGGGCACTAACACTTTCTTCCTTCCTCTGAGTGATGTGGGAAACCCCCAGCACTCTTCACTGTTATTTTATTACTAATGCTTTAAAACTCAGTCACTTAGGCCTGGTCTACACTACGATTTTAGGTCAAATTTAGCAGCATTACCTCGATTTAAGCCTGGACCCGGCCACACAACGAAGCCCTTTTTTTTTTTTTTACTTAAAGGGCTCTTTAAATCGATTTCTTTACTCCACCTCCAACGAGGGGGTTAGCACTGAAATCAGCCTTGCAGGGTCAAATTTGGGGTAGTGTGGACGCAATTCGACGGTATTGAACTCCAGGAGCTATCCCAGAGTGCTCCACTGTGACAGCTCTGAACAGCACTCTCAACTCAGATGCACTGGCCAGGTAGACAGGAAAAGGCCCATGAACTTTTGAATCTCATTTCCTGTTTGGCCCGCGTGGCAAGGTGCAGGTGAGTGCAGATCTCATCAGCAGAGGTGACCATGATGGAGTCCCAGAATCACAAAAGAGCTCCAGCATGGACTGAACAGGAGGTACGGGATCTGCTCGCCATATGGGGAGATGAATTCATGCTGGCTGAACTCCATTCCAGTAAACGAAATGCCAAAACATTAGAAAAAGTCTCAAAGGGCATGAAGGACAGAGGCCATAACAGGGACACAAAGCAGTGCTGTGTGAAAATTAAGGAGCTAAGGTAAGCCTACCAAAAAACCAGAGAGGCAACCAGCTGCTCTGGATCAGAGCCCCAAACATGCCAATTCTATGATGAGCTGCATGCCATGCTAGGGGGTGCAGCCACCACTACCCCAACCCTGTGCTTTGACTCCGTCAATGTAGAATCACGCAACACGGAAGCGGGTTTTGGGGACGAGGAAGATGATGATGAAAAGATTGAAGATAGCTCACAGCAAGGAAGCAGAGAAACCGGTTTCCCCGACAGCCAAGATATGTTTCTCATCCTGGACTTGGAGCCAGTAACCCCCGAACCCACCCAAGGCATGCTCCCGGACCCTGAAGGAGGAGAAGGGACCTCTGGTGAATGTACCTTTGTAAATATTACACATGGTTTAAAAGCAAGCATGTTTAATGATTAATTTGCCCTGGCATTCGCAGACAGTACAGCTACTGGAAAAATCTGTTAACGTGGATGGGGATGGAGTAGAAATCCTCCAGGGACATCTCCATAAAGCTCTCCTGGATGTACTCCCAAAGCCTTTGCAAAAGGTTTCTGGGGAGGGCGGCCTTATTCCGTCGGCCATGATAGGACACTTTACCACACCAGGCCAGTAGCACGTAGTCTGGAATCATTGCATAACAAAGCATGGCAGCGTATGGTCCCGGTGTTTGCTGGCATTCAAACAACATCTGTTCTTTGTCTCACTGTGTTATCCTCAGGAGAGTGATATCATTCATGGTCACCCGGTTGAAATAGAGTGCTTTTATTAAGGGGACATTCAGAGGTTCCCGTTCCTGCTCGCCTGTTTGGCTGTGGCTGAACAGAAATGTTCCCCGCTGTTAGCCACGTGGTGGGGGGAGCGGGGAAGCATGAGTGATCTCTCACACCAAACCGGCAGGCCCTCAATACAAGAGGCAAAATGTGACCTTGTAACGAAAGCACATGTGCCATGTAATGTGAACAGCAAGGTTTAACATGAAAGAATATACCCATTGTTCTCTAAAATGCATCTTTTTAACTACCACTTTCCCTTTTCCTCCACCAGCTGCAAATGTTTCTCCTTCGCAGAGGCTAGCAAAGATTAGAAGCAGAAAAAAACGCACTCGGGATGAAATGTTCTCTGAGCTCCTGCTGTCCTCCCACACTGACAGAGCACAGCAGAATGCGTGGAGGCAGACAATGTCAGAGAGCAGGAAAGCACCATATGAACGCAAGGAGAGGTGGCAGGCTGGAGAGTGTACGTGGCAGGCTGAAGAGGTGGATGGGCAGTGGTGGGGGGTGAGGAGGCGAGTGGGGTGGGTGGGAGGTTGAGGAGGCGAGCGGACAGGCAGTGGGGGGGGGCAGGTGAGCCGGCGGCAGGGGAGGAGGGGCTGAGGAGGCGAGCAAGCGGGCGGGCAGTGGCACGGGCTGAGTAGGTGAGCCGGGGTGGTGGGGGCCTGAGGAAGCGATCGAGGAGTCAGTGGCTGACCTGTTCTACTGACCTGGTCTGGCTCCCATCCCCTCTCCAAGGGTTGCAGCTGTCTGGAGGTGCTGCCTTCCACGCCTTCCTCATTCACACCTCATTCCTTCAACAGGGCAATTGATTACAAAGTGGGGGGAAGATCTTATTCTACTTCTAGCAAAAAAGACATTTTTCTTTTACCTTAATTATACTACCTTAGGGGCCCACTATAACATATTACCAAGGTTCAATACTGCTGTTTTAGCAGGGCAGTGCTGGGGAAGGAGGGTTTGTTTCCATGGGGTGGGTGGCGCTGGGGGGGGGGTATTTCAGGGGGGCTGGGTGGTGCTGGGGGGGGGTGTTGTGTTTCATGGTGGTTCAGCGGCACTGGGGGAAGGGTTTGGTGGGGCCGGGGGGGGAGGTTCGGCCCTCAGCTGATTTCTTTGGAGTAATATGGCCCTCGCCGCTTCATGAGTTGTGCAGGCCTGCTATAGTTGAACAGCTCCTGACTACTGTCCAGGCTGCCTGTGTATGGCTTCATGAGCCATGGCATTAAGGGGTAGGCTGGGACCCCAAGGATAACTATAGGCATTTCAACATCCCCAACTGTTATTTTCTGGTCTGGGAAGAAAGTCCCTTCCTGCAGCTTTTGAAACAGACCAGATTTCCTGAAGATGCGAGTGTCATGTACCTTTCCCGGCCATCCCACGCTGATGTTGGTGAAATGACTCTTGTGATCCACCAGTGCTTGCAGCAGCATTGAAAAGTACCCCTTGCGGTTTATGTACTCACTGGTTTGGTGCTCCGGTGGCAAGATAGGGATATGGTTCCATCTATCACCCCACCACAGTTAGGGAATCTCATTGCAGCAAAGCCATTCACTATGACCTGCACATTTCCCAGAGTCACTACCCTTGATATCAGCAGCTCTTTGATTGTGTTGGCTACTTGGATCACAGCAGCTCCCACAGTAGATTTGCCCACTCCAAATTGATGCCTGACTGACTGGTGGCTGTCTGGCGTTGCAAGCTTCCACAGGGCTATCGCCACTCACTTCTCAACTGTGAGGGCTGCTCTCATCTTGGTATTCTGGCACTTCAGGGCAGGGGAAAGCAAATCACAAAGTTCCATGAAAGTGCCCTTATGCATGCGAAAGTTTCGCAGCCACTGGGAATCGTCCCACACCTGCAACACTACGTGGTCCCACCAGTCTGTGCTTGTTTCCCGGGCCCAGAATTGGCATTCCACAGCATGAACCTGCCCCATTAACACCAGGATGTGCACATTGCCGGGGCCCATACTTTGTGAGAAGTCTATGTCCATGTCTATGTCCTCATCACTCTCGTCACTGCGCTGCCGTCGCCTCCTCGCCTGGTTTTGCTTTGGCAGGTTCTGGTTCTGCATATACTCCAGGATAATGCGCATGGTGTTTATAGCGCTCATAATTGTTGTGGTGATCTTAGCGGGCTCCATGATCCCAGTGCTATGGCATCTGGGCTGAAAAAAGGCACGAAACGATTGTCTGCTCTGACGGAGGGAAGGGAGACTGATGACATGGCTTATGGGGAATTAAAATCCACAAAGGGGGTGGCTTTGCATCAAGGAGAAACACAAACAACTGTCACACAGAATGGCCCCTTCAAGGATTGAAATCAAAACCCTGGGTTTAGCAGGCCATTGATTTCATGGAGGGAGGGAGGAAGCTAATGAATACAACACAAATCGGGTCTATTTCTTGTTTTGATCCACTCCATCTATATTTTACATCTTCAGGCTGGCAGCAGATGGTGCAGTTTGACTGCTAGCCATCGTCATCTCCTGGTTGCTCAGCAGAAGATGGGAATGATCTGGCTGAGTCACTCGCATGTCTGCCCAGGCGCCCCTGACTGACCTCACTGAGGTCGGCTAGGAGTATGATGACGATGACTACCAGTCGTAATGCACCATCTGCTGCCAAAAGTCAATGAGCTGCTGCTGTGTAGCAATGCAGTCCCACGTCTGCCAGCACCCAGGAGACATATGGTGATGGTCAGCTGTGCAGGCTCCATGCTTGCCGTGGTATGGCGTCTGCACAGGTAACCCAGGAAAAAAGGCGCGAAACAATTGTCTGCTGTTGCTTTCACGGGGGGGGAGGGGAACCTGACAACATGTACCCAGAATCACCCACGACATTGTTTTTGCCCCATCAGGCATTGGGATCTCAACCCAGAATTCCAATGGGCGGCGGAGACTGTAGGAACTGTGGGATAGCTACCCACAGCTACCCACAGTGCAACACTCCGGAAGTCGACACTAGCCTCGGTACTGTGGACGCAGTCCGCCAACTTAATGCACTTAGAGCATTTTTTGTGGGGACACACAATCAACTGTATAAAATGATTTCTGAAAAAACGACTTCTAGAAATTCAAGCTAATTTCATATTGTAGACCTACCCTTAGTGTGCTCCATCATCTCCTCCCCTAACAATCCTGTGGCCTCAGCCTAATCACCTGATGCCTCAGGCAAATTGCTAACAGAAATCTGTCACATTGCAAGTTCTTGCATTCTCTGTTATTCTTTATTCTTGTCTGCTACCTCTAACCTTAGCTAGCACATTTATGCAGAGGAGACTGAGCTGTACATGTCTTTCAATATTTTTAAGGCACATAGATACCACAGTCGTGCACAATTTAAGAAATGACATGGATAGTCAGATTTAATGACTCCTCTTTATTGTCCCTCTTGGTCTGTCTTAAGTTAGAAAGCTTTATGTTTCTTCTCCCTCAACTAAATATCTCAAATATAGCAGCTCTTGTGCAATCCTCAAACACAGCTCACCTCTTCTTGACCCAGGCCTCCTTTTTGCTCCCCCTATCTGTTAACCTTGACATAGTCAGGAAGTTACCTTCTCTACCCACACCTACAAATTTGCTGAAATTAGCATCATGATTTCATTTCTTCTGACTTTGATTATTTAAGTTCCTTCTTCTATGGCGACTCAAAGTCCCAGCTCTCCATACTCCAGCAGGTGTAGAACTTGTAATTGCTCACTTTCATTCACACAAAATAAAATCCACTGGCTCCCCACTCATTTCTAAATTAAGTTGCAAATTGCCCTTCATTTATTTAGAACTTCCTAAAGACTTTCTCCTCTTACTTGCAGACCTTAGCTGTTTTTACCCTCCTCTTTTTCTCTTTCAATCATCTAGCACTGGCCTCTTCTCTGTCCCTTTACACTCACATATTATGACAGATGCAATACTTTTCACTTCCTGCCATGCAGAACAGAAGTCATAGTACTCTCCAGCTTTTCACCCACTCCATTTTATATCAAATCTCAGCTGAAATGATCTCTCTTCTTCCTATCATTTTCTCTCACTTTCTTTCTCCTTTCATTATTACTTTATAACTGTGTGATACATTAGACAAAGTAAAGCTGTATTGCATTTTTTTATTAAGACCATTTGTATATCATTATCATATTTCATATCAGTTATATTTATGAATTTCTGTCTTCTTTGGTGCAGGATTTCCCATTCTAATTAATTGTGTGGGTGCCAAGAATGTGCTTGCCTATCCTTCTTCTTTCTATTACTATCAAAGGAGCTTTACATTTTGCTGTGGAAAGCCTGAAGTACCCATGATATTTTGTTTAGAATCATTAGGAATCAATCTTCCCTGCACTGGGGAGAGGAATATTTCCAGAATTGCTGTTAAACTGTGTTTGTATTTCCCCCCACAATATTCACAATCAAATGCATGTTTGTCCTTTTCCTACTGCTGAAAAACTTGATAGGAGTTCTACAGTGCTGATGAGTTTCAATAAAGAGAAAATCATTAGCCCAGATTTAGATTTTTCTCTTGTTTCTTTTTCTATAGCTATGAAACCATTATTCCAGCTGATTAAGCTACTATAATACAATGTACTATAATACAATGGTACCCATGCAGTATGTATTATTGTGGATGCTCAATCAGATTTTTGAGGTTATATATTCTATTCTGTGTAGGTGGAATGCCAGAATCATAGAATACCCAGGAGATTCCCTCCAAGGAGAGTGTGTATCTTGGCTGGGGAACACTTGTACATATAAATAAGGAAATAGAAAGTATGAGGGATGGAGGCTCCTGAGTGGTAAGTGCACTCATGTTAAACAGACCAGTTTACAAGTTGGACACAATTTCCCATTTTCAGTTGTTACTTCCATTAATCTGTAGAAATCTCAAATTTAGAGAGATTCCATTAAAAAGCGAGTATTTGCCATTCGGTGGGGTTGGAAATAACCCTTTTTTCTTATTCAAAATAAATGTACAGCTATGTTAACCATTGCTAAGAGGTTGACTTTTTAATGGCAATCAATGGAGCAAGCAGTGGGTATAACCAATACCATCCTGCAAGGTTTAGCATACAAACTTAGTAATGGAAACATATATATATGAAACATTGTTATGTGGCACACAATTTCAATATTTTGCATGCAAAGGGAAGATGGTGTGCTCTGGCAGTGCACAGTTAAAGTAGTTTAGATGCCTCATTTGAAATGTATTATCTTAATTCTGCAGTTCCTAGGTTTCTAACATTAGGATTTTGGATTTTTTAAAATCTAACATTCTTGACCGGTAGTATGCACTCACATAATGCTATGTGCCTGTGATCTTACCACCACTTTAACATTTTTTTGTGTGAAGAGATGTCCCTCCCTTTATCCTCTGAAACAGAATCTGAGGAGAACGAAAATGAGAGAGACAAGGATAATTCTCCTTCCTCATAGAAACTCACAATAGATTTAGATTTTTTTTGAAGGATTTGATTTTTATTGTTTAACTTGGAGCAGGGGTTCTCAAACTTCATTGCACCATGAACCCCGTCTGATAAATTACTACACCACCCAGGAGAGGGTGGGGAGGTGCAAAACCCAAGCCCTGCCACCCCAGGCAGGGGGAGAGGGGCAAAGATGAAGCCCAAGGGGTTCAGCCATGGGTGGGTTGGGAGGCCTGTAGCCCAAGCCCCTCCACCCAGGGCTAAAGCTGAAACCGAAGCCTGAGCCCCAGGCAGTGGAGCTCAGGCTTTGGCCCTAGGTGGTGAGGCTAGGCCTTAAGCAAGTCTAACGCCAGCCCTGGCTACTCCCACAGTATGAGAATCACTGACTTACAGTATGTTCACACAGGAGCTGGAAGCGAGCTTCCCAGCACAGGTAGACAGACATGTTATCTCTGCTTGAGCTGGCATGATAAAAATAGCAGTGTGGATCATAGAATCATAGAAGATTAGGGCTGGAAGAGACCTCAGGAGGTCATCTGGTCCAACCCCTGCTCAAAGCAGGAAAAACCCCAACTAAATCATCCCAGCCAGAGCTTTTTCAAGCGAGGCCTTAAAAACCTCTAAGGATGGAGATTCCACACACCCCCCCGCAGGTAACCCATTCCAGTGCTTCACTACACTCCTAGTGAAATAGTTTTTCCTAATATCCAACCTAAACCTCCCCCACTGCAACTTGAGACCATTGCTCCTTGTTCTGTCATCTGCCACCACTGAGAACAGCCTAGCTCCATCCTCTTTGGAACCCCCCTTCAGGTAGTTGAAGGCTATCAAATCCCCCCTCACTCTTCTCTCCTGCAGACTAAATAAGCCCAGTTCCCTCAGCTTCTCCTCATAAGTCATGTACTCCAGCCCCATAATAATTTCTGTTGCCATCCAGTGGACTCTCCAATTTTTCCTCATCCTTTCTGTAGTGGGAGGCCCGAAACTAGACACAATACTCCAGATGTGGCCTCACCCGTCCAAATACAGGGAAATAATCACTCCCCTCAATCTTCTGGCAATGCTCCTACTAATGCAGCCCAATATACTGTTAGCCTTCTTGGCAACAAAGGCACACTGTTGACTCATATCCAGCTTCTTGTCCACTGTAATCCCCAGATCCTTTTCTGCAGAACTGCTGCTTAGCCAGTGGGTCCTCAGCCTGTAGCAGTGCATGGGATTCTTCCATCCTAAGTGCAAGACTCTGCACTTGTCCATGTTGAACCTCATCAGATTTCTTTTAGCCCAATCCTCCAATTTGTCTAGGTCACTCTGGAACCTATCCTTACCTTCCAGTGTATCTACCTCTCCCCCCAGCTTAGTGTCATCCACGAACTTGCTGAGGGTGCAATCCATCCCATCATCCAGATCATTAATGAAGATGTTGAACAAACCCAGCCCCAGGACAGACCCCTGGGGCACTCCACTTGATACTGGCTGCCAACTAGATATCAAACCATTGATCACTACCCATTGAGACTGACTATATAGCCAGCTTTCTATCCACCTTATAGTCCATTCATCCAATCCATACTATTTTAAACTTGATGGCAAGAATACTATGGGAAACCATATCAAAAGCTTTGCTAAAGTCAAGATATATCATGTCCACCGCTTTCCCCATATCCACAGAGCCAGTTCTCTCATCATAGGAGGCAATCAGGTTGGTCAGGCATGACTTGCCATTGGGGAATCCATGCTGACTGTTCCTGATCACCTTCCTCTCCTCCAAGTGCTTCAAAATGTTGGGGCATAGGTACTGGCTTAGGCTAGAGCCTCTTGAGGTTGGACCAAGGGGATCAGGCGGGCATGGACTCAGGTGGCTACCCCATGCCACTGTCAGTGCTGCAATGTCCACACTGTGACTTAGCACAAGTCTGTCTTCATGGGCTAGGAGCTGCGGTGTAAATATTCTATATGGGTCTACAAGGTGTTTAGTTAGAACATTTGTATTTATGAAGGACAGGAAAAAACAGTATACAAACATCTGGGTATGTTTTAAGAGGGAAAATCTGAGCTATCAAAATGATAAAATGTGGGTGCAAACCAGTTTTCATAATGAGAATAACACTCCTAGAAATTATATTAGGAACATCATTAACTGTTTCAGGCCTGGAAGGGGATATCCAGGAAAGGCAAAATGGTCAGACCTAGCAATAGGGCTAAAGGGAGCCGCATGGACTGACTGGACAGAAGAACTTGAGTGAGAGAGGCAAAAGTTTCATTACAAAGGCTTATATGGTATCCTCTTTGTAACATCTGAGTGCACTTTACATAGCTTAGATGCAAGCAAGAATACTCCCTAATGAAAAAAAAAGTAAAATACAATGATCCACACAGCATCACATTTAGTTACTCCTGGGGGAATTCTGCACCACTACACATGCGCAGAATTCATATCCCCCTGCAGATTTTTTTCTCTGTAGCATATAGATTCTGTTGGAGAGACACTGCAATTACACCTTTTGCCCTTCAGGGGCTCCTGTGGTGCCAGAAGAGAGGGCAACCAGCCAGAGAGGCTGTGTTCCTCACAGCAGGACAAGGTGAGGCAGCACTGGAGAGACAGAGTGTGGCATGCAGGACTGCTGGGGGGTTACAGACTGTGGGTCAGAAGGACTAGTGTGGGGACAGACTGGAGTTTGGGCTCAGGAGCTACTGGGGTGACAGCACTGAGCCAGAGGCTGAATGGGAGGGGGGCTGCAGGGCCACATGGGGACAGGGGGTTCAGGGACACACGGGGATGGGCGAAGATGTGCCTGACTGAATGGGAGAGGCCAGGAGGCAGTAGGGTGACCAGATGTCCCAATTTTATAGGGACTGTCCAGATTTTTGGGTCTTTTTCTTATATAGGCTCCTATTAACTCCCACCCCCATCCCGATTTTTCACACCTGCTGTTTGGTCGCCCTAGGGGTCAGCCATGGTCTGACCAACTCTCTAACCACCATCCCCCTGCAAAACACCCATTCCATACTTTTCACATCCATACCCAACAAGCCTCCAGGTTCACTCCCAGGCTCCTTCTTTCTCTCTCAGCTCCTCTGTTACCCCTGTCTCCCCAAAGCATTTGTACTGCTTCTGAGAAGTGCAGGAAATACGTTTCTGTGTTGTAGTTTAAATGAATTATGCAAAGTTCTGTACTAATATGCTAGTAAGGAATCTTTTTTTTTTTTGACAAATAAACATTTCCTGAATCTTTTCTTTCTGTCTGTATTGTTACAGACATACTTGTTGACAGGTATTTTAAAATAAATTACCAAAATAATTGAAACTGGCATGATTATATTGTGTTATTTTGACAAATAAAATTTGCAGAATTTTAAAATATTTAATTTTTTGGCACAGAATTCCTCCAGGAGTTAATTTAGAGGACAGAGACTAAGGGAAAAAGTTCTGAGTTAGCAAAACATTTTTTTTGTACTATTGTCCAGGCTCCTAGGCACCACAAAGAGATTTTCTGACGAAAACTGCTAGATAAGAGCAATTGCTATGAGAGACATCTTCATTGCCATATGATAACAACTAGCTCTTATATAGCAATTTTTATCGGGAAATCTTTTAACTATTCATTGCCAGACATGTTAATATTGGCGGGGAGAGTGGGGCCAAGGGGGAAGAGGAGTGTTAAAGATGCACATTATTTGTAAAGCAATACTGGAATGGGTAACAGTTGGAGTCCACTGAAACATTTTAACCTTCAGTCTTGTTAATGATATTTTTAATGTGAATTTCTCAAGGTTTTGAATTAAAAACACAGTTTAAAAACTGTGCTTCTGTGTAAAGTCCACAGAAGGGGATCCCAGCTCCAATATCTCTTCTGAGGCCTATAAGGATGGGGCTCTCCTTTGATATCCGTTTGCAAGTCTATAGGAACCGGTGGGAAGTAGGCAGATATACCTGGTATGAGATGAGGGTAATGAACGGAAAGGGAGAAGGTGAATGCTTTTATCCACACTGAATACTTTGATCCCTTCTCCTGTCAAAGTACCCAGTTTATCTGGTTTATATGGTTGAGAAGCTTGACTGTAGCCCTGAAGATCATGAGTTTGAGTCTTGCTCACTCACACTGAAAAGCCACCACCCGTTCACCCAGCTGCAAAATGAACCACTAGATTAGGATGCTCAAAGGCAGCTGGATGTAATGTTGGCCATCATTCTCCTATGTACCACTGGCTATGAATCTGAAGTGCATTCTCTTATGCTAAGTTTAAAGTGAGGGAGAGTGTGTCTTACTGGCTCCTTCTATAGACATAACATGTCTGCAAAGTGCCTAGCACAATGGGGCCCTGATCCTTGATGAGGGTTGCTAGGTACTACATTAATGTAAATTAAAAGATAACACTAATTAACATTTACCACACCCAGTCCCCTGCACCTCCTTTTTGTCTCCCCCCTTCCTCGCCCCATCCATATATTCCCTCAACCTCTCTCCCCGAAAACCCCACATGTCAAGACAGCTCCATGCTATCCAACCATGCCTGCCCATTTCTGTGTTAACTGTATTTGCACTTGGAAAAGAAAAAAAAAACAGTTTGGCTACTGTTTCATAATCATTGTTGTTTGAATTTTAACACAACACAGATATACCATTTTAAGTCTCCAACGAATCCTTTATGAAGGTTTTTATGTGCTGTCTCCAAGCTGGTGCATCCAAACTATACAATATGACTTTTTAAAAAAAATGTGAAATGTCAAGGATCAAGCCTGAAAAGCTCTTATGTAAGATCACTCTACTGTGTATTCTTACAGCATGAGAACTACAAAGAAAAGCTAATCCTTTCTCTTATGCTAAGGGCATTCAAGGAGACACCTTTAAATAGCTGAGACACAAAGAGGTGTTACAGCTATGTGTGTTATTGCTAACTGATAAAGTTACATTACTTAGTTCTGTTAAACATTTAGTATCAGTACATGAGAACGTACTGGGTCAGACCAACGGTCCATCCAGCCCAGTATCCTGTCTACTGACAGTGACCAATGCCAGGTGCCCCAGAGGGAGTGAACCTAACAGATAATGATCAAGTGATCTCTCTCCTGCCATCCTTCTCCACCCTCTGACAAACAGAGGCTAGGGACACCATTTCTTACCCATTATGTTATTTAAGTTTCCCAGTATGTAAGTGGGACGGATTTAGTCCTATTATGAAGGGTGCCACACATATGAAATATGGATACGTGAACAAGTACGAAATGGTACTCTGACAGTACCATTTTTAAAAATCCAGTAGGTCTAGGATTTCCACCCCCTTTTTTGTTTATTTGTCCTTTTGCTTGTTAACCTGTGAAAAATCCTTACAACTGATTTAAATCACAGCAGACAGTCTCAATTTTTGCTCGATTACTTCAAGAGTAAGATTTTTTTAGGAGTACTGCAGAAACATGGTGTGGGTTTTGTAATGCTTGTTTGCGTTCTATTGTTTGAGTGAGGCATTCCTGCAAAAATACAAGATCCTTGTATGCACAATAAATCACAATTTTGATTGGCCGATCTCCTTTAGATGACTTACAATATGCAGTACATTATCTGCACTGCACAGACATTGGTACTAAATGATAAAAAAGAAAACTTCAAAAACAAAGAAATGAGACAAACTATAAAAAAATTTGAATCTGTCGTGCATGAAATAATATCACCCCTACCTAACGCAGCAGTATTATATTTTTAGCTAGCATTTTTTTTAAACAACAAAATGCTACCCCAAGAGACTTTTAAAGGTGTGTGTGGGGGAGGGTCATTTCTCTTTTAATGCAATGCACTAGTTGCACTAGGCCTTATTGTGTTATGGAAGAGAGGGGGACTAGAAAGTTAGAGCATGAGAGACAGAAATAAGACTGAATGAAAGAGGAAAATTGCTAAAGCAGCAGCAGGAGGATTGTTTTAGATGAGATATGAAAACACTAGTGGGTATTAAAAATCCCATGGCACTTGCTGCTAAAAAAAAATAAATCCCATTAACTTCACTGGGACTACCTGTGACGTACGATGATTTAACTGGAGTAAAGCTACCACCATCTGGCCCCGTGTAAATGAGATCATCTGGTGATGGAGCAGGTGATGCATTTTGCAGATAATTTAAACACATTGATGAGGTTTACAACCCCCAAACTATAGAGGAAGGGGTTAAGGAGCTGCTCTGGGCCACCACACCTCCAAAGCATGCACAGACTGGAGGAGGGGCTTGAAGGGGAGCAAAGGGGGAGGCCACGCTCCTGGAGCTGCTAACTACTGGTGGTCTTCTTGACCTGCTGAGTGAAAAGCACTCTGGACATATGCAAGGTTGGAGATTTCTTTTTTTTATTTATTTTGTTTACAAGCCTTTGCTTTTCTCTCTTGCATAGGGAGACCAATAGGAAGTGATCCACAGAAGCAGCTGCATAGTACTCCAGGTTGCAAGACTCAGCCACCTACCTTTTGGGCCCTGGATTGGACTCCAGCAGATAGGGTGGGCCCGGGCTCCCCTGCATGCTCCGTGAAGGAGCTGGAGGCAAAATCCCTCTCTCTGATTCTAGTCCTGAGTCTTTGGTGAGACCCCATATCCTAGAGAGTCCCAAGTCCAGGCTTCACCTGGCCAAAGTCCTAAAGCCCCTTGCTGGGCAGCAGAACTAACCTTTTGCTGGATCCTCTACATACCTTTGAAGAGGTGGACACAATTTGTAGCCCAGCTGGAGGGCCAAGCCGCAGCAGGGTACAGACTGCTATAAGGCCAGAGGGGCTATCAACAGAGGGCTCCAAGATAGAAGACCACCTGTCACGCCCTCGCCCAACTACTAGGCAGTGTCTGGGGGAGCAAACCTCTTCACAGACACCATCAATTATTTTGGTTCTGTATTTGGGAAAAAGCCAGATGATGCATTGCTATCATAGAACAATAATATACTTTCTACTTCAACAGTGACTAAGGAGGATGTTAACCAACAGCTACTAAAACCAGACATTTTAAAATCAGTACATCAAGAAAACTTGCATCCAAGTGTTTTAAAAAAGCTGGCTGAGCCGAGGAGCTCTCTGAATTGCTAATATTGATTTTCAATAAGTTTTTGAACACTGGGGGAGTTCCAGAGAATGGGAAGAAGGCTAATGTTGTGCCAATATTTTAAAAGGGTAAACAGGACAATCCAGCAGGACAGTCCTGCCATTCAAATAATGGAACAGCTGATACAGGCTCAATTAATATAGAATTAAAGGAGAGTAACATAATTAATACCAATCAACATGCCTGACTAACCTAATTGCCTTCTATGATGAGATAACCGGCTCTGTGGATGAGGGGAAAGCAGTGGATGTGCTATTTCTGGACGTTAGCAAAGCTTTTGATACAGTCTCCCACAGTATTCTTGCCAGCAAGTTAAAGAAGTATGGGCTGGATGAATGGACGGTAAGGTGGATAGAAAACTGGCTAGATGGTCGGGCTCAACGGGTAGTGATCAATGGTTCCATGTCTAGTTGGCAGCCGGTATCAAGTGGAGTGCCCCAAGGGTCGGTGCTGGGGCCGGTTTTATTCAATATCTTCATTAACGATCTGGAGGATGGTGTGGACTGCACCCTTAGCAAGTTTGCAGATGACACTAAACTGGGAGGAGTGGTTGATACGCTGGAGGGTAGGGATAGGATACAGAGGGACCTAGACAAATTAGAGGATTGGGCCAAAAGAAATATGATGAGCTTCAACAAGGACAAGTGCAGAGTCCTGCACTTAGGACGGAAGAATCCCATGCACTGTTACAGACTAGGGATCGAATGGCTGGGCAGCAGTTCTGCAGAAAAGGACCTAGGGGTTACAGTGGACGAAAAGCTGAATATGAGTCAACAGTGTGTCCTTGTTGCCAAGAAGGCTAATGGCATTTTAGGTTGTATAAGTAGGGGCATTTCCAGCAGATCGAGGGATGTGATCATTCCCCTCTACTCAGCACTGGTGAGGCCTCATTTGGAGTACTGTGTCCAGTTTTGGGCCCCACACTACAAGAAGGATGTGGATAAATTGGAGAGAGTCCAGCGGAGGGCAACAAAAATGATTAGGGGGCTGGAGCACATGACTTATGAGGAGAGGCTGAGGGAACTGGGATTGTTTAGCCTGCAGAAGAGAAGAATGAGGGGGGATTTGATAGCTGCTTTCAACTACCTGAAAGGGGGTTCCAAAGAGGATGGATCTAGACTGTTCTCAGTGGTAGAAGATGACAGAACAAGGAGTAATGGTCTCAAGTTGCAGAGGGGGAGATTTAGGTTGGACATTAGGAAAAACTTTTTCACTAGTAGGGTGGTGAAGAACTGGAATGGGTTACCTAGGGAGGTGGTGGAATCTCCTTCCTTAGAGGTTTTTAAGGTCAGGCTTGACAAAGCCCTGGCTGGGATGATTTAGTTGGGTTTGGTCCTGCTTTGAGCAGGGGGTTGGACTAGATGACCTCCTGAGGTCCCTTCCAACCCTGAGATTCTATGATTCTATGATTCTATGTATGTCAACCTAACTGATTTGGGGGTGGGAGGGGAGAGGATGTCATGTTTGGCTGATAAAGATAGTAGTGTTAATGTAATACATTTAGACATCTGTAAGGCACTGACTAGGTACCACATGGCATTTTGATTAAGGAACTAGAAAAATACGAATCAACATGGCACACATTTAATGGATTAAAAACTGGCTAACTGATAGGTCTCCAAATGGATCTGTAAACAGGCTTCTGTGCCTCAATCTACCCCCTGGTGCAGAGGATGGCACACTCCTCCCCTTATTCAGGGGTTCAGCAGACTGCAGCTTATTTCTAGTCAGCCTTCCAGATCACCCCTGGAGAAGCTGGTCTGTTCTTTTCCCCTTCCTCCTCCCAACTACTGAGCTTCCTCCTTTTTTCAAATCCTGCACCCAGCCCTAACAGTCAATTTGGGTGCACCTGGAGAAGGGCTAATTGAGCCTCTGACTGCAAGTTAACTGCTTCCAGATGAGAATCGGGATTATATACCATCACAACCATATCCAATAATGTGTGTATATATTTATATAGACACTTAAAACAGCTTAAACAAAAATGACTTGTTTTAATAGATATAGCCAACATCTCAATGGATCATAGTTGTAATGGTTAGGGGAATAATCTGGTTATTAATTCATAAGCTATTTGTAACCTTAGCATTTTCCTTCATTTAACATCTTCAGTATATTTTATCAAAAACAATTAAGACTTTATTGTTTACTCCCAGAAGTCAAGTATACAATGTAAACAACACAGAATATGACAAATAGCAGAGCTAATAAATACCATGTTTACGTCCAGGATGCCTGTGGTATATTAGAGAGATTCAACATTTACACTTAGGCTTCATGAGAAATGAATTTCATTTTTCTTAAGGAGATGTTTACATATGCAAAAGCTTTGTTTAAATATTGGCGGAAAAGATTTAAGAGTGAAAATCTATAATTCAACATAGAATTGTTAATTTCAAATATAAATACCACACTAAATGAGCACCTGAGCCCCTTCCATCAGACTTTAGGCTTTTGAGTGCTTATTTTACATTTCAATCACATTTCTACAATTTGAAAGGGATCCAGTATTATGCATGAATAATTAAAACTGAACTACATTAAAATGGAAAAATAGAAAAACAATTAGTATTGCTAACTATGGTCTCATTCAATTTACATTAATTTTTCATTTTGGTAAGTATACAGTGCTGTAGCATGCATACTCTTTCTTTTTAACCATATCCCTGAACACTAATGTAAATTAGCTACAGAAATGTGTATTCAGAATGTTCATTTTGGAAGAATATTACTTTAAAAATATACCCTGGGTGATTATTCTTCCTGTTCAAATACATTTTTCCTTTTCAACATTTTGATATAATTGTGTATGGATCACAAAGTCAAGCAGTATTTGTATTATAGTGGCACTTGGATACACCAGTCAATATCAGGACCCATTGTGCCATCCAACTGTTTATATAACACACTTCAATTATTATGAAATTCGTCACTGTAGACTAAAATTTATTCTGCAAAAATCTTAAATAAAAAAGAACTTAAGGTTGAAATTATGTTTCATTGGAATTCATGTAACACCTCCAAAAATTAATTTTCTTTACAAAATTCTATACCTTTCAAAATAATGCAATGGTTAACAGGTCTGGAAATAAGCAGTGAAGAGATTCAGCAAGTTTTTCTCTGCCATATAATTTTTCATCATTGGGTATCACCCCACATGACTTATTCTGCCCTCAAATATATAGCCAAAGATCAAGACATATTTATACAAATATCAGTGCATATTTTGTGCCGCAAAGTGAATGAGTCAAACCTTTGTGTCAGATTTTTTTGGTTTTTTTGCAGCTCCAAAGGGCCCCAGGAGAGGGGCTCTCTCCTCCAAACCTTGTGTGATGCACTAAATAGTACATTCCTGCGATTTTAGTCTTTTCACTTTCTTTAAAGATAACAAAAACTGGGTACATTGGAGCCCGCTCCCTTAAACTTCATTCTTGGCTATATTCATGATACATTGAAGTTACCTGGTAACAAGGCAGCATGGCTCCAATGTGCAGCTTTGGTTGCTAAAAAAACTGATCCTGAAAAAATGGAAAAGTTCATATTCACCAAATATTGATGCCTGGCTCAATGATATGGCTGACTTTGCAGCTAGCGAATGACTGGCATTCCACAGAGCAATTTGTGCTGACTTTTTAGAGGTCTAAAATTAAAGTAGATAACCATAAAGATAGATATATCACTTTCCCTCTCCTCCCTTTATCCTAACCCTCTTTATTTACTTTGTGTATTATGATGAATCTGGTATTTTGATATATTTGTTGTATTTGACAAAATAAAAAATTATAAATATGAAAAAGAACAAAAACCTTAGGAAAAATCTCAGAAAACTATGTTAAAAGAACATTCAAACTGCAAAAAGAAATTGTGCTGGCACTAACTCCTTTGCTGCTTTTTCATATTAGCGGCACAGGAGCCAGCAAACAGGGCTGCTAACAGGGGAGTTTGCGTGGGAGTTCGCAGGGGGAGGTGGAAGGGGGCGGCGCCGTGTCCCCTGTGCTCCCCAGGTACGAACGCCGAGCGAGGCCGAGACAGCAGCAGCCATGAGCCAAGCAGCAGAGGACACACCGAGGATGAGAGCATGCAGCAGCTGTGGTATGTACCTGGTCCTAGCTGGGGACCCAGAACAGTACTATGTATGCATGAAGTGTCGCCTAATAGAGCTGCTGGAGGAAAAGATCCAGGGCCTAGAGCTGCAGGTAGAAACCCTGATAGAGAATAGAAGGGGGTTCGAGCAGCTGATGGAGCAATGGCAAGCAGTAACTGAAGGGGAACGCCCAGGGGCACAGGGGGGAGCAGGGGCTAAGGCCAACGAGGGGGGACCACCAGACGAGGAAGATGGGCGGTAGAAGCATGTGACCGTGAGAAGCAGGCCGAGGAAAAGGAGAGCCAGTGAAGGGGAAATAGAGCTAAGGAACAGGTTTGAAGGTTTGGAGAATGAGGAAGGGGTAAAGCAGATGGTAAAAGAGACGAGCGGCCAGTCCCATAGAAAGAGGGGAGGAGTCTATGGAGGCAGCACCAAGTTTGGGCCCAGGGAGGATACAGGATGGCTTAAGGGGAACCACAAGGGATGATAGGAATGGAAGGAGCTTGCAACCAGGGGGAACGGGGGATAGGTTAGAGGACCGCACTATCCCCAGGCAAAGGCAGGTCTACGTGATTGGGGATTCCATACTGAGAAGGTTGGACAGGCCTGTGACCAGGGCCGATCCGGAGAACAGAAGGGTGTGCTGTCTACTGTGCGCTAAAATACGGGATGTGGACCTGAGGTTGAAAAGGATCCTAAGAGGAGCAGCTAAGAACCCCTTGGTCATCCTTCATGTAGGAACGAATGACACTGCTAGATTCTCGCTAGAAAGGATCAAGGGAGACTATGCCAGGTTGGGTAAGACGCTTAAGGAAATTGAGGCTCAGGTGATCTTCAGTGGGATCCTACCTGTCCCTAGGGAAGGGCGCCAAAGGGGTGAGAGGATCGTGACGATTAATAGTTGGCTGAGGGAGTGGTGTTACAAGGAGGGCTTTGGGATGTATGGGCACTGGGAGGCTTTTGGGGACAGACAACTGTTCTCACGGGATGGGCTCCACCTGAGTAGGGAAGGAAGTAGACTTCTAGGAGGGAGGTTGGCTCATCTGATTAAAAGAGCTTTAAACTAGACACTGGGGGGAGAAGGTTGGGAGAGGTCCTGGTGCTCTCCACGCCAAATTTATACATTGGGAGTGAGAACAACAAGATAACAACAGATATAGCCAGAGGGGGACGGTTAGGTGTAAGGAAGAGGGGGGGGACGGATACTAGATCTACAGGTCATACTGGTAGTACTGTGTCCCTACCGAGTTGGGTGAAAAGAGTGAGAGGAGCCCATCAGCAAAAATTAGGATGTTTGTTCACCAATGCGAGAAGCTTAGGTAATAAAATGGAGGAACTGGAGCTCCTGGTCCGAGAATTGAAACCGGATATCGTAGGAATAACCGAAACATGGTGGAACGGTAGCCATGACTGGAGTACAGGTATGGAAGGGTATGTGCTGTTTAGGAAAGACCGATGCAAAGGTAAAGGTGGGGGAGTAGCATTGTATATCAATAATGAGGTGAAATGTAATGAAATAACTAGCAATGCAATGGATAATACGGAGTCTGTCTGGGCAATGGTCACATTGGGGAAGAAAACTACCAGAGCCTCACCCGGGATAGTGATTGGGGTGTGCTATAGACCGCCGGGATCTAGCTTGGAGACGGATAGAGAGCTCTTTAATGTTTTTAAGGAGGTAAATACTAATAGGAACTGCTTGATCATGGGGGACTTTAACTTCCCGGATATAGATTGGGAAACAAATACTAGTAATAATAATAGGGCTCAGCTTTTCCTAGACGTGATAGCTGATGAATTCCTTCATCAAGTGGTTGCTGAACCGACGAGGGGGGATGCCATTTTAGATTTGATTTTGGTGAGTAACGAGGACCTTGTTGAGGAAATAGTTGTAGGGGACAACCTTGGCTCGAGTGATCATGAGCTAATTCGTTTCAAAATAAATGAGAGGATAATCAATATTGCATCTGAGACTAGGGTTTACGATTTCAAAAGGGCTAACTTTATTAAATTAAGGCGACTAGTTAGGGAAGTGGACTGGACTAACATATTTAGGGATCTAAAGGCAGATGACGCCTGGGGTTACTTCAGGTTGAAGTTGCAGGAGTTGTCAGAGGCATGTATCCCGAGAAAGGGAAAACGGCTCATAGGTAGCAGTTTTAGTCCGAGCTGGATGAGCAAGCGTCTTAGAGGGGTCATTAAGAAAAAACAGAAAGCGTACCAGGAGTGGAAAATGGGAGGGATCAGCAAAGAAACCTACCTTATTGAGGTCAGAGGGTGTAGGGAAGCAGTGAGAAAGGCAAAGCGACGGGTGGAGATGGACCTAGCGAAGGGGATTAAAACCAATAGTAAAAGGTTTTTTAGCCATATAAATAGGAAGAAAACCAAGAAAGAAGAAGTGGGACCGCTTAAAACTTTAAATGGAGTGGAGATTAGGGATAATCTTGGAATGGCACAATATCTGAACGAATATTTTGCCTCGGTCTTTAATGAGGCTAATGAAGGGCTAAGGAATAGTGATAGAGGGACCGATGGGAATGAAGATATGGGGGTAGACATTACGGTATCTGAGGTAGAAGCCAAACTTGAACAGCTTAACGGAAGTAAATCGGGGAGCCCGGATAATCTTCATCCTAGAATATTAAGGGAATTGGTGAGTGATATTGCTAGCCCGTTAGCGATGATTTTTAATAAATCTCTAAATTCGGGGATTGTACCATTTGACTGGAGATTAGCTAATGTAGTTCCTATATTCAAGAAGGGGAAAAAAAGTGACCCGGGTAACTACAGGCCAGTTAGTTTAACATCTGTAGTATGCAAAATCATGGAAAAAATTTTAAAAGAGAGAGTGGTTACGGAGCATGAGGCCGATAGCAACTGGGATAGATTACACCATGGATTTACGAAAGGTAGATCGTGCCAAACCAACCTGATCTCCTTCTTTGAGAAAGTAACAGATTTTTTAGACAAGGGAAATGCGGTGGATCTAATATATCTGGATTTCAGTAAGGCGTTTGATACGGTACCGCATGAGGAATTACTGGTTAAATTAGAAAAGATGGGGATCGAAATGAAAATCCAGAGGTGGATAAGGAGCTGGTTAAAGGGGAGACTCCAGAGGGTAGTATTGAAGGGGGAACTGTCGGGTTACCAGTGGAGTTCCTCAAGGTTCGGTTTTGGGTCTGATTTTATTCAATCTATTTATTGCTGACCTGGGAACCAAGAGTAGGAGTGGGCTGATAAAGTTTGCGGATGACACCAAGTTGGGAGGTATTGCCAACTCGGAAAAGGATCGGGATATCCTCCAGGGAGATTTGGATGACCTTGTAAACTGGAGTATTAGTAACAGGATGAAATTCAATAGTGAGAAGTGTAAGGTTATGCATTTAGGGATGACTAATAAGAATTTTAGTTATAAGCTGGGGACGCACCAGTTGGAAGTAACGGAGGAGGAGAAGGACCTAGGAGTCCTGGTTGATCGTAGGATGACTATGAGTAGGCAATGTGATGTGGCCGTTAAAAAAGCTAATGCGGTCTTGGGATGCATTAGGCGAGGTATTTCTAGTAGGGATAAGGAGGTGCTAGTCCCGTTATATAAGGCGTTGGTGAGACCTCATTTGGAGTATTGTGTGCAGTTTTGGTCTCCCATGTTTAAGAAGGATGAATTCAAACTGGAACGGGTACAAAGAAGGGCCACTAGAATGATCCGAGGAATGGAAGGCCTGTCGTATGAAAGGAGACTTGAGGAGCTCGGTTTGTTTTCTTTAACCAAAAGAAGGATAAGAGGAGATATGATTGCACTCTTTAAATATATCAGAGGGATAAATACCAGGGAAGGAGAGGAATTATTTCAGCTCAGTGCTAATGTGGACACGAGGACAAACGGATATAAATTGTCAGTCAGGAAATTTAGGCTTGAAATTAGACGAAGGTTTCTAACCATCAGGGGAGTGCAATACTGGAACAGCCTACCGAGGGAAACAGTGGGGGCGAAGGACCTCCATGACTTTAAGATTAAGCTAGATAAGTTTATGGAGGAGATGGTATGATAGGATAACGGGCTTAGTCAATAGGTCAATTAAGTGCCACACTGGTAAATAGTACAATGGGTCAATGATATGATATTCTTAACCTTTTTCCAGAGGGTATGGCTGGAGAGTCTTGCCCGCATGCTCGGGGTTCAGCTGACCGCCGTATTTGGGGTCGGGAAGGAATTTTCCTCCAGGGTAGATTGGCAGTGGCCCTGGAGGTTTTTCGCCTTCCTCCGAAGCATGGGGCAGGGGTCGCTTGCTAAAGGAGTGGGTGGATCGGCTTATGTGGCCTGCATCTTGCAGGAGGTCAGACTAGATGATCATAGTGGTCCCTTCTGATCTTGAATTCTATGATTCTATGATTCTATGATATGTAAATATTATAGGTAGATAGTTTAGATATTTATCTAATTATTTTAAAACATTGAATTCTGCCAAGCCTGCTTATGAGGCTGTATGTAAATGATAGAGCGAGCGAGAGAGAGAGCCTATATATGGACCCCATGAAGGGGGTTGGACTCACCGCTGGAGCACCTACTTGTGGTTAGACATGATGTAGCAGCGCTCTCCCCATCTGGTACCCCCAGCCAATGACTACCCTTCATATGATCCAGTGGTCTGCCTCTTCACATGACTTGGCCTTCAGGCCATGGCAAAATTTAGTCCACACCTTCTGGGGTAACAAAGTCCAACATAAAATGGCAATGTCCTTAGAAAATGGTCTTCGGCCCCATCTCTGGGAACCCATGGTCCTCACACCCTTTTCTCAGTGCCTTCGTCCCCTTCCCAGGGACAAGGACTCTCAGGCAGGCTACACTGTTACTGGGACCAAGCCTCCCAGCCCAAATAGACAGATTTGCGCTAGTTCTGCTTGAGCTAATGCACTAAAAACAATAGTGTGGGCAGCTCAGGATCTCAAGTCCACCCAGCCCCATGGGTCTGAACTCAGGTGACTAGCCTGAGTCTCCACCAGAGCCACAATGTCCACGCTGCTATTTTTTAGCATGCTCGCCTGCGTGAAGCTAGAGCAAGTCTGTCTACCCAGCCTGGGAGGCTCACTCCTAGCTGCAGCATAGACATACCCTTCAAGCTGTCCTCTGAATCCTCCAATAAAAATCATACACTAAAGGTATACAAACTTAAACCAATTTCTGCCTTCCTCTCCCCTTCTGCTGCTCTATTCCTTCACTGAGCACCTCCCAGAGCTCTCACCTAGCAAGTTCAAATCCACCCCTTTTATCAGGGCTTGCCACTGGAGCCTGCTCCATACCCAGTGGCTGCTTTATCTCTCTCTTGGCCTCTTGACAGACTCCTGGCACTCTCGCCACACTCCCCCTTCCCAACTTTTTGAGAGAATCCCAGGACTAATTTCTCCCTGGGTTCTCTCCTCACAAGCTAGTCCCAGACAGTGACTGCAGAGTTCTTTACTTTCTACCTGCAGCTCCCTTTTCCATTCGGAACTTTCTTCAGTTATAATCACTACTCAGCTCCTCCCTCGCAGGGCTTCCTCTCTAATTAAGGTTGGCACTCTCCCCCATGCCCACTAGATAACGTAATTGGCCTCTCAGGCCCTCATTAACCCTTTCAGGGCCTGTGTGGGATCCACACTCCAACACAAAGCCCAATATGAATGATACAAATGATTTCCTAGGGATTTTTTAAAAGGCATTAGCCACTTTAATTAAAATAACAAATCATTAAGACAGCACATTTAAGTGCTCAAAAAAGTCAGGCAATTCTGAAATTAATTATAGTTATGCAACTCGAGCTCTGCCACCCTCATATGTGCATTCCAATACAGCCTCTCATTACATTAGCATATATTATTTCTTAGACAATACGCTACCAAATCATAGGCCTTTGCCTAATTCACTGTGTATCTTTAGGGTTCACACTGAATGAAGCAGAGTTCTATAGGTGCCAAAGCAAAGGACTTAGCATTTCCATATGGCTCACCCACAGCAGAAGGATTCCTGATTTTTCTCTGTACAAGGGAGCCTCCCCTGGCTTAATGGAGAGGGCACCAATGGCACCTTTTATCCATTTGCGACAGAAGTGTTCTTGCTGTAGCAGAGAATGGATGAGTAAAGCTGCTCAGCTTAACCCTAAATGAGCTAATAAGATTTCCTTTAAAGACAAAAAAAAGTGTGGTGAGGTATTTAAGTTGCAAATCACTGCTGTCATGTACCAACGGTGTGGGGGGTGGGTGTCATAGTCCTGGATGCAGGACAATGAGGTTCATTAATAGTGTGTGGGTCTTTAAGAGGATCCTTTTGACTGACAGATCTTAGCTGTATCCATCCTGCATGGCACAGAACCTACTCCCAGACTAGACTCCTGGACATGCTTCGACTGAGGATACTTAACTTAGTTAGAGCTGTAGATCACTACATGTATAGATCTCCAGCAAACAGGCTATGACTGCCTGCAAACACTAAGGAGGGCAAAAGGTGGACAAACTAAGAGACATATCCTGACCTTTTCTAAAAATGTGTCTAAGCTGAAAAGTCTGGCAGAGTCCCAGGTCAGTAGAAATAATATCACAACCTGTCCTTGCATTTCAAAAAATGGCAAAATAGGGATTGCACATCTGGCTGGTGATAAAGCTTTCAGATACATACCTATCAAATAAGGACAGTAGAAGTACTTTAAACACTCTTATGCTTACATATTTTGGTTAAAATATATTTTAGCTCCTAGATGCTCTGTCATCATAACTGAATTGCTACCTGTAGAATTTAGTGCCAGATATCTTGTCATACCTTCTCAACTGTCATGGTCACCAAAACATTGGTAGTCCAAAGAAGCATCACAAAACCCCATCCAGTACCAATAATGGGGAGGGTCATAGTAGAAAGTACATATGAGAAACATAATGACACATCCTAAAATCAGCAAAATCTTGATAGGCAAAGAACAATTCTGATTCCTCACACATCCACTAGGTTATAGACAATGTCCAAAATAAACAGATTGCAAAATCTATCAACTCTCACTGAGTCCCAAGAAGCAGGTAGGAGGTTACTATAAAGTCCACAGATGACATCTTAACATTCTTCATGTTCCTTGTTTATTGGGCTTCCTTCCTAGTCTTGGGTTTGGTTAGGGGGCACTGTGAGAGCTTAACGACATATGCCTATTTTTCTCACTGCATAGTGATGGTATCCTTTTTATTGAATGTTACATGCCTGTAATCTGAAATATCACTATCTGAAGTGGTGAGATCTCAGGTGAAGTGGAAGGACATTGTGAGATCACAGTGTCAGAGTTGATGCCTAGCAGTTTAGCTTTACAAGAATCAAAATTATAAGAGCCAAATAGAAGATGCATTTTCCACATCTTCCTGGAACTGAAACATATGCATCTGCTCCACTGTAGGTGACTCCTGAGCAGTGCCCGTCACTGGAGGCTGGGAATTCGGAGTGGATTCTGTTACAACAGAGATTACTGAGGAGTCGAAGATGGCATCGGAGGCTGAATTTCCAGTGACCGCATAATGTTCTGCGAAAGTGTGGGCAGAGGCCCAAGTTGCTGCTCTGCAGATTTCCAAGATCGGTCACATTCCTTAAATATATCCCTAAGTAGAAATTGACCTTGTGGAGTGCGTATGGACTCTGGAGAGAGGCAGAAGGTTGCACCCTTAATAACAGTGATTAATGCAACCAGAGATCCCTTTGGATAGTGTTTGAGCCGATATTGCACAGCGTTTGGATCTTTTCACGAGTGAAAGGATGAGTTTAGGGGACTTCCTGAAGTCCTTAGACCTGCTCAAGTAGAATGCTAGAGCTCTTCTAACATCTAGCTTATGGAGAATTGCCTCCCCCATATCACAATGTGGTTTGGGATAAAAAACAGGAAGATGGATCTGTTGATTCATATGGAAAGCGGAGGCAACTTTAGAGAGAAACTTGGGATGCAGCCTCAGAGTTACTTTGTCTTTAAAAAAAAAAAAACCTGTACATGGTGGGTGTGCCATCAGGATTGCTATTTCTTCTATGCAGCTAGCTGAGCTGATGGCAATTAGAAATGTTGTCATCATGGACAGGTGAGAGAGAGCAAGTTGCCATGGACTCAAATGGAGATCTAGTCAAAGCCCTGAGAACTAGGTAAAGATCCCAGGCTGGAACAAGTGGTCTCACATGCGGGAAGAAATTCCAAATGCCCTCAAGGAATCTATGCATCAGCAGGTGAGCAAAAACAGAGTATCTGTCTACCTGGTGGTGGAAAGCCATTTTCTCCACAAGATGTACCCTAAGGGAGCTGAGTGAGAGTTTTGACCTCTTGAGGTCTAAAATGTAGTGTAAAATCAGAGGAAAGGAAGATGAGGTTGAGTCTATGCGTTTAGAATGACAACAAACTTGGAATCATTTCCATTCTTTTGGTAAGTACATCAACTAATCAACTTTTGGCTGTGTAGCAACATGTCTTTCAGCTCATGAGAGCATTCTGCCTCTAAGCCTTGGAACTATGAAGGAGCCAAGCCTGAAGGTGGAGGACCCACAGGTTGGGGTGAGAGATCAGCCCATTGTTTTGAGAGAGTGGGTAAGGAATGGGCTGAAGAGGAACCGGAGGACATATTGTCATCTGTGTCAGGTAAAGGAACTAGACTTGTTGTGGCCAGGAGGGGCAACCAGAATAACTCTTGCTTTGTCTTGTTGAATTTTCAACAGGACCTTGGATAGAAGAGGAAACTGGGAAAAGGCATGCAAGAGGTCCCCATCCCATAGGAGGATGAAGGCATCTCCCAGTAAAAGTTTCCCAAGGCCAGCCCTGGAGCAATAATGAGGACATTTCTTGTTCCGGTGACCAGCAAAGAGATCTGTAGTCAGGGTTCCCCAAAGAGTGAATACATCTCAAAGCACCTCTGACTTCAGTTCCCATTCGCGGTCATGAGAAAAATTCTGACTGAGACGATTGGCTGTCACATTCTGTATCCCTGGTAGATAGACAGCTGAAATGAGCACATTGTGATGATGCACCATTTCCAAAATTTGAATGCTTCTGTGCAGAGGGAGGGAGATCTGGCACCCCCTTGGTGATTTATTTAAATAATACAGGCCATATTGTCCATCATAACTTTTGTGTGGGTGTTCTTGAGGAAAGGCAGAAAGTGTGCACAGGTGTTCCTGACAGCCCTTGGCTCCAAAAGAGTGATATGGACGGTAACTACTGTGGAAGGCAACTTGCCCTGAACCTTGTGGTTATGTAGGTGAGCTCCCCAGCCTATTTGGGAGGCATCCATCCCAGGGCAGTGAGTCTGCATAACGGGAGGAATGCTCTTGGTTGTACTGCATTAAGGTTGGCACTCAAACTCCAATCGTTGAAATGGGGTTAGAGTGCCACTACAATGGAGAGAACCTTCCAGAATACCCTGGGTGGAGCATTCTGTACTGATAATTGTCCTGCCCAAACCGTAGGAATCTCTGATATGATGGGTTCATCGAGATATGGAAGTAGACATCTTGTAGGTCGAGGGCCGGAAATCAATCTCCTTGCTCTAGAGTTGGAATAATTGCTGCTGGTATGATCATCTTGAATGTCTGCACCTTTGCTTATTTGTTTAATGCTCTTAGATCTAGAATGGGCCTCCAACCTCCCTTCACCTTGGGGATCAGGAAATAATGAGAGTAAAACCCCTTGCTCCTGAGATGCACTGGGACTGCTTCTATGGCCCCTAGGCATAACCAGTGATATATTTCCTGGTGAAATAGGTTCTTGTGAGAAGGGTCCCTGAAGGGGCACAGGGAAGGAGGGTTGGAATGGGGGAGGGACATGAACTGAATGGCATAACCCTTCAAAATAATCTCCAGGACCCATCTGTTGGGAGAATATTACTTCTAACTGCTGTGAAAGAGGCGACTTCTGAAGGGGCATGACAGGTGTGCAGATGGCAGCTGATGTTGCAAAGTATAATTGTTCGGGCCCTCAACCAAACAGTCAAGAGTGCTTAGAAGAGGTGGTCAGAGGTTGTGGATTAAAGTGTGGATTGCTTCCATTTTGAGCCCTGGTTCTCTTACGCTGCGGTGTAACTTCTGATGTGTAACTGCCACCTCCAGTAGGGGAACCTGCAGCTCATCAACCACCCTTTTGATAAGATCCAGCATGGGTGGTGGAGTTACCTCAGGGGGCCTGTACCATGATCAGGACCCTTGATTTTTAACGGTGGACCACGATGAGCAGCCAGGGAAATGACCTTCTCCTGTCCCTGTCAGACTCATCACTGAGTAAGGGTGGTGCTGACTGGGGTATTGGTGGTACATGGCCCGGAGCTGAGAGCGATTCCAGGTGCCAGGATGTGGTTGGTACTGGGCCCCCGTAATGGGAATTGCGGTTCTTCCCCAACTATCAAGTCTCCAGGGTAGTGGAGCTCATGCTGTATCATGGGCTCACTTGGTACCGCAGAGGAGTGTCTGTGGTACTTTGTTGGTACCAATGATTGAGAAAGTGCAGAGCACTCCCTAAATGGGAGTTTTGTTGCACCTGGTACCAAAAGTTCTCTCTGTGTGGCACTCTTTTAGAGACAGTATAGTAATTGTCTTTCTCCTTAGGTGGCAGTATGGTTGCCTTAGAAGCTGAGCCTCTGGCTTCTCCAGGCAGTGCAACAGAGCTCATAGCGGAGGCCCCCTTCTGGTTACTGTGCTTCAGAGCTGCCAGTGCCGTTGGTACCAAGGTGGCAGCACTGGGCAATGCCTCTGGCTGGCCAATGATTCGGAGTCCTTTTTACAAGCCTTTATAGGGAGAATCTGCTATTTTTTCCACAACGTTACCCCCTTTAAAGTTAAAGGCTCTGGGGTCAGCACTGGAGTCCCCTGGAGACTGAAGTGCATTCTCCAAAAGGAGGAGTTTTAACTTCAGCTCCCAGTTCCTGCGAGACTGCAGTTTTAGCTGTGGCAAGGGAACACTTCTGTGGGACTCTCCCAGGCACCAGACACAAGGAAAGTGTCTGGCCATTACAGGAATCAAACTCCTTGCGGGAGACACACCTCTTAGAGCCAGGCATGCCCCTGGGTGGGGGGCTAATATCCTCTTGCAGTGAGGAATGCAGAAGAAAGGTCTTCTTTCCTCCTCCTCTTCTTTACCTCTTTACCGTATTGTCCTGAGTATAGGCCGCACTTTTTTCCCCTAATTTAAGTTTTTAAACTAGGGGTGCGGCCTATAAGCGGGATCTTGCTAAAAAAAACCCAATAAAAATACTTTCAATCCCAGCCGCGGCGGGCAGCCCGGAGCCCTCTGATTCCCCGCCGCGGCTTGGATTGAAAGCGCTCTGGGCTTCCCGCCGCGGCGGGCAGCCCGGAGCCCTCTGATTCCCCGCCGCGGCTGGGATTTAAAGGGCTCTGGGCTCCCCGCCGCGGCGGGCAGACCAGAGCGCTCTGATTCCCCGCCGCGGCGGGCAGCCCAGAGCGCTCTGATTCCCCGCCGCGGCGGGCAAGCCCAGAGCGCTCTGATTCCCCGCTGCGGCTGGGATTTAAAGGGCTCTGGGCTCCCCGCCACGGCGGGCAGCCCGGAGCCCTCTGATTCCCCGCCGCGGCTGGGATTTAAAGAGCTCTGGGCTCCCCGCCGCAGCGGGCAGCCTAGAGCCCTCTGAGTCCCGGCCGCGGCGGGCAGCCCAGAGCGCTCTGATTCCCCGCCGCGGCGGGCAGCCCAGAGCGCTCTGATTCCCCGCCGCGGCGGGCAGCCCAGAGCGCTCTGATTCCCCGCCGCGGCGGGCAGCCCAGAGCGCTCTGATTCCCCGCCGCGGCGGGCAGCCCAGAGCGCTCTGATTCCCCGCCGCGGCGGGCAGCCCAGAGCGCTCTGATTCCCCGCCGCGGCTGGGATTTAAAGGGCTCTGGGCTCCCCGCCGCGGCAGACAGCCCAGAGCCCTCTGAGTCCCGGCCGCGGCTGAGATTTTCTTTAAGTTAAAAAAAGTTAAAAATTTAATTTTTTTAAAATAGCACCAAACTTTAAGGGTGCGTCTTATAATCAGGAGCGGCCTATACTCGGAACAATACGGTATATTTTTTTGACTGAAAAAACTTAGTCTTCTAAATGCCTGGGGGGAGGGGGAATCCCCCACATACAGGGCAGGAAATGTAAACTAAGGTTTTTTCTTTTGCTTTTCTTTAATCCCAAGGGCGTAAAAAGGAAACAGTAACTATTAAGGAGAACAAAAGAAACAAGAACAACTACTACTTATGCTAATGACACAGAAAAGGAAGGGATGACTGCTTGCTCTCCAGGCCAAAGATGGTTGAGAAGGAACTGAGGGGGATGGGTCACCTGCACAGTGTTAGATGGCCTCGGAGCAGACCATGAGGGAGAGAGAACGCATGTGTGAGCTCAATGGACACATCTTACAATAAATTACTGCCGGAATACATATGACACATGACAAGCAGAAACTGCTCTGCTAATTAAAAAGGACACATACATCAAAAAATCTTCAACTATGAAGTGCACTCTATCTGAATCTTACATAAATTAATAAGAAAAAGAAAAAGGAAATCAATAAAAATCTACTCCAAATATATACAGACAATCATATTATCAAAGGTTGTCTGAGATGTAAGAGTTTTTTCATTAAAGTAAATGTCTTATGGAGTATTAGATTCAAATGCTTAACCTATGAGGTATTGATGCAATTGATATAGGAAAATTACAAAGTAGAGATTTTGATATTATTGCGTTCTCACCTGTTATTTTATGACCTAATTAAGTCTTGAAACAAAGCTTTGGGAACCAGGAATATCCATTCCCTGCACAGAAATCTCTTGCTGCTTTTTCACTGTTATTGTAGGTTTTACAACAAAGACACCTTGGGTTTTAAATTAAACGTCAGCTCTTATAAGACTTTGGGATACTGAAGTGTTTGACTGTCCTTGGAGAAAACTTGATAACTCAGCTACTAGCGATATTTGTAGCTAGTTGATGCTGAGCAAATCAAACCAACAGATCACTATTTAGCAGATGGCTGGACCACAGTGTTCTCAAAAGATTTAAAAACACTAATTGTTAGAGCTCATTCATGTTTGAACAGTAAATTTAATACAAATATTTTCTAATTTTTGCCATATATCAAAGACACTTCCCGAATGTTTGGGGTTTTTTTCCCTGGTAATAATGTAATCCGGGTGGCTACCCTTTGAAGAATAAGATCTCTTACTAAGAGTAGATGAACAGTTCACTGTCTCTGACTTCTGTTAAGATTTAAACACTCAGAGCCCTCCTGAAAAAGCTATGGAAAGCATTATTTTTACAGTCAATTCTATTCATATTTCACATGGTTTCTTTTATGTCTCTTCCCCATTTCATTATAAAGGACAGGATGATTCAATTTTATTGGTGTCTGCTGCTTACTCCTCTCCTGAATTCACAAAGCCTGATTTGTATTTACACTAAGACCCCTTTACACATCCAGAGTAGTGTAAAGGGGCTTTACAGTTAGTATAACTTTAATTTACCTCCACTTAAATTCCCTTTATACCACCAGAGCACTAAAAGGGGTCTTAGTGTGAATAAGAATCAGGCCCATCACATTATCTGTGACACTATCTTCAGCATAAATTGCAATGTCACAAACAGACCATGACTAAGTGAGGGACCAATCTGTTTAAGATCTGGCATATTTTACCAGGCTTTTCTGCTGCAAACAATGCAACTGAGGCAACCTCCACTGGTCTGATCCCTATCATCATTATAGTGGAGATCTAACAGATACAGCAGTCAATCATAGTCTAATCCTTCCCACTAGAGCAGGCACCTAGGGACCTTAGTAAAAGTGTAATTTTCAGAATCACTTCTCAAAGTAGAATTGTACTTCAGTAGATATGGGGAGGAGAATTACAGGACAGAAGTTATTATGGAGAGACGGTGGTCTGGTATAAATAGCTCTCTGATATCACCAGCTTTTCTGCCAAAGGAAATGTTTTGGAACAATATATTCATAAGATGAGATTTTTTTTAAATCAGAGATTTTTCACTCTTGGAAAAAAATGTCTAAAATGCCAGATTTGGTTTATTTTGTCACTTCAACAAGTAGCAGACTTGACTATTCCTAGAATATTTAGTAGGCTCTTTTTGGACTTATTCTCTAGTTTTCTAAACTGACTCCATGAGCCAAAAAAGACTTCAGGGGACCTGGATAGGACTCACCTGGGGCTTAAAAAATCCATTGCAGCACAGAAGCCTGCCAGATCCAGTCAATTAGCATTTATAAATGTATTAGGAGAAGAGAGCTTATAATTTCCAAGGGTGAAATGTTGGCCCCACTGAAGTCAATAGTAAAACTCCCTTTCTCTTAAGTAGGGCCAGGATTTCTTTACCCCAGTTCTCTGTGGAGTTCACATATCTCTGACCTGCCAGGCTGAGAAAAATACAGTTGCTCAGTAGCCAGAGATAAATACAAGTGCTTTCTGGGTAAGTCAAAGGGTTACATTTCCTGACCACTGGAAAGGTTCATCAAAGGAGACTGGGGATGGGCTGAGTGTGCCAGGAGGCACAGCAGTATTCAGATGACAATAGGAAGGAAGACAGGCCAGAACTGACCTGCCTCAGGTATACAGTGAGGAGAAAGACGGAATAGAGAAATAGAACTGGGCTGTTACCCAGAGAAAGGGGTAGAAAGAGGAGAGAAGGAGCAGAAAAATAGAACTAAGCACTAGTCAGAGGGGAGGGACCTTGCTGATGACAACCACAGAAGCAATGTCTTTGCAGAATAAGAGATGAAACCATGCAAGGAATGCACTGCCATGCAAGCTTAATCAGAAGTCTGCAGAGACAGAGAGGGACAAGACTGGGGCTGGAGTTTCCAGCTACATTCAGGTAGTCAAAAGCTTCTCTCTCCCAAAAAAGGCTCCAACAGTTGCTTCCAGCCAAGCAAGAGTAGGCTGCTGTAGCAATTTTAGAACCTTACATAGTTTTAGCTATTAGAATTTTTACTTTAATTTGGGGAAAATAAATCATTGTATGGTCCCTCAGCTATGACTCAGTCTCAGACTGGTGATGACCATAGTATTTTAGTTTATATTAAAGCAGGGACAAAACGTTCCACATAAAATCAAGTGAAATTAAAACACATTAAAATCAAGAGACTAAAAATGAGAAACCCCAGCACAATAATCTAAGCAAAACAAGGAAAATCTGAAGAAATCCTCTTAGACAAACATAACAAAATAAGCAACAAAATGTTGTTTTAAAATTATTTGGGAGAATGAGACCACAGAGTGCAAACAGGGGCAACTGCATATCTTGTTGGACACCAGCTTGGACGTCTTAGCTGACCAGAAACTAGCAATCAGATTTTTCCATTCCCTGCCCGGTCCTGTGCCCTCTCTGTAGGCTGACACCTGGAACAACAACTCTGGTATTTCTGACCTTTGAAGGCACAAAATGAACAGAGCTAAAACTCTTGCAAAGTTTATAAGCCCTACAGTATGGGCCAGGATTCCTACTAAGAGCATGTGATACACAGAAGTAAGACTGCAGTCAGAACTTCTGCTTAGAGCTTTGAACTGCAGTACAGTTTCTAGTGTAGCTTCTGTGCGCTCCCTATCCTAGTGCACTCACTCACTGTCACCCACCGAATGGTTGGGCTCCCGAGGCAGGACTTCCGACCCAGCCTCACTACTCCTGTATATTCTTACAACTCCATTCAATTATCTGAACTATTCTGTCCAGATAATCAAGCTAGAAAGATACAAACTCAGGAGCTCTTTAATGGTTAGATGTTTACCCTACATACATTATCTGAACATGTGAGAATATAGAGCCAGATTCTGCTCTCAGTTACATTGACTCACTATTTTTCCTGCTAACTTAATAAAACACAGAAGATTAGTTTAGATTCAATGAGCGTTTCATACCTTTGGATACTTCTTGCCCTTCTGCTTTGTTGGATCTTTGGCAGGATCATATGGAGCAACACCAGCATACAGATATTTTTGTTCCCTGTTTTCTTGAACAGCTTTCTGCGTAGGACCCTGTCTTCCATCCTCCCTTTCGCACCTATGACCTGCTATAAAATAAAAAACTATTTCATTCTCTTAGAACTTATTTCATTTGTTCTTCTGGAAAAAAAAACCTAATTCACCTAGCAATAATCTCAGTGTGAAAAACTTAACAGAACTGGAAGCTGAAATTAATGCAAAATATGTCTTTGAAATAAAGTGACATCCAAGTAATCAAGGTTGCACGTATCAATAACTCCAAAATTATGCATACTACTCTTCCACTCAGTTCAGCCCCTTTAATACAAGTTCTGTGTGTGAATCCACTTAACTTATATTACAATGCCCCAGAATTGCAGTGCGCTGCAGATTCTGGTATTGAAAATATGAAAAACACTGTATTAGTCAAAGAAAAGCTGCAGGGTTTCGGTAACTAGATAGAGGAGAATTGTAATTTTTCGCATCCAAGAAGGTGGGGGAATTATTTTGGAACCCAGGAGATAGCTGAGGAGGAAGGGATGCACCTCTTCTTTTCTTGTCCCCCAAATGTAGAGGTAACTTAAAACATATAGAGCGGGCGTTTGAATTTTCACTCCAGCACAACAAGCTTCCCCATTGTATTCCATCCCAGTGTCTGCCTTTGCCTCCCAAACCTGACACACAAACACATTAGCTTGATGTTTCTGCTAAAATAATCAGCAGTAAAATAGTTAATGTTGACATTTAAATTATCATTGGATTTCAGAGTTATTGCTTCTCTGAGATGAATGGGAAAGTTCATAGTCTTTCAGGAGATCCACAGACTAAGGCAGATATGATTACATTGGTTTACATATACTTCATATTTAGAAAATTTCCATTGCAATCATATGGGATACTGTACATGCTGGTATCACATTGGGGTGGATCCTGTACCCCTGGAGGAGTAAGAATGGAACACTGAATTTCAGTTGGATTTGGGCTCTTACATCTCTTTTGAAAATCCCATCTTTAAAACATCACATGTAGAACTGGGGAAAAAATTTCAGCTGAAACTTTTTTTTTGCGGGGGGGGGGGAGAGCAGGGAGGAAGAGGAGGGCAAAAAAAATGGCCGATATCAAATGTTTTGCCACATTGTTTATGTGAAAAACAAAAACCACTAAAATGTCAAAACAAAAAACATTTAGAAATTCCATTTCAAAATTTCCTTCATTTTTTTTTGTAAATGTAAAACATTAAAAAGCTCTCAAAATTAATACAAAATATTTCATTTGGGATCTAACAAAATGATTTGCTCAACCCTAATTTTTTCCCCCCCCAGAATTGCTTGTGAACCAAAACATCTTTTATTTGTAGGGCACTAAACACATGAAATAAATAACTAGGCTGAAACAAACAAAATTAAACATACATATCTAATAAAATCTGCTCTTTGTAAGTAAAGTTCAGTTCAGTCGTGAAATTCTAACTCTTAAAAAAAACCAGCAGGCATAAATTGGATTAAATGAGGATCAAAACCTTCTGTATGATGAACTCCAATAAAAGCTACAAAAAGGTGAAAAGAAACGTGTCTTACAAAACAGGACTAGCACAATTATCAATTCTTTAAAAGTGAAGACTACTGCAATAAATGCTACAAATAACATTTCCTGAAGCACTATATAATGCAGAATTGTTTTATTCATATGGAAGATTTTCCCCTCACTCAATAACTGTCACCCACTCGCAATTATGATGCTCATGGGACATTGGGTTTGTTTGCGCTTGTGAAATATACATATTTATAAACCACCACAGAACCATGAAAAAGTTAAAGAGCTTAAAAAGTCAGTAACTGCTTGAAAGAATGACCAAAATCTATAGGATTGTGATTACACTCTATAAAATGGTAACAGCTCATGTTTCCCATTCTGACTGCCTTGTGTTTGGAAAAGGTCAGTCAGGTCTAAGTATTATAACTAGTGCCTTTGAAATTTCCTTTTCCATCCAGAGAGCAGTTACATCAGATCAAGGAAGGAGGAAACATGGTAACAGGCTTAGATGTGTTAATTCAACCACAAAGAAAGTCATTGAGTTAGACTTCATATTTTGGTAATAAACAGTTGCAGATTCCAGAGAATAAAAGAAATATACTGAGCTAGTAACAATTTCATTGCATGGTTTTCTGAACCAATTCTAATAGCAGTGCTGGGTTCAAATATATATGTAAGCCAGAACAATGATTACTTAGAATTTTGGGGTCAGGAACTGTCTTTTTGTTCTGTGTACAACACCTACCACAATGGGATCCTGGTCCATGATTACAGCAATACAAGCAAATAATAATTCTGTGAACAAATATTAGTCCTTCTCTATCTAGGCTCCTAGTTCAAATTTTGGACAGGTCAGGTTAAAAAAAAAAGTTCATATTGAACGTGGGAACATTTTTCATTCAAATTTTCACAAAATAGCCATCCCTCTTCTCAAAGAAAAAATTCTAAATTTACATTTATTTTTTTTTTACTGGCGCTAATATTTTATCCTTTTGGGCCCTGGCCCCAGTTCAGCTAAACTCTCTAGAATGTGAGAAATGTGAGGAGTCTTAAAAGGAAGCATGTGAGTAAGGACTCCAGTTGGCATGCACACACTTAAAGTTAATTGAGTGCTAAAGTGCTTTGCTCAACTGGCCCTTTAAGAGGATTTCCAATTACTAACTGTACTTATTTATTTAGGAAGTCGGAGAAGGGAATCACAGTTATACCTAATGGTTAAAAAAAAGAGCATCTGATGGAGCTACAGGCAGAGTGTTAAATAACTTTAACAGCTGCAAATTCCAGGGCAACCGAGGGACACAGTCTTGGTATCCACTTTGGACCTTTCTCCACCATCCTTCTAGTCTGTTGCCTGAGCAGGTGCTGTGCAGACCGAACACAAATCACTTCTGCAGTTTTGTTTTAATTATCTCTTGCAGGAGGTGCTGGATTCCACTGCCCTGCCAGTACATCTAGGACATAGAACACAACTGAGGTGGGGGCTAGTCCCTCAGCAGCTATCCATCAGCTCTGATTCTGTCCCCTACAGTTACAGTGGCAACACTGAGGCTATATCTACTCTACAAACACTACAGTGGCACAGCTTCAGCCACACTGCTATAGCACTGTAATGAAGACACTTGCTATAGTAAGGGAAGGTGTTTTTCTGTTAATGTAGCAACTCCACCCTCTCAAGATGCAGTAGCTAGGCCTAGCAGGGCCTATAGTATTTCATACTCCTGAGTGATGTAGCTAGGTTGACCCAAGTTTTAGGCATAGATCAGGTTGGATGATCTGTGGAGCTAGCTCTGAAAGAGAAAGGCCAAATTCTGAACTTTCTGACATTGCATGTCAGGGCCGAAGCTAAGAGAATCTCAGTATTCTGGCTGCACCAGTGGTCAAAACAATAGCGAGGTCATACAGAGAAATGCTGTACGTCTATTCCATACCGTAGATGAGCTCTCCACAAGGCATCAGAGAAGGGGAAAATGTGTATATGTTTGAAGCATGCACAACACAAATCCACATCATGCAAAATTAGCATAGGAGCTGAGGACTGACCTTGTTGGCTACTTCCCAAAACCCAGTAGCCGCACATAGCAAGGCTGCATGTGTGTTCTGAATTAGAAAGATGTGTGGAGGTTGTGAATGCTGTTTCCAACCTCTGCTGTGTTTCAGAGAGTCTCACGCAAGCAACATTTTGTTTCCCAGCACTTGACTCTCCAAAAGAGCAGCTGTACATAGTTGCCTTTCAATTTTTTTAGATATAGTGTAACTCAACAAAATGAATATGACTGAACTAAATAATCAAAGATATCACTGACAACTCAGATTTTTGATGGAAGTCTAGGGAACACATTTTTATCATGATGTGCAAAGGGGTATATCTACAACTCCTTTATAACATCTTGCTGATCATGGAGTACATGTCCTACAGTTTTCAGAGTGGTAGCCGTGTTAGTCTGTATCAGCAAAAACAATGAGGAGTTAGTCTCTAAGGTGCCACAAGGACTCCTCGTTGTTTTTATGTCCTACGGTGTTAAGTAGGACGTCGGAGAGAATGCTATTGATTTGCAATGGACGCTGGGTAAAACAGACTTGATGCAGTAAGTAAACATTACTCCACATCTCCCTTCCACTGTATCTGGTCTTTGAGTGGGTGTTGAGAGAACAAAAGCGAAAGCAGACTTCACCCTATTATTCCTCCCACCAGATTCAATAGCAGCCCTGTGCTCAGGAGCATGCAGGATGTGTTCCATCAGTGTGCCCCTATATGACAGGAAGGGGTCTTGCTCCCTCTATCCCACTTTCACCTTGAAATTGGCTAAGCACACATTGGGGTTGGGGCAGGCTGCACCATTCATAGAATCATAGAATCTCAGAGTTGGAAGGGACCTCAGGAGGTCATCTAGTCCAACCTCCTGCTCAAAGCAGGACCAAACCCAACTAAATCATCCCAGCCAGGGCTTTGTCAAGCCTCACCTTAAAAACCTCTAAGGAAGGAGATTCCACTACCTCCCTAGGTAACCCATTCCAGTTCTTCACCACCCTACTAGTGAAAAAGTTTTTCCTAATGTCCAACCTAAACCTCCCCCTCTGCAACTTGAGACCATTACTCCTTGTTCTGTCATCTTCTACCACTGAGAACAGTCTAGATCCATCCTCTTTGGAACCCCCTTTCAGGTAGTTGAAAGCAGCTGTCAAATCCCCCCTCATTCTTCTCTTCTGCAGGCTAAACAATCCCAGTTCCCTCAGCCTCTCCTCATAAGTCATGTGCTCCAGCCCCCTAATCATTTTTGTTGCCCTCTGCTGGACTCTCTCCAATTTATCCACATCCTTCTTGTAG
Organism: Mauremys mutica; assembly: GCF_020497125.1. Taxonomy (NCBI): domain Eukaryota; kingdom Metazoa; phylum Chordata; order Testudines; family Geoemydidae; genus Mauremys; species Mauremys mutica. The sequence goes on along the minus strand of NC_059081.1, from coordinate 66,480,047 downwards.
TGTGGGGCCCAAAACTGGACACAGTACTCCAGATGAGGCCTCACCAGTGCTGAATAGAGGGGAATGATCACATCCCTCGATCTGCTGGAAATGCCCCTACTTATACAACCCAAAATGCCATTAGCCTTCTTGGCAACAAGGGCACACTGTTGACTCATATTCAGCTTTTCGTCCACCATAACCCCTAGGTCCTTTTCTGCAGAACTGCTGCCCAGCCATTCGGTCCCTAGTCTGTAGCAGTGCATGGGATTCTTCTGTCCTAAGTGCAGGACTCTGCACTTGTCCTTGTTGAACCTCATCATATTTCTTTTGGCCCAATCCTCTAATTTCTCTAGGTCCCTCTGTATCCTATCCCTACCCTCCAGCGTATCAACCACTCCTCCCAGTTTAGTGTCATCTGCAAACTTGCTAAGGGTGCAGTCCACACCATCCTCCAGATCATTAATGAAAATATTGAATAAAACCGGCCCCAGCACCGACCCTTGGGGCACTCCACTTGATACCGGCTGCCAACTAGACATGGAACCATTGATCACTACCCGTTGAGCCTGACCATCTAGCCAGTTTTCTATCCACCTTACCGTCCATTCATCCAGCCCATACTTCTTTAACTTGCTGACAAGAATACTGTGGGAGACTGTATCAAAAGCTTTGCTAAAGTCCAGAAATAGCACATCCACTGCTTTCCCCTCATCCACAGAGCCGGTTATCTCATCATAGAAGGCAATTAGATTAGTCAGGCATGACTTGCCCTTGGAGAATCCATGCTGACTGTTCCTGATCACTTTCCCCTCCTTTAAGTGGTTCAGAATTGATTCCTTGAGGACCTGTTCCATGCTTTTTCCAGGGACTGAGGTGAGACTGACTGGCCTGTAGTTCCCTGGATCTTCCTTCTTCCCTTTTTTAAAGATGGGCACTACATTAGCTTTTTTCCAGTCATCCGGGACCTCCCCCAATCGCCATGATTTTTCAAAGATAATGGCCAATGGCTCTGCAATCTCATCGGCCAACTCCTTTAGCACCCTCGGATGCAGCGCATCCGGCCCCATGGACTTGTGCTCATCCAGCTTTTCTAAATAGTCCCGAACTACTTCTTTCCCCACAGAGAGCTGGTCACCTCCTCCCCATACCGTGCTGCAGAGTGCAGCTGTCTGGGAGCTGACCTTGTCTGTGAAGACAGAGGCAAAAAAAGCATTGAGTACACTAGCTTTCTCCACATCCTCTGTCACTAGGTTCCCTCCCTCATTCAGCAAGGGGCCCACACTTTCCTTGACTTTCTTCTTGTTGCTAACATACCTGAAGAAACCCTTCTTGTTACTCCTAACATCTCCAGCTAGCTGCAACTCCAAGTGTGATTTGGCCTTCCTAATTTCACTCCTGCATGTGCTCCAGCCCCTTGATCATTTTTGTTGCCCTGCACTGGACTCTCTCCAATTTTTCCACATCCTTCTTGTAGTGTGGGGCCCAAAACTGGACACAGTACTCCAAATGAGGCCTCACCAGTGCTGAGTAGAGGGGAATGATCACATCCCTCGATCTGCTGGAAATGCCCCTACTTATACAACCTAAAATGCCATTAGCCTTCTTGGCAACAAGGGCACACTGTTGACTCATATTCAGCTTTTCGTCCACCGTAACCCCTAGGTCCTTTTTTGCAGAACTGCTGCCCAGCCATTCGGTCCCTAGTCTGTAGCAGTGCATGGGATTCTTCCGTCCTAAGTGCAGGACTCTGCACTTGTCCTTGTTGAACCTCGTCATATTTCTTTTAGCCCAATCCTCTAATTTGTCTAGGGATGTGCACTCCTCCTGCTCACAAGGGACCTGAAAGAGAGATTATATCTCCCCCACCCAGAGTTTCCTGGGGATGATGAAGCTCAACACTGCCAACAACATGGAACAGCCCCATATTGGCACAATCTGGTCTCTAGTTTATGAGACCCATTTTAAATCCAGGAACCCCAAAGTTTAAATATATAATTGACTTGATATGTTAGAAAATGACAATTTTGAAATGTCTACGTTTATTTTAGGAGTTTGGATGCAGATGGTAGAAAATAACTATCACTCCCTCAAAATGTGTAAAAAAATTCGTACATGCTATATTCTATCAACTCTGGCATGCCCATAAATGGAGAGAATGACATTTACACATCAAGTGTGGAACAGGCAAAGGGCAAGTACCTCTTCCCTCACATTTAGAAAGTTCAGTTGAAGCACACCATCGCTAAGATTAGTCACACACAATTTTACATTTAAGTTCTCTTCATGTTGTTCAGTTACAACAAGAAAATAACGTGCAAGGCTGAGATGCTAGGTCATGCAGCCAAACAAAGACAATTGTACAAAATAATAAAAGACAAACCCATATAGTTCTTGAGATTTAAAATTCACAGAAATGGCTCTAAGTACCTTTGGTATCAACTAAAACCAGTCACAAAAGAGACTGAGCAGCAGATGTTTCTCACCCCAAAGTCAGAGAATAAGAGACCAAAGATTAAACCAACTCAGCTCAACCCTTTTAAGCATTTGAGTGACTAAATTTTACCTTACACAAGTACCAATCCTTATAATGGCCAGGCATCTGCAGAAACCAGGCTAAAAACATGGGCTTTGTAGCATGCTCTGAAGATCACTCAAATTTGTAGGGTAATGACCATTTGTATGACCTTTAAGTTAAATAGAAGAGGACAGAAAAGGAAGGCCCAAACAAAGAAGTGGCACCACTCTACCAAAATCAGCATCTGCTCCAATAACTGGCGTGTAGGATGATTGACTGTATAGATCCAACCTTGGGGAAATATGCAGACACCTGCTTGATCCAGTGTCCATTGACATCAGTGGAAAGACTTCTATTTGTTTCAATGGGCATTAGATTAGGCCCCAAAGGTGCCAAGTCAGAACACTCTAGAAGAGCATTGATTGTTGGGAACCACACATGAATGCAGACACACTTGCAAGAGATTAAATAGCAGTAACAACCATGACAGGAGGTAGGTCTGCGAGGAACTAGTTCCTTAGAGCAGGAACCATCCTTTTTAAGTATTTAGAAAGCACTTAAAACATAGTGGGCGTTACTGCCAATAAATAAATAGATAAATAGTGAGTCCCAGACAGCTTTCCTGAATTGGGCATCAGATCTGGCTGCCAAATTCAGAAAATAGTTCTAGAATCTACTATGAATGTTACATACCTCCTCTGTCTCCTTCAAATATGCAATAGTCTGACCACCAATAGTCTGGCCCATTGCACCAAGCTACCTACCATCCAGTATGTCATAGAGACGCTAGTAAAGCCACTTTCTAGTTCTTCTAGCCAAAGCCAATCTGGTCATATCAGGATATGGAATGGAAACAGCATTAGTGGCACTGAAGGACAATTTCCTTCTGTCAATAGCTGGAGGGCCGAGAACCATTCTCTTTCTCCTGAGCCTCTCTGCAACATACCACACAGCTGATCATGAGATACTGTTGTCCTGGCTAAGAGATGCAGCAGCAATCCAGGGAAATGTACAAAAGAGGTTTGAGATCTAACTGTACTGACACACTCAGAGGACAATTCATTTTTTAGGGGCATGAAGCTGTCAGCCCTGGAGTAACTACAGATAGTACAAAAGTACAGCAATGGGCATACTCAGCTACACGGGCTACTGTGAGCACATCACACATGTCCTCCACTCAGTACACTGGCTCCCTGTAAGCTATCATCAAATTCAGAAAAAGAACTACCACCAAAATTTCTCCAGTTTACATCTGTGCATAGGTCCACCTCTCAAGGCTTCAATTACATCAGGGCCAGAAAAAGCTTTTGTTGACATGCTGCAGACTATGCTAACATCTTTCAGTATGCAGGGCAGGCAGACTGTCTGAATAAAAGCACATTGCCCACTGAGACATGAGTGAGACCAACATAGAGCAATAAAAAGCATGTGAGCCAATGGCGTTAGAAGGGAATGAAATGAAATATCATTTGCAATGTGAAGTAGTGGGTATGAGGTAAATCAAAGCTTGTGTGAGCGCGTGGATGACTGATGAGTTTAATCATTTGTACTGGATATGTAAAGTGATTTTATTTATTTATAAGTGCTCCCCTGCTTATCACTTTTTGGTATTATCAAATGCTCAAGATTTTTGGGCAATAAACAACTGCTGTGTGAATGGCAGGACAGTGGTTCTTCGAATCACCTAACAAATGAAAGCTTTGTATAATATGAAAGAGAGACGGGGGAGCATTCATAATATAAAACACTAACACAAAGGAGGAACCCATTCTCCAGGCCTTCAGGTAACAGCACCCAGCCCTTAAACTCGCATATAACAAGAAACCTATACTCCATTTCCTGGCCTGAAATGTGACAAAGATGAATGAGGACCCCTCCACTGGTACAGAGGTTTACACATTTATTTGTAACTTAAGATTTAAAGTGGACTCACTAAGGAGTAAGGTACTACTGCATGTGAGTAAATATCAGAATCTAGACCTAAGAAAATATTTCAAACAATGAAAAGTACATAAAGGTTACTTATTTGTAACCAGAGTTCTTCAAAATGGTTCTGCATATTCACACTTATGGGTACTGTGCTGTCTTGTGATGACTTATGGTAAAACCTTCTCCTAGCAGTATCCATTAGAGCACTCTCTCGCCACCAGCCCCTTCCTGTTCAGGATTTCTGAACATCCTGAGAGCAAAACTATATACGGAGTGGAGTTCCTTCTACCACCTCAGTTCCTTCCACTGCAATGTCGGGGAACAAAAAGCAATTAGACTCTGACAAAGACAGGAAGATGAGCAGAGAGTAGGACTATGCAGAGCCATCTTGAAGAACGCGAGTTACAAGTAAGTGACCTTTTCCTGTTCAAGTGGCTCTACATATTCCCACTTATGGGACAGACTCATAAACAGTGCTGAAAATAACCCGGAGGTGGGGACAGAGTCCTAACTCAATAGAGACTGAGGCACCACTCTACCAAAAGCAGCATCTGCTCTAGAGGCCAAGTCCAAAACACAATGCTTACTGAAAATGTGAACAGAATTCCAGCTAACAGCTCTGCAAATCTCTACAGCAGGGACTTGTTTAAGGGAAGCAAGAGAGGTTGCCACAGATCTAGTGAAATGTGGACATATTGTCCCTTGGAGAGGAGTCTCTGCCAAAGAATAAAACATTCAATAATGCATTATTTAATGCACCTAGAAATGGTCTGGGAAGAAACTATATTCCATGCAATTTTTAGCATACAAACAAACAAACAAACAAACAATCTGGATGATTTACAAAACCTTTTAGTTCTGTGTAATAAGCAACAAGGATTCTTCTTTCATCCAAAGTAAGTAAAGCTGAATCAACCTTATTAGAATGTGGTTTTGAAAAACAAAACCCATCAAATCAATGGACTGATTGACATGAAAATCAGAAATCCACCTTTGGCAAAAACCTGGGTTCAGTCTAAAGAACCACTTATGTTTATGAAAAATGATGAATGGTGGATCAGTCACAAGAGCATTTAGCACACTTACCTTTCTGGCAGATGGCATATCAATAAAAGTCATTTTAATAGATAAACAACACAAGGAACACTCAGCAGAAAATTCAAAGGGTGGTTTCATCAGCATGGCTAGAACCAAATTGAGATCCCAAGTGGGACAGGATTTCTCAAATGATTATACATATTAAATAAGCCCTTCATAAACCTCTTAAATTGTATTAAGCACAGTAATCTACCAGCAATTAAGATATGATGAGCAGAAACGGTTCCCAAATGAACCCTTAATGATGAATTAGATAACATCACTTCATATTTTAAAAAGATCAGATATTCTCTAGACTATAGGGTGTGGATGCTGAAGCAGGAAAGATGCCCTTCCCAGTCATCCAAGTCACAAATCTGGTCCATTTTGATTTGTAATGTTGTCTGGTAGACAGATTCCAATTAGAGACAATCAATCACCCAAGCCATCAGATGGAGGGCTTGCAGGTTGGAATGAAGAAACCTCCTTCCTGTTCAGACAACAGATCTGTGACAGAGGAAGACACACGAAGACTCTGCCAGACAGTTGGAAGAGACAGTATACAATTGCTGGTGTGGCCAGGCTGGGGCAATGATAATCATCCTCGCCATGTCCTGACGTATCTTCCTTGCCACATTCTGGATCAATGGAAAGGGGATAAAATCATACTGCAGGCTCCTTCCCCACTGCATTAGAAAGGCATCTGACAAAGACTGGATGTCCCTGCTGCCTCTGAAGCAGAAGAGGCAACACTTCTTGTTGCACATTATTGCAAACAGGTCCATGTCTGGTCGACTCCTTCTGGCAAATATGTGGTAAACCAATTAATCCTTCAACGATCACTCATGTTTCTGAGACATGTCTCTGCTGAGACAGTCTGCAGTCAAACTGCTTTCTCCCAGCAAATGCAGGGTCACTGGAAACACATAGTGGAGGATAAGACGGTTACTCACCGTTGTAACTGTTGTTCTTCGAGATGTGTTGCTCCTATCCATTCCAGTTAGGTGCGCGCGCGCCGCGGTGCACGGCTCGTCGGAAGATTTTTACCCTAGCAACACTCGGTGGGTCGGCTGGGCGCCCCCTGGAGTGGCGCCGCTATAGCGCTAGATATATACCCCAGCCGATCCGTCCGCTCCTCAGTTCCTTCTTGCCGGCTACTCCGACAGTGGGGAAGGAGGGCGGGTCTGGAATGGATAGGAGCAACACATCTCGAAGAACAACAGTTACAACGGTGAGTAACCGTCTTTTCTTCTTCGAGTGATTGCTCCTATGCATTCCAGTTAGGTGATTCCCAAGCCTTACCTAGGCGGTGGGGTCGGAGTGAGACGTGGCAGAGTGTAAGACTGCTGAGCTGAAGGCTGCATCGTCTCTGGACTGTTGCACCAGTGCGTAGTGGGAAGCAAAGGTGTGAACGGAAGACCAGGTCGCCACCCGACAGATGTCCTGAATGGGAACGTGGGCCAAGAATGCGGCAGAAGAGGCTTGCGCTCTTGTAGAGTGAGCGGAGAGATGACCAGCCGGAACCTGAGCGAGCTCGTAGCATGTCTTGATACATGACGTCACCCAGGCCGAAATCCGCTGGGAAGAGACTGGCATGCCCTTCATGCGATCTGCTACCGCCACAAAGAGCTGAGGCGACCGGCGGAAAGGCTTCGTTCGCTCTATGTAAAAAGCGAAGGCCCTACGCACGTCGAGGCTATGAAGCTGATGCTTCCTACGAGATGCGTGCGGCTTCGGGAAGAAGACCAGGAGGAAGATGTCCTGGTTCACATGGAAAGCCGACACCACCTTAGGTAAGAAGGCGGGGTGTGGCCGAAGCTGCACCTTGTCCTTATGGAAGATAGTATACGGCGGGTCAGCTGTTAGGGCACGAAGCTCAGAGACTCGTCGCGCCGAAGTAATCGCGCCGAGGAAGGCCGTTTTCCAGGACAAGTAGAGAAGGGAACACGTGGCCAAGGGCTCAAAGGGGGCTCCCATAAGCTTGGCTAAGACCAAGTTCAAATCCCAGGTAGGAGTTGGGTGCCGTACCGGAGGGTATAAGCGTTCTAGCCCCTTTAGAAAATGGGAAACCATGTGATTGGAGAAGATGGAACGTTCCCCTATGCTGGGCCTAAAGGCGGAAATTGCCACCAGGTGCACTTTCAAGGAGGAGATCGCGAGGCCTTGCTCCTTGAGGGACCAGAGATAGTCCAGGATCTTGGGAATAGGGACAAGGAGAGGGTTGAGACCTTTCTGACCGCAAAACGCTTCCACTTAGCGAGGTAGGTCGACCGAGTGGAAGGTTTTCTACTCTCTAGCAGCACCTGCTGCACTGCCACGGAACAGTCCCGCTCTGCTCGCGTTAGCCATACAGGAGCCAAGCTGTCAGGTGGAAGGACTGCAGGTCCGGGTGGCGAAGCCTGCCGAAGTCCTGCGTTATGAGGTCCGGCCATAGCGGGAGGGGAATAGGATCCGCTACTGAGAGGTCGAACAGCAGGGTGTACCAGTGCTGTCTCGGCCACGCCGGAGCAATGAGAATGAGGCGGGCCCTGTCCCTCCGGAGCTTGAGCAGCACCCGGTGTACGAGGGGGAACGGAGGGAAGGCATACAGCAGGTGATCCTTCCACGGGAGGAGGAATGCATCCGAGAGGGAGCCCTGGGAGCTGCCCTGGTAAGAGCAGAACAGATGGCATTTCCTGTTCTCCCTGGAGGCAAAAAGGTCTATCCGGGGAAAACCCCACCTCTGGAAAATTGAATGCACCACATCGGGACGAAGCGACCACTCGTGGGAGAGGAAAGACCGGCTGAGGCAGTCTGCCAGTGTGTTCTGCACTCCTGGGAGAAACGATGCTACTAGATGAATGGAGTGGGCTATGCAAAAGTCCCACAGTTGCATCGCTTCTGTGCAAAGCCGGGAGGAACATGCTCCGCCCTGCTTGTTGATGTAGAACATCGCTGTCGTGTTGTCTGTGAGGACAGACATGCAGCGACCTTGGAGTTGGGAGCGAAAGGTCTGGCACGCCAAGCGAACCGCTCGCAGTTCCCGGACATTGATGTGGAGGGTCAGCTCGTGGGGTGACCAAAGGCCCTGGGTGTGTAGGCCGCCGAGGTGCGCACCCCATCCCATGGCCGAGGCGTCCGTAGTTAAAGTGATGGAGGGGAGAGGGGGGCGGAACGGAACCCCGGCACACACCACCCCTGGGTCCAAACACCAGTTGAGCGATACGAGGACTGGTTGCGGAATCGTGACCACCGTGTCTATCGAGTCCCTGTGTGGGCGGTAAACCGACGCCTACCACGTTTGACAGGTGCGAAGGTGGAGTTTAGCATATGGGGTCACAAAAGTGCACGCTGCCATGTGGCCTAGGAGGCTGAGGCAGGTGCTTACCGTTGTCGTCGGGAAGGACCGCAGGCTTCGGATGATGGAAGCCATGGCCTGGTGTCGAGGCAGAGGGAGGCAGGCCCTGGCAAGATTGGAGTCCAGGACCGCGCCGATGAATTCTTTCCTCCGGGTTGGAGTCAAGGTAGACTTCTTGGCGTTGATCATAAGGCCTAGGTGTTGGAACAGGCCTAGGATCTCGGCCATTTGCTGCGCTATGAGCTGCTGGGACGTTCCGCAGACCAGCCAGTCGTCGAGATACGGGTAAACATGTATCCGGCGACGGCGAAGGGTCGCGGCGACCACCGCCATGCACTTGGTGAAGACCCTCGGTGCCGTGGAGAGACCGAAGGGGAGCACCGTAAACTGGTAATGCTGGTGGTTGACGACAAAGCGCAGGTAGCGACGATGAGGAGGGTAAATGGAAATATGGAAATACGCGTCCTTCATGTCGAGGGCGGCAAACCAGTCTCCCGGATCCAGGGAGGGAATAATGGTCCCCAGGGTTACCATGCGGAACTTGAGCTTGACCAGAAATCTGTTGAGCTCTCGGAGGTCGAAGATTGGTCGCAGACCTCCCTTCGCCTTGGGGATTAGGAAATATCGGGAATAAAATCCCCTGCCCCGCATGCCTTCCGGCACCTCCTTTATGGCACCCAAACTTAACAGAGTCTCGACCTCTTGCAAGAGGAATTGCTCGTGAGAGGGGTCCCTGAAGAGGGACGGGTAGGGTGGGTGGGAGGGAGGGGGCGAAATAAACTGGAGGCGGTAACCAGACTCCACCGTGCGAAGTACCCAGTCGTCGGTTGTTATCTGGGACCACGCCGGTAGGAATTGGGAGAGACGGTTGAAAAACAACGGGGAAGGATCCGGTAAAGAAACTGGTGGGTCGTCCTCGGGCGTCCCATCAAAAGTTTTGTTTGGGTCCCGAGGTAGGCTTAGAGGGCTGTTGGGACTGGTTTCCCTGGTTGCCCGATTGCCTGCGCCGGTTCACTCTGCCCCTGCACCTATTATCGGGCCACAGTCTGGGCTGGTTGAACGGGCGGTACGGCTGTGGCCGGAAGGATCTCCGCTGGGTAACAGGCGTGTGAATGCCCAGGGAGCGAATGGTGATCCGACCATCCTTGAGGGTCTGCAGTCGTGAGTCTGTCTTTTCAGAAAAAAGACCCTGGCCATCAAACGGCAAGTCCTGGATGGTGTGTTGGACCTCCGGGGGCAGTGTGGAGGCCTGAAGCCACGAAATTCTCCGCATGGCCACTCCAGAGGCCAAAGTCCTGGCTCCTGAATCTGCAGAGTCCAGAGAGGCTTGAAGGGCCGAACGGGACGCCTTTTTACCCTCCTCAACAAGGGCCGTGAACTCAGGCCGGGAGTCGGATGGCACAAGCTCAGAGAACTTCAAGAGGGACACCAGGGTGTTACAGGTGTACCTACTGAGGAGAGCCAGCTGTTTGGAGACTCTCAACTGGAGGCCTCCGGCCGAATAGACTTTACGGCCCAAAAGGTCCATACGCCGCGCTTCCTTGGACTTGGGCGCTGGCGCCGGCTGCCCATGTCGCTCACGGTCGTTAACGGACTGGACCACCAACGAGCATGGAGCTGGGTGCGTTTTGAGATACTCGTATCCCTTGGATGGGACCGAGTATTTTCTCTCTACCCCCCGAGTGGTGGGCGGGATGGACGCTGGGGACTGCCAGACAGTGTCCGCATTCCGCTGGATAGTGCGGATGAAGGGCAGGGCCACACGAAGGGGCGCATCTGCTCCGATTATGCTGACGACGGGGTCATCATCCTCTGCTACCTCCTCCACAGGCAGGTTTATGTTTTGGGCCACCCGTCGTAGCAAGTCCTGATGGGCCCGGAGATCAATTGGTGGAGGGCCCGAGGAGGACGCCCCAGCCATGGCCTCATCCGGCGAGGAAGAGGATGATAAGCCCGGGAGCAACGTGTCCGGTGGGGGCTCATCGAGTTGCTGCGGGGCCTCAGCGACAGGGGGATGCTCCGCATCCGTGGATGCCAGCGGCTCCTCTACCACGGCCGTGGGAGGAGGTCTGCTGACCGTAGCCTCAGGCGCTCTGTGGTCGGATGTCCTGGAGCGCTGGGTGGAAAAGGGCACTCCTTGAGTCTCATGGTAGGCCCATGGAGTCCAGAAGCCCCATTGAGGAGGACCTTGGTCTTGCCCTTGAGGCTCGGTGCGTTGATCAACGGTGCTGTCTGCTTGCGAGGAGACGGACGGCTGTCTCGAAGGCCACGGCGGGGCGGAGAGACTGTGCGACTGCGCCGTCGACGCCGCAGGTACGTTCCTGGACGGTGCCGGGGAACGGTGCCGGTCCTCGCGGTGCCGGGAACGAGACCGGGACCATCGACCGTGCCAGTGCCGGGAGGTCGACCGGGATCTCGAGTCCTGACGGTGGGAGCGGCTGCGGGACGATCGGTACCGGGAACGGTACCGAAAGCCGGATCGGTGCCGGTAGCGCCGGTCCGGAGAGCGGGACCGGGAGCGCCTCCGCGAGTACGACCGGTACCGCGATGGAGAGCGGTACCGGGACTGCGAGCGGTGCCGAGATCTGGAGTGGCGTGAGCGTGAACGTCTCCGGGATCGGGACCTGGAGTACCGTCTCTCCTGTCTGTCAGGAGAAGGAGGCCGCATGATAGCCGTCTTACCCGCTGACTTAACAACCCGCACCGGCGGTGCCGGGGGTTGAGTATGCGTTGGCTCCGTCAACACAATGAGTTCTCTCGCCGTCGAAAAGGTTTCAGGTGTCGACAGGAGAGCGAGCTCGACCGCGGTATGCACCGGGGAGCAAGGAGGTACCGGACTCGACGGCCCTTGCGGTGCTGGAGTCAACAGTACAGCGCAGGATTTATGTGCTGTTGGAGTCGGTGCCGGGGGCGCCTGCGTCGGTGCCAGTGGCTGGGCGAGAGGTCCTGGTGCAGAGGCCTTGGAGGACGTCTGCGCTGGCTTACGTTTCCTCGAGGGAGCGAGGGAACGGTGCCGGGGTGCCGGTGCCGGCTGCTGCTTCTTCATGGCCTCGGTACCGGAACGGCCAGGAACCGCTGGAGCGCTCCGCACCGACGAAGTCTGTGGAGCGGCCGGTGTCGGCACCGCAGGGCTAAGTGCCGATTCCATCAGGAGCTGCTTCAAGCGAAAGTCCCGCTCCTTCTTTGTCCTTGGCTTAAAGGACTTGCAAATGCGGCACTTATCGGTAAGATGAGACTCTCCTAAGCACCACAGGCAGGAGTCATGAGGGTCTCCAATCGGCATGGGCTGCTGGCAGGCCAAGCATGGCTTAAATCCCGGTGCCTTGGGCATGAGCCCGCACCGGGTTGGGAAAGAAGGGCTAGGCCCCTCAATTTCCCCTAACTAACTATACACTAAATACAACAAACTATTTAAACTAATCTAACTATATTAAAGAACTATATACAACAAGTATGAAAAGAAAAAGCAGTGATAGGCTAGGGCTGTGGAGGTCAACGAAGCACTCCACTGTTCCAACGACCGTCACGGGCGGTAAGAAGGAACTGAGGAGCGGACGGGTCGGCTGGGGTATATATCTAGCGCTATAGCGGCGCCACTCCAGGGGGTGCCCAGCCGACCCACCGAGTGTTGCTAGGGTAAAAATCTTCCGACGAGCCGTGCACGCGGCGCGCGCACACCTAACTGGAATGCATAGGAGCAATCACTCGAAGAAGAAGCACCAATCCCATAACCTTATTGCTTCTGCACAAAGACAAGGAAAGTGAACACACACACACACACAGCTTGGTGACACAGTACATTGAAGTAGTATTGTCCATTACTACTTATTCCATCCTTCCATTCATGTGAGAAAAGAATGATCTGAGGGCTACACAAATGGCTCTCAACTCCAACACACTGATGTGCAGAATCTTTTCCTGATGAGACCAATGTCCTTGACGCGCCTGATGATTCAGATGTGTCCCCACAATCACTGTTTGGCGCATCTGAAGTTAATATCACCAATGCTGCCAGAGCCTCAAACTGGACACTTTTGAAGACATTTGTTCTCTTAAATTACTACTCCAGTGAAAGTAAGATGTTTGGAGGTATGGTGACCCACAAGTGCAAATTGTTCCGGACTTGGACAGTAAACCTGAGACATCCAGTGCTGCATAAGCCTCATTGGGCAAAAGGAGTTACATAGGTAGTGGCCATCATGAGATCAAGGGAAAAAAAAGATTACTTTTCAAGTCAGACACTCCCCAGCATTGAGAATAAGCTGCTTCAACCTCAGAAACCTGTCCCCCAGCAGAAAGGCTCTTTCTTCCACTGAGTCCAGTGTGGCACCTATGAACACAATTCTTTGAGTTAAGCATTGATTTGATTTTGCTTGATTGATTTAATTGTAGAGAAGACCCAGGTCCAAGAATAGATGGATTGTAACTGCAATATGACTTAACAGGTCTTCAGGCGCAGCAACCTTCATTAACCAATCATCCTAATAAGGGTAAACAAAAATACCTTGCCCTCTCAGATGAGCCACTACCACAAAGAGGCATTTTGTGGAAACTCTGGGCACTGTTGAGAGGCCAAATGGCAGCACCTCGTATTGGAAATGGCATCCTGCCGCCACTAAATGAACGTATGTGAGGAAAGCAACTGTCATTCTGGGGTGCAATCCTGACCAGTAAGAGGTTGTCACCGCTTGCCCTGTAACCCTGGATGCCTCACAATGCTTTGCTGTTGTAGGTCCTAACCTGAGCCACTCACAAACAGACTACCAGCATGCAAGTCACACCCTGAGTGTCTGTGTAGAGCTACAGCCCTAATCCAGCAGCTCTGACCCAAGCAGCCTGTCAGCAAAAGCACCATTTACACTCTGGCTTCCACCAACCTTTCTTATGACTCCAACACATTACCAGTCCCAGATTTTCCCAAAACATGTGTTCTGCACTGTCCAGAACTCTAGTGGACAGTTCAGATATTAAGATCCGTTGCCACTGTAAGGAGTCAATAGTCAACAGTGGTTACTCCAGTTAAAGTTGCAAAAACAGTTCCATTTAAACACAACACTGGATTGGTTTAGATTAAAGATAAAACATATTATAAAGATATTAACAAAAAGAAGATATAATTGAATTCATTTAAAATCCTAAATTAGAAATGGTTACAAGCAAATGCAAGTGAAAACATGCATCTAAAAGTCTAAAACTTAATCTAGCAAATTCTGGTTCAAGGCTTTGTTCAAGATGGCCTCTCTCACCCATAGGCCTGGTCTACACTAGGACTTTAAGTCGAATTTAGCAGCGTTAATTCGAACTAACCGCTCAACCGTCCACACCAGGAAGCCATTTAATTCGAACTAGAGGGCTCTTTAGTTCGAATTTGGTACTCCACCCCGACAGGTGGAGTAGCGCTAAATTCGACATGGCTAGCTCGAATTAGGCTAGGTGTGGATGCTAATCGAACTTAGTAGCTCCGGGAGCTATCCCACACTGCACCACTCTGTTGACGCTCTGGACAGCAGTCCGAGCTTGGATGCTCTGACCAGCCACACAGGAAACGACCCGGGAAAATTTGAATTCCTTTTCCTGTCTGGGCACTTTGAATCTGACGTCCTGGTTGGACATCAGGGCGAGCTCCGCAGCACCTGCAACGATGCAGAGCTCTCCAGCAGAGGAGTCCGGGCAATCCAAGAATAGAAAGAGGTCCCCAGCATGGACTGACCGGGAAGTCATGGATCTGATTGCTGTGTGGGGCGAGGAGTCTGTGCTCTCGGAGCTGCGCTCCAACAAGCGGAATGCAAAGACCTTCGAGAAGGTCTCCAAAGCCATGATAGACAAAGGATACAACCGGGATGCGATGCAGTGCCGCGTGAAAGTCAAGGACCTGAGACAAGCTTACCAAAAAGTCAGAGCGGCAAACGGACGCTCCGGAGCACAGCCCCAGACATGCCGCTTCTACGAGGCACTGCATGTCATTCTTGGTAGGTCTGCCACCACTGCCCCACCAGTGACCGTGGACTCTGAGGATGGCATAGTGTACCTGGACAGTTCCTCGGCGATGTTCGCCGATGGGGAAGATGAGGAAGGGTTTGTGGAGGACGGCGCAGCCGACAGCAAACACAATACCGCTTGCCCTGACAGCCAGGATCTCTTCATCACCCTCACAGAGATCCCCTACCAACTGTCCCCGCCCGTTAACCCGGACTCAGAATCAGGGGAAGGATCAGGCGGTAAGTGCTATAAACATGGAAACATTTATTTTTTTAAAAAACAGGTATAGAAAAAATAGAAATACTATATACAAAATTTTAAATGTCAAACTATATAAATAGTAGGTCCACACATATAGGGATTGAACAATAATCCTCTTGGGACAGTTCAACAAAGCTCTCAGAGAGCTGCTCGAAAAGCCTCCGCAGGAGGTTCCTGGGGAGAGGTGCCTTATTGGGTGCTCCGTGGAAGCACACTCTTCTGCGCCAGGACATCCTAATGTAGAGAGGAATCATCGCCTCCACCAGCATTGCTGCATATGGTCCTGGTCTGTGCAGGGCTTCCATTAGCATCCGCTCTCTCTGACTCCGAGTGACCCGCCTCAGGGTGATGTCGTTCTGGACAGGCTGCATCTAAGTAGGGAAATTAGTGTATTGTTACTATTGTTAATGGTTTAAAATTAGGTTGCATAACAACGACCCTCGCTTAACAGCCACGTGCTGGAGGCCACAGAGAACAAGCATACATTGATCTTTCCCGTGCACTGGCGGGAGGGGCTGGAAAAGGCTCAGCCTTTCTGCTTTCCAGATTGCCTTTAGCAGGAGAGCACAGCTATCCACTAACTGATAAGCATTATCTACTTTAAGGCTTACCAGGACTGTCTGCAAGACGGATTCAGCTGTCTCTCCCCGCTTGTCCACTCTCCTGTGCAATGGCGCCGCCAATGAGAGCGTATTCCGAAGTCTCGAACTTGTCCTGACATCTCGTGGAACTTGGTGCCCTGTATGGTCTTGTTCAGAGAACCTGACTAGACTGTGTTCACTGTTCGCAAACATGTATCTGTTCAAGGAAATCACTTACTGTTTCCCATCACACAGCTTCTGCTCTTTCCCGGACTGCCCTGGCATCCCCCTCGCAGAGGCTGGCTCAGATTAGGCGGCGAAAGAAAAAGACTCGGGACGAGATGTTCGCGGAACTGATGGCCTGCTCCAGAGCCGAGGCGGCCCAGCAGAGCCAGTGGAGGGAGACCCTCTCTCAGCAGCAGCGCTCACACAGCGAACGGGAGGACAGGTGGCGGCAGGAAGACCAGCAGGCGACTCAAACGCTGCTTGGGCTAATGAGGGAGCAAACGGACACGCTCCGGCGCCTTGTTGATGTTCTGCAGGACCGCAGGCAGGAGGAGAGAGCCCCCCTGCACTGTATCTGCAACCACCCTCCAACACCAAGAAGTCCTGTCCCCCCCTCACCGAAAATTACAAGACGGAGGGGCGGTAGGGGCCATGAGAACTGTCACTGCACCACAGCTGAGCGCTAATGTACCACACACCTCTGACGCTATAACTGTGTAGAAGTGCTTCCCTTACAGGATCACCCAGTCCCAAATCCAAGTTTCATCACCCCACTATGTAGTAGATTAATAAAAGCTGTTTGCTGTTGTTCACTCTTTCCGTCACGTCTTTCATGTCAGAAGACTGTGTATGTAGGGGGGGGGCAGGGGATTTATAATTGCACGGGATAGCCTACATTAGCAGGGTACAGACTATCGGGGGCAGGATCAACTGCAGGGCACACACAGACTGCAGTCAGTAGTCACCAGGGTCACTCTGTGTGGTGTATGCTGCCCCGGGACATTCTGTGATGTGTACACTTGTCCACGGTCCTAGTGCCTGCCACCCCCTAATGTTAAGGCATGCTGCCCTTACCATGCACTTCCACCGTAGGCGCGATCCTCTCCGCTGCCCTGAGCCCCAACAAGAGCCCTCATCCATGGACAGATACTCACCCTTCCCCCACACCCTCACCCCTTCCTACGCCCAAACCCACAGCCCAGAGCCTGCATCCAAATCCCTATCCAAAGACGGCACCACTCGCCCCTTCCTGCAAACCCACCCCTACATGCACACCCACTTGAAACCGTCCCCCACCCCAGAGACCTATGTAGGAGCAGGAGGCTGTCCGTCCTGTATTGTACAAGCGGTCTGTACATCAGTGCACACCGTACCCAGCACAGTATGCGTCCATGTTTCAAACCCTGAACAGAAATGCAAAGTAAAAGAAAGATTTATTAACAATAACTGTTCCGTTTAATTTGTTTTAAAACGTGTTTTGGAAGTGGGGGAAACTTGGAGAACGGGGTATGTAACTGCAGATCTCACTCAACACATAGACACACAGGCCCAGGATCAGCTTCTCTTAAAATCAAGTGGAGAGTCATAGGTTACCCTGTTCTCCGAGGAAACTTGCTTTCAAAGCCTCCCGGATACACAGCGCTTCCCGCTGGGATATTCTTTCGGCACGGGTGTCTGGCTGAGCGTAAACAGCAGCCAGGCGATTTGCCTCAACCTCCCATCCGGCCAAAAAGGTCTCGCCCTTGCTCTCACAGACATTGTGGAGCACACAGCAAGCAGCAATAACTACGGGGATATTCTTTTCGCTGATGTCCGAGCGAGTCAGTAAGCTCCTCCACCTACCCTTAAGACGTCCGAAAGCACACTCCACCACCATTCTGCACTTGCTCAGCCGGTAGTTGAAGAGTTCCTTCTCACTGTCCAAGGCGCCTGTATAGGGCTTCATGAGCCAGGGCATTAGCGGGTAGGCTGGGTCCTGTTTACTACTTATATGTAAATTGAGGTAAATGCACATCCCTTTGTTTATAATAGACCTGTTTAACAATTTTTATCTAGGAAGGGCTGTGTGGTTTTGAATATGTGCTAGTATCATATAGGGAAATTCACAACTTCCCAATATTATATGTGTACATACATTTCACCACAATATTATTGACCAGTAAGTTTTTATTTTCAAATGCTACCTCATAGCATATTTTTACAAAGATTATTACAATGGTGTGTAGGGTATGGATACGGGGGGTTTTATGTCACAGCGACAAACTGAAATGCGAAAATATGCATCCTTTAAATCAAGAGTCGCAAACCAAACCATGACCAAAAGAGAAGGGATTTATGGCAGTGAAGAAGATGAGTGCTGTAATATCTGCATTAAGAGTTAAATAAGTCATCTCAATAATTTAGAGAAATACTTGCTGTCCCCTTCACTCAAATAAAGGAATCAAAAAAACAAAAAGTTGAAGATTTGGCTATTAGTTCTTTCCAGACCTTGTTTCCTCTGAAGTAATTTTAAAAAAGCACAGCAAGGGATATAAAGCACATAAAAGGACCTTTTTCACAGAGGATGCTACAAAATTCATTAAAAGCAACAAAGAATCCTGTGGCACCTTATAGACTAACAGACGTTTTGCAGCATGAGCTTTCGTGGGTGAATACCCACTTCTTCAGATGCAAGTGGGTATTCACTTGCATCTGAAGAAGTGGGTATTCACCCACGAAAGCTCATGCTGCAAAACGTCTGTTAGTCTATAAGGTGCCACAGGATTCTTTGTTGCTTTTACAGATCCAGACTAACACGGCTACCCCTCTGATACTTGACACAAAATTCATTGAATAGTTACACTAATTTCTTCCTTTTTTCAAAGTCACAGGGTAAGTACTTTTTAAAGATACAGATATAGGTGTTATTCCAGAAGGTATTATATACTCTGTGTTATTAAAGACCTCTGCAGAAGATCAATGTGCTAAAATTAGTTGTTGGGCTCTACAATTCCAGAATTTTTAAAAGCTCTCAAAACATCAAATTCTGCCAACCTTACTCTGAGTTAGAAGAGACTGCTCTCCTGGTTATGTTCTACATAGTGAACCAGATGGCAGAATCAGATCCAAATTAGGTTTCTAGGTCATGATCCCGCCACACTTACTCAGGCAAAGTTGTCCTTACTGACATATGTAATTTCATTGTCCTCAATAGAACCAAAATGTGAGAATAAGCATTCAAGTGATAAAACTACAAAACTGAATCCTTAGTTTGTAGATGCCACTAAAACATTTGAAATGCAAGTATAGCAGAACCACTATTTTATGAACTAATTGGGGATTGAGGAGTTTATAAAACTAAACTGAACTTCTTAAAATTACAGTTGGTATCATGCATAAGTTGCAGTATGATGCATTGCATCACTTCCTTCTTCTCCTTCAAACCACTGCAAGGCAATTTTCAATGCCTTGAAAGCATTGGAATGTGAAGGGATGTTGACTTGTTCTTCAGTGACATCCCTTTCATTATGTGATTATCTTTTTCCAGGACAAATGGTTTGTATAACTCGTTGTTCACAAGACTGGTGTTTGTAAAGTCGAGATTCCACTGTATTTCAAACTGTGTATTATATAAGGTTCTGAATTACACTATGAGGAAGGCATCTAGTGTATGTGAACGTTTAACAGAATGTTTTACCTCTAGTCACAGGGATCTCACTGGCACGCCCAGATTCTAAATTTTGTAACGTAGCTTGTAAACCTGTAACCTAAAGAGTAAAAATAAAGAACAGTTATGAGGATAGGCTTTTGTACCCTATAACTACCAGTATAGAAGACGGAACACACATACATAAATAAGCAGTAAATACCATGTACAATTACTGAGTTATCTAACTCGCTATCTCTGTTTAACTATATAAAGATTTTAAATTACTCATCTCATTCCATTTCTTTTACAAGAAATAGCTCGAATATAACTCATTTTGAAAATATTTAATCCTACAGTGATATAAAATAATCTATCCAGAATTTCTGGCGGGAATTTTGCATATTTATTAAAACAATGCAAATATAGACAATGTTATGGGCCATATTGTGATATCAACTTTTAATCATAATTTTTCACTGAATTAAAAGTTAACCTGATGACACAGTATGGCTCACAGAATTGTCACAATAAAACTGATCACACAATACTGTATATTAAGGAATGCCGGTCATCCTAGTAGCCTAGGATGTGGTATACAGTCCTGTCATGTATAAGATCTTTCATTTTCATTGCATCAAAGGATGATTTTGCAAGATATGCATTTTACTATGCATTTAAATGATTTATCCTTTCTTCTGGGTGTCAATGTATTGGCCATAACCCTTCTTTTCCTCTAGGACATTTTCCTTCATGTAGACCTTTGTTCTCAACCCATCCCTGTGCTAAAGGGGCAAGATATTATCTCTACCAACCTACAGATCAGATGAAACTAAAAGGGCCAGGGACAGGCAAAACACAACCTTTCTCCATTTGGAGGACAAAGGTGTCTGTGTCTGGTACCTATCACTTCAGGAAGAAGGAGTTTTAAGATCATTCCCAAGTAGAAAAATGCACTGTGTAATTCTTTAGGGTCTGAGCTAAATTATTTGGAGTTTAGCAATGATCTTAGAAGGCTGAGATCATAGAAGCTTACTGATACTGCATCTCTACAGTTATGTTTTGAAGTACCTGAAACTATCGGAGATAAATGGACATACCTTTCTTTAAACCCTTTTGACTGACAATATTTGATTAAAACTATTGTGGCAGCTAATAACCTTTAAGGATGGTTTCCTGTGCAGTAGCCATAAGGATTAATAGAGCCCTGTGTGGATACAAAACTTGTATCCACATGCGATCCACAATCCGCAAACATGGTCCACAGATATCTGCAGATATCCACAGATTTGCAGGGCTCTAAGGATTAAAATATTATTAAAATTATAGTACTTTGATACAGTTTCAGTGCAAGTCATCTGACTAGGTCACAGTTCCCCTGATGTTTCATTCACAAACATGAAAGCTGAAAGAATGATTAAAAGAAGATTCCAGTACGCCCATTCCTGTTGTTAATTTGTTTAACACAGTCCTTCACCCAAGTAAAGTTTTGTCTCTTCAGCTACATAACATCAGCAGGGCACTTGAAGACAGATATGACTTTAATATTCTGCCTGGGTACGTTAAACTAAAGCATCAAGATTCCTATAGCAACTTCAAAAGAACAAAATATTTGTAAATAAGTCACACAAAACTCAGAAATAATCTAGCTTATTCTTATTTAAACAAAAATTATGACTCAGCTGCCAGTATGTTTCTGCCAGTGTAGCTGACTATGTTTTTACCTGACCAACTGCTCTGTCTCTCTCCAGGCTGGTTAGCATTTTCTGTCTCAGTATAGTCTGGTATTTTTCAGTCAACTGCTTCAGCATTGGCTCATATGATGCATAATGTGCTTTCAGCCTATGAACAATAAAAGCCAAATGTATTTTAAAGGATGACTGAGTTAAATCAGCAATTTCCATCTAAATAACTTTTTCCCCATGTACTATGGAGAAGAATAAAATGTAGAAAGGTCAAAACACAGGACACAGCTAATGTTATTTAGCATGCAACCACCCCACTGGAGTGCCAAGGAAAAAATATTTATGTACCAGTCGTTCAGTAATAGGATCTGTATATCCTGCCACCAAAACCTTTTGAAGTAATCTATCCAGTTTTGTTTTCTGTTTTCAGCAACTCCCCTAGTCTTCAAAATACATTAAATGTATTATATAGATTAACCTTTATTAATCTTTGCTTCCTTCTTAATCTTTGCTTCCTTCTTGTAGATGGATGTTATTTCATTAGGAGAAAGAAAAATGCAGACAGGATTTGACAACCAAGTAGGCTACTAATTTAGAGAAATCAGCTACAATATGAAATTTTGTAGCATTAATTACAGTAGAAACTATATTTGGATCCCTTCCTCAAATTAACAAGAAGCTAAGTCACCCATACCATCTCATGAATCAAAGTACGAGAATGATATATTTTTCAGGATAAATTGTTCAGCTCAATACACAACAATTAACAACTTCAAGAATATTGTGTTTTGCCAGAATCCTCGCAAAAAGAGACAAAACTGGGATTTTTCTTGCAGTAAGATAGACTGTAAAGTTAAAATGCATATAATGTGAGTCAGCCAAAATCATGAAGGGTGTTGAGAGGTACTTAATTAACATCTGCAACTCCCAGAATTTGGCCCAAAGCTTGTTTTAAAATTGATCCACTCAAGGAAGAGATTCTAAAGAATTATCACGGTTGATTGGTGATACATCTACAGTGCAAAAAAACAAAACAAAAAAAACCCAGAACTCTGCAGAAGCGGATCTCAGAGCCCTGGTCAACTGACTTGGGCTCCTGGGACTTGCACTACAAGCCTAAAAATAGCAGTGTAGACATTTCCACTTGGGCTGGTCCCTGGACTCTGAAACCCATCCAGAGGGGCGAGTCTCAGAGTCCAGGCTCCAGCCCAAAGAGAAACATTTACATTGCTATTTTTAGTCCCATAACGTGAGCCCAACAAGCCTGAGTCAGTGGACCTGGGCTCTGAGACTTGCTGGCACATTTTTTTGCCTTTTTTGGTTTTGCAATGTAGATGTATTGGTCAGTAACCTAACCTTGGACAGCAAGGAATGGCAGGTAATACTAGCTGAGGGAGAGGAGCACAACATTTCCAGGAGCAGCAGCTATTCTGTAATGATGAAATTATGGAAATTAATATTAAAGAAATCATAGGGAATAACACTTTGGGTTTATTTGCACCTAAAGCAATTAAAATCCCAGGTAGAAAGCTCAAGTTTCAGAAGACCATTAACAAGGATAGAAAAACTAATTAATGAAAAGACCACCTCAAAGGGCCTGACTTCCACAGGTACAACAACTTGTTACTGATGGATCTAGAAGATAAGACTACCTTGATGGAAAAATTGATCTAAAAACCAGATATCACTTTGTAACAATGGGAAAATATCCAGAGGAAAGCCAATAGCTCATCTATTTTTTTAACCATTAAGGAAAATTACTACAAAATACTTTACCAATAGTACTTCACTCCATTTAAAATAAGGAAAATATACAAAAAAAGGAAATAATAAATCCTGCAGAAGGTGATGTGGAGGAGTTAGGGACCTTTCTCTATATATGGTGGGAATGACCTATGACTATTTAGACTTAAGGTGGTGGGCAATCACCTGCCAAGTGACTATTTTTTGGCAAAGAAGGGGAGCAGTAACACATTGATCTACATTTTAACAAACAGCAGCACGGATCCTTTTTCACCATGAGACTCCTAGTCTCCATCCTCACAGCAGGAAGGAATATTATCTAGAGGTAACCCGCAGGAAAATGCATTTCACAGGGGGAATGGACTATACAGTGAGGGGCAAGAACACCCCAAAGCTTCTCTTCCTACCTATCTCTCTTTCTTTTTTACCTAAGATGACAAAGGAAGCAGCCATTTGACTTTGGGAGAGATCCTGACCTGCAATTTTGTCAGCCCTGTGGCTGAGAGTATGTAGTAAGAATTTTACCTTGAACCAAGTCTGGTTTCTTAAATTTAGTTAAGAAAGCATTTTCTCTATATTTCTCTTGTAACAAATTCTGACTTTAATGCCTTATAAGTGTACTCACTTAAAAATCTCTCTTTGTAGTTAAATACATTTGTTTTATTCTTTAAATCAAAACTAATCCAGTGTTGTGAATTATTTGAGTAACTCCAATTAAAGTAGCAAATTGTTGTATATTGTTCCCTACAGGGGCAATGGATCTAAAATATCTGAATTGTCCCGGAGAG
Organism: Mauremys mutica; assembly: GCF_020497125.1. Lineage (NCBI taxonomy): Eukaryota > Metazoa > Chordata > Testudines > Geoemydidae > Mauremys > Mauremys mutica. Next base: position 66,456,539 of record NC_059081.1, on the reverse strand, counting down.
AGCTGGATTGTACAGAACACGTGTTCTGGGGGGAAATTCAGGACTAGGAGTGTGTTGGGGTAACCCTGCAAGCAGTAGCCAAGGCTGCTGGAAGCCAAAGGGTGGCTAGTGTGCTGTTGACAAGCTAAGAGTTGCTGAACCAAGTTGGAAGCTACAACAGCAAAGCACGGTGAGGTGCCCAAGTTTTCAGAGGTGACACAGCCCCTCACTGATCAGGATTGCACGCCAGACTATCACAAATATCACCTGCCTTTGGGAAACATTTTGAGGTGTTCACATGAAAGATGCTGTTTAAGTGCAAAGTACTATTTGCTTTTATATACTTCCAATCCTTCTCCTTCATTCTATCTATCAATGTCATAATGTACTTCTTTTTGTTTCTTTTGGACATTTTTGCTGTACACAAAAAAAAGAACATTATGACATTCTAAGATTAGATCAAATCATAGTCAACAACTGTCAAGGGCAAGAAATAATGACATTTAAAAAAAGAAGATTGATTTAGTTGTATCTAACTCAAGTTGAAACAAATAAGTGAGCTTCTTCAACCACTATGAAAAAAAGGAATTGACAGTCAAGGAACGTTACATGCTTTATGTACCAAAAATAGTCGCTGTACGTATGTCTCCTTTCTGTGCATCCTAGGAAGTTTCCTCCAATTTCTGAAACACTGGAGACATTTGAATTTTAGAGGCCTAGGTTATCATTTCTCTGCTTTCAAGGCTGGGCAGAACTGCCAATTATCAGAACTGCTTTGGTCTAACAATTTAAAATTCAGCCATGATATAACATTGCCAAGTAACAACTCAAACTCACTTAGTTTTCTGTTAAATGACAGTAAAAAAAGATCAGTTTGCTTACCTTTTAATATCACTAATGAGCCTGTTTTTTTCCTGGACCACTCGCTTATGGTTCATTCGATGGAAATCACGTCCTTTCTGTATTTTTTGCAGAGCCTCCTTAGCTTTGCTGCATGAAAACACAATGTGAAACTTGTAATACAATCTCTTGAAGACTGGAACTTGGGAGATGATGATTTAAGAAATGGATAATGGAATACGGAATCTTTTAACTCTATGTCTACATTGTCCCATAGTTGAGACTACAGTTGTGTGAATAGCAGTGTGTACTAAAGTGCTGTACTGTCACTCCTTGTAGCGAGGTGGTCACTCTGCTCTAACCCTGAAGGCATTAAAGCAGCCCTGGAGAGGGCTGCAGCCAGGGGAAAAGGTAGGCTGATGGGAAAGCAGCCACAGCCGTGGCCAGCTTAATCAGGGCCCACCTGACCCTTATAAGAGGGCTGTGGGCCAGAAGCTAGGACACTCACTCTCTATCTAGCTTCTTGAGAGAGAAGGACCTGGCTGCCTGGGAGCTGAGAAGGGTACCTGTGGTGGAGCAGTGGTGGGGAAGGGCAGAGGGAGCTGGGGAGCTCCAGCCAGGAAAACCCCCAGGCTGCAGGCCTTGCAAAAAGGGCCAAAAAGGTACTGGGGCTGCAGAGGGGCAGCCCAGAGATGGGCAAAGGCAGCAGGTCCTAACCCCCTTACCGATGATGAGTGGTTTACAGACTGCAGTTGGCCCCAGTGAGCAGCAGCTAGATGACGACTGGCAGTAGCCACTGAGGCAAGGTGGGTTTAGAGCAGGGATGGGCAAACTATGGCCCGCGGGCCAGATCCGGCCCTTCAGGGCTTTGGATCTGGCCCGCGGGATTACCCCTGGTGGTGCTGCGGGCCCGGCGCTGCTCTCAGAAGCAGTCCCCGGGCCGGGAGGCAAAGGGCTCCATGTGCGCACGTAGAGCCCTCTGCCCCCCCCCCAGGGGCCGCAGCACTTCCTGGAGTGGCGTGGGGACAGGGCAGGCATGCAGGGAGCCTGCCCTGGCCCTGGTGTGCGCCACTGCCACCCCGGAGCCACTTTAGGTAAGCGGCACCGAGCTGGAGCTCAAACCCCTCCTGCCCCCCGCCCCCCAACTTCCTGCCCTAAGCCCTCTGCCTGTACCTCGCACCCCTCCTGCACCCAACTCCCTGCCCTGAGCCCCTTTCTGCACTCCTGTGCATTCCAACCACCTGCCCTGAGCTCCCTGCTGCACCCTGCACCCCAACTCCCTGCCCTGAGCCTCATCCTGCACTCCGTACCCCTCCTGTACCCCAACCCCCTTCCCTGAGCCCCCTCTTACACTCTGCACCCCTTCTCTGCCCCAATCCCTTGTCCTGAGCCCCTTCCTCCACATCCCGCACTCCACCCGCTCTGCCCCGGCCCTGCATACAATTTCCTCACCCAGATGTGGCTCTCGCCCCAAAAAGTTTGCCCACCCCTGGTTTAGAGGGTTGGGGGGTCCCCTAGGAGGGTAGACCCAGAGCAAGGGGGTAATGTGGTGGGCAGAACCCCTGGGCAGAGGGCAGAGGGGTGTGGGAGGAACACGAGGCCAGCGGCAGGTGAGACACTGGCCTGCAGAGGGCGCTCCGGCCTGGAAAGAACTAATTCCTGAGGCAACCAGCAGGAGGCATTGCGCCAGTGAGTCACTGCCCTGCCACACTCCTCCATGTGGATGCTGCAGATGCAAACTATGAGGTTCCTAGTTCACATTAGTGTAGTTCTGTTTGAAGAGGACTATGTTAAGTAGAAACCTTTTTGTTTCCCCTTGTGGATCCTGCTGGTGTGGTTACAGTGCAGCACTTTGCTACCCACTGCTACTCACATCCCCGTAGTCCTAATCATAGGGCATTGTAGACAAGCCCTAAATCACTGATTCAAATCCATCCCAGATTGGCAGTGACTGAAACGAGGAGAAAAAGTTGGTGGCCTCAGTCTACTTTCTACTGAATTGTGTCTGCTCAAAAAAGAACACCATCACAATGCTACTCATATGGGAGACTGAAGACTTGGCTATCATGAAGACCTTGTTCATGAAAATGATCGTTCCAGGTGGATTGGTGGTTCACAGTGTGGAAGATCCCAGTGCATCTGTAGCATTGCCAATTCTCTCTCTTTTGGTAGGCACGTATGTCAGAAATTTTAGTGTAAGGGCTGTCAGTCTTGCTCTCGTCACAAGCAGTTAGTAGAATTTGAGGCGGGAAAAGCAGGGCTATTTATAGAACTAGGCTGGGATTGTCAAAGGAGCCTAAGGGAGTTAGTCACTCAGTTCCCATTGAATAGCAATGGAATTTGGCACCTAACTCCTGTAAACTCTGAAAAACCCAGCCCTTAACTTTGAGTCATCTGTAATATAAAGAGGAACCTTTTAGAAACCACGCATTCGCACGCCAACATTTTGCCTTTACCTACACACTGTATGCAGCACCTATCATTGTATGAAGTGTTGCACATAATGAAAGAACAAAAAGGCGTTTTTCTCTGCGGCAAAGGCAAGCAAATTTGTATGGGCTTTTGGTGCAGTGGGAAGGAAGTCAAGCAAGGGTTCTATTTTTTAAATGGATTATCAATTCTGAGGAAGGTTTTACACTTTGATAGTCTGACTTCAGCTGCAAACAGGATATATAATTGTATGCACAGTTTTGAAAGTCGGGACCTTAATCTCTTGTGCCACAAGTAGATTAGATTCCTATTTGTAAAATGAGAACAATAGATTTCCTCACATGGACACTGTAAGGCTAACTTAACTGATGTTTGTAAACCATGTAAATATAATCAGACTTAAGGCTCTCTTATTCACTGGTAAGTATTACTATTATTATTACTACAATGTATATACAAACCAAAGATCTACACATCCCTAATGACCTAATACGTTCCCACCACATCAGGTTCTAGAAATTTTATAACTCTTTGCAATACATAGTGGTTGGGGCCTTCTGTGGTTAAGGGCACATTAGACGTGCTTACTATTAGAGATATGCATACACAGTCCATAGCCTCGGTTTAAACAATTGGGGAAATGGTTTAAAATATCTACAGCTGCAGGTAAACATAGGATCATGGGACTGGAAGGTACCTCTGAAATCAAAGGCCAAAGCCTAAAGAGATTCAAGGCATCTCAGATCACCAAGATAACCAAGATTTAATATTCCAACTGAAACTGTGATATATGACTTGACTGAAAAGTAACTAATATACAAAGAAGGTCATATCTTCAGCTGGGGTAAATCAACATTGAAAACAATGGAATTATGCTTCTTTACCCCAGCTGAGATCAAGCCCTCCATGTATGTGTTAGTTAAATAGATGGATTTAAATCAACAAATAAATCTCAATTCATGTATTCAAATACATTGTTTTCAACATTTCCTTATTTGTATACTATATATAGCTAGAGACAATAACCTTGCTATAGCAAAAGAAGTGTTACAGCAGAAGACAAAGCAACTGCCTTGCCAACCAATCAGAACTTGACTTCTATGGAACTATACTAATTTATACAAGCCTAGAATCTTGTCTGGAAAATACAAGGGACAGAAGAGGAGAATGAAGATTGTTGGGTTTTTTTATCTCTACATTTCTACAGTCTCAAACTAAATGCAATTTTAAGCTGATTTCCATGACTTTCAGATGTTTAATTTTTAGAACTACAACACATTATTTAAAAAAAAAATCCCTAAAATTATTGATATGCCTAAATTTCAGGCATGTTTGTGGAGGTATTGTTGGAGTAGAAGGGGCATTTCTGCACATATGCTATATTTCTTTTAGTGTTTTCTCTAGTTATTTCAGTAGGCAGATAGAGGCTTTCAGACATTGGACAGCCTATTAAAAATGTATTATTTATTGTGCACAGGAATTGAAACTGATCAAGAATTTCTCTTTAAATGCTGAAAATCCATGGTGAAATGTGTGAGTAACAGTTAGGAATCTAGTAAGTGTGTCTACAGTTGCTGTACAATCATTTTAATACGGTATTAAAACAACAACATTACTTTTAGTTTTAGACACTAAAGCTCTTCCTGTGATGGTTAAACAACATTAAAGCAGGAGGAAATTGGTTTGCAGTCTCTTACACTGGGCCCCCATACTGGTGGTGTCACAAATAATGTCCCTTTTCAGCAAGATGATTGTCAAGAACAGCAAGCTCAGAAGCAACAAATTTAATTAGAAGCTATTTTCAAATACATTTCACAGCGATGCATCTCACCATGAAAACTTTCTGTCTGATACACTGAGTATAATGAGTATTATCGTCTAATCAGTCTAATCAGCACTCCCTCGGTATGTTCAGCTGGAAGCATTGAAAAATTAAGCTTAGTATCACCAATGAGGAAAAAGGCTGATCATAGAAGTCTTCCAAGTGAAATATATGGTATAGTACATTTCACCCAGCACTGGGACTTGGGATGTACAGGACAGATCCTCACCTGGTGAGCAGTGTCATAAATCCATTGAAGTCAATGGATCTGACAATTTATACCAGCTGAAGATCTACTCTGATGAGTCAGAAGTTCGTTATTATATTGTGCAAACCGGAGCATGCTCTCTTCTACAGAGAAAAATCTGTAGACGATACCATCAAACAGGCAAAAATATCAAAGGGTAAGATTTTGCTTTTCTTTCTTTGACTGCAGCTTGTCACTCCTTCCCTACCTACTTAAATGGGAGTAGCTGGTTGCCTGGTTCCCACCTCCCCCACACCCAGACACAAGGGAGGCTGCACAGAAGAATAAAGGGATGGTTTTACTCACAGTTCATCTCCCAATAAAACCCATTCGATGTCAGTGCAAATCAACATTGAACACAAATGCAGAAAAGAGTTATCAAAAAAAGACTGCAATGTAGTTCACCATTGCATCTCTCCATTATACAGTCTGAATGTAAATTACTGAGGGTATGTCTTCACTACCGGACGGATTGGCGGGCAGCGATTGATCCAGCAGGAATCAATTTATCGCATCTAGTCTAGATGCGATAAATCGATCCCCAAGCGCTGTCTCTTCGACTCCTGTACTCCAGCTCAGCGAGAGGCGCAGGCAGAGTTGACAAGGGAGCGGCAGCAGTCCACTCACCGTAGTGAAGACACCGCGGTAAGTAGATCTAAGTATGTCAACTTCAGCTACATTATTCACATAGCTGAAAGTTGCGTAACTCAGATAGATATCCCCCCACCCCCAGTGTAGACCAGGCCTGAGTGTGACTACTGTATATCTTGTAAAATCAGCTACTGTGGATCCATATGCACAGACACAGTCAATAAATGTACCGGTATACATATATATTTACACAGATACCTACTAAACAAGACCTAAAAACAGTACAAGTTTTACATCTGAAAGGACTACAGGATCAAATGTATAATGAGAAATTATTATTCTCCTTTACACGCCAACTTGTTGCAATATGACAATTTGTAACATTTTGATACATAGCATGATATGGTAATTTTTCATCTATCCCTACATATTACATTTTCATAATCCTGTGGAGTATTTTGTTGAGACTATTGGATTTTAAATATTATCAACTAAAGCCAAACAAACTGATACAAAAGAAATTCAGACTCAGCTCTCTAGACAGAGCTGAGAGATACTTGGCAATTTCATTCGGCTTTCAGTCAGGGCCTCATCCATAACTGAGAATGTGCAGAGGCACAGAGAAAATAGAAATGTATTAATTCCATTAAGAGTTTGATTTTATTTTCTCTGGAGCATTTGCTATTTAAAAAAGAAGGCAGCGGCATGCCATTAAAACTAACATACCTGGCAGCCAGTTTATAGTTTTCCAGTTCCTTCTTTAATCTTCTGTTCTCCATCTCCAAATGCTGATTGTAGGTGTACATATCTGGGACAAATCCAATATCTTTACGTTCAATTGCACCTTTCTGCATCAGTTCATACCTAGAATAATATAAATGGGTAGATGTTTTACTTTAAGTTCCTTTATCTCCCCCACAGTATTTTCCTTCCCATGTTCACATTTACATTAACTATAATCACTAACACACATAGCAGCCTTGTTGAAAAATTCTCGTTTATACTCAGACTTAGTGATATTACCACTCATTATGTTATGTCCTATTTTGGTCCCCTTCATTTTAGCACTTTTTCATAACATTTAAAACACATTTTATTTGTAGCATACAGCCTTAACCTCAATGGTTGTTCTTTTCCTTCCTTTCTTCTGGTCCATGATTTCAAAAGAAAACGTAAAGAAAAAATATTCACCTCAAATTGTACCCCTTTAAAAGTAGCAGTTTCCAAAGATACACAGTCCTTTTAGGTCTAGTCGTCTTAAACACACGCTTGTTTTTCTGAAGGCCTCTATGACTCAAAAAAAAAAAAAAAAAAAAAAGCTATGGAACATGTGGATGAATGACCCTATCAATTGTCCCAAGCATAGAACTCAGTTTACCCGGAAAAATGTCCCCTTCTCCTTCATTTTACTAACTCTTTCATATCAGTATTACATTTTTCTCCTGGATTATTTTTGAATCTGCTAATCACAAACATTTCCCATTGTCCAATGTGATATTTATACATTTTTCTTATTAGCAGGCCAAATCTTGAGGCTATGAGCTTCCGTGATGTAGAACTCTATAGCCTGTGTGCCACAATTGCAGACCAAGCCATACCTTAGGCAGTGAACAGTGATTCTTAGGTAGCCATGTGGGGAGGAATAGCTCAGTGGTTTGAGCATTGGCCTGCTAAACCCAGGGTTCTGAGCTCAATCCTTGAGGAGGCCATTTAGGGAACTGGGGTGAAAATCAGTCTGGGGATTGGGCCCCCTCTGAGCAGGGGGTTGAATTAGATGACCTCCTGAGGTCCCTTCCAACCCTGATATTCTATGTACATTTGCATAGTACTCATGCAGCCTCTCTATCGTTTTTGCAACAGTGTCTGTGATTTTACCCAATCTAAGTATCAAACTCTTTAGAGCAATTCAACCCATGGGGATGATGTTATTGAAAACGCAGAACCACCTAGCAGAAGGGCAAGTTCCACTGTGGCTCACTGACACTACGAAAAGATAGATTATGCTATCCACGAGAGCAGCATCTCCTAAGTGACTGCTTCTGTCAGAGTTCTACTTGAGCTAGGAGTCAGTATGAACTTCAAAATTTGCCAAGACATTTAAAAAACACATCCACACACAAACGCAAGATCCTATGGGCTCCAGTTAACTCAAGGTGCTGAATGAGGGAGGGAACCTAGTGACAGAGGATGTGGAGAAAGCTAGTGTACTCAATGCTTTTTTTGCCTCTGTCTTCACAGACAAGGTCAGCTCCCAGACAGCTGCACTCTGCAGCACGATATGGGGAGGAGGTGACCAGCTCTCTGTGGAGAAAGAAGTAGTTCGGGGCTATTTAGGAAAGCTGGATGAGCACAAGTCCATGGGGCCGGATGCGCTGCATCCGAGGGTGCTAAAGGAGTTGGCCGATGAGATTGCAGAGCCATTGGCCATTATCTTTGAAAAATCATGGCGATCGGGGGAGGTCCCGGATGACTGGAAAAAAGCTAATGTAGTGCCCATCTTTAAAAAAGGGAAGAAGGAAGATCCAGGGAACTATAGGCCAGTCAGTCTCACCTCAGTCCCTGGAAAAATCATGGAACGGGTCCTCAAGGAATCAATCCTGAACCACTTAAAGGAGGAGAAAGTGATCAGGAACAGTCAGCATGGATTCACCAAGGGCAAGTCATGCCTGACTAACCTAATTGCCTTCTATGACGAGATAACCGGCTCTGTGGATGAGGGGAAAGCAGTGGATGTGCTATTTCTGGACTTTAGCAAAGCTTTTGATACAGTCTCCCACAGTATTCTTGCCAGCAAGTTAAAGAAGTATGGGCTGGATGAATGGACGGTAAGGTGGATAGAAAACTGGCTAGATGGTCAGGCTCAACGAGTAGTGATCAATGGTTCCATGTCTAGTTGGCAGCCGGTATCAAGTGGAGTGCCCCAAGGGTCGGTGCTGGGGCCGGTTTTATTCAATATCTTCATTAACGATCTGGAGGATGGTGTGGACTGCACCCTTAGCAAGTTTGCAGATGACACTAAACTGGGAGGAGTGGTTGATACGCTGGAGGGTAGGGCTAGGATACAGAGGGACCTAGAGAAATTAGAGGATTGGGCCAAAAGAAATATGATGAGGTTCAACAAGGACAAGTGCAGAGTCCTGCACTTAGGACGGAAGAATCCCATGCACTGCTACAGACTAGGGACCGAATGGCTGCGCAGCAGTTCTGCAGAAAAGGACCTAGGGGTTACGGTGGACGAAAAGCTGAATATGAGTCAACAGTGTGCCCTTGTTGCCAAGAAGGCTAATGGCATTTTGGGTTGTATAAGTAGGGGCATTTCCAGCAGATTGAGGGATGTGATCATTCCCCTCTACTCAGCACTGGTGAGGCCTCATTTGGAGTACTGTGTCCAGTTTGGGGCCCCACACTACAAGAAGGATGTGGATAAATTGGAGAGAGTCCAGCGGAGGGCAACAAAAATGATTAGGGGGCTGGAGCACATGACTTATGAGGAGAGGCTGAGGGAACTGGGATTGTTTAGTCTGCAGAAGAGAAGAATGAGGGGGGATTTGATAGCTGCTTTCAACTACCTGAAAGGGGTTTCCAAAGAGGATGGATCTAGACTGTTCTCAGTGGTAGAAGATGACAGAACAAGGAGTAATGGTCTCAAGTTGCAGAGGGGGAGGTTTAGGTTGGACATTAGGAAAAACTTTTTCACTAGTAGGGTGGTGAAGAACTGGAATCGGTTACCTAGGGAGGTGGTGGAATCTCCTTCCTTAGAGGTTTTTAAGGTCAGGCTTGACAAAGCCATGGCTGGGATGACTTAGTTGGGTTTGGTCCTGCTTTGAGCAGGGGGTTGGACGAGATGACCTCCTGAGGTCCCTTCCAACCCTGAGATTCTATGATTCTATGTACCAGAAGAGGTTCTAAAGAAGTTTCCCAGGTTCCACAGCCACAGTGACTCCTCCCTAGTGCACAGGGTATAGTACATTGCTTTCTTGGCTCTGACTGGGTAATCTGGCTCCACTCTCAAGGACAGCAGAGCAGATCCTCAGCTGGTGTAAATGGCCATAGTTCTTTTGAGGTCAGTGAAACTATGCTCCAAGGAGCTGTGCCAATTTACAACTGCTCAGCATCAGCTCAGTGGAGCTGTATCAATTTACACCAGTTGAGGATCTATCCTACAATCCTTGGGTACATCAAACCTGATTACCATATAAAAATGTGTTGGGGTTGAACTTGCTAGAGGAAATCATATCAGCATGTTTTGCCTTCCCAAAATGCAAATATACTGAATTTGCACAAATTTTGTATGCAATTATTATGCATAGCAACATCAGCAGAAATTAAAAACTAGGAAGGATATACTGTACACTAGCTCCTGAACTGGACTCAAACAGCAGGCTTCAAATGAATAATTGCAGTGGATTTCAGATCAATAAAACACATTGGAGAAAGCTAGAAGTTCTGTAGACCATCCTACAGAGGGTGTAAACCATTTAGATCAGCTATCTCAGCGACTGAAAAAAATATGTACATTTACTCCCATTGGAAGGTTTCAAAGGATGAAAGTGAATGTTAGAAATTATTGTTTCCATGTGTATGTGCTCTGCCAAGGTCAATTACTTATCTGTGATATCTGGGTTACCTATGGTTCCTCATAGGAGTAGGTACTGCCATTCATAGCTAGGAATGAGACTGTCACTCATGCATCTTTTTACCATCCTTGAAAATATTCAATAATATTTAACCAAAGCTAAATTAACACTAGCATCACTTTTAGTTTTCATATCCAAAATAAGCTTTTGATATCAGGTAGGCTAACCACACTATCCAAGTTAACCTACAAAGGAACTATGACCATATTATGCCTTTTTTTTTTTTTTAAGTAAAGCTCTCATAAATATCAAGGGCTCTTTTTGCCAAAAGCAATCTCAGCCATATATGGCTTTGTCACTTGATGCTAATAAAACATTGGATACTCTAGTTTGGTAATACTTGCATTTTATATTGTGAAAACCATGTTTCAAGAAGAACTTTAAGATGACACCAAACAGCTTATTTTAACACTAAAACCTCCATTTTGTCCTGGTCTTATACTTTTAAGTTTGCTCTGCAACACAAGGCAATGCTTCCCCTTTTCCTCATTATTTTTTCATTTAGCACTAGAAATCTTGGCAGTTACCACAGAGTAACTTTCTAATTCAGCAGGGGGGAGTCAGAGTGACCAAAGGAAAGATAATGTTTAATATGAACCTCTTTCTCTTCCTTCAGTTAATAAGCAGTGTAATATCAGATTACTGCATGAACTGGCCTTTTTCCTCTATGCGCTTTCTATCTAGTTGTATTAACTTTTCATTTTCATGGCCCGAGGAAGACTTGAAATATTTAGGAATCACTCTAAGAAACCCAAATTAGTTAGAGTTAATATATCCCTGCTCTTTGGTAAGGTAAAAATGAATCTTAGAGCTCCCTTTTTCAGTTTGGGGTAGAGGAAGAGAACAATTAAAATTGGTCTCATTATCTTGGCTGCATTTAAATTATCTAGGACACTATTATATATTCTCAACATTCTCTAACAAGAGTGATATTTTCCAACATATCTAAGTGATTTAATAGAATTTGGGTTCTTATGACATTTACATGCTATTGAAAATTCCCAGCCAAAAATCAATCAGGGCCATACTGTACTTTCCTTTTTAATCAGAACTCTCATTTGATTTCAATGGAACATTATGTCCATTTTACACAAGGGAAGAGTGATGTATACAGAGATTACGGTCTAATGAGCTCATTTTCAAGAGGTGCTGCTACTGGAGTCATGGCTGATCAGTGCAACTGAAAAATTCAGGCCCTGGATGCCTCAGGATGGGCACCCAAAATTAATGGTAGGTCTAAGTCACAAAGGAAGTGTCTGGCAAAACCAGGAATTAATACCAGATGTCCTGAGCCCCAGTCCACCACCTTAGACAGAAGTCCATTATTTCTGTTTCATAATTTCATGTTTTATAATCAAACTCAAAATCTCAAATGAAACTAAGCTGCACACCATGAAAGTATGGACCTCGTGTCATCTAATAGAAGGGATAAGTTCATTAATACTTTACCAGCTAAGTTAAGTGTATGAGTAGGGCACACTACAAATAGCCATTATTAAATCCGGGTTCAGTGCAGCAAGCCCTTCACATGAGTTGCCCCCAAGTCAAAGTCAAGGTGCACCATGCTACCCTTTCCTGCCCAGTTAGATTTGCCAGCTGGTACATGGTGGTAGCATTACAGCCATGGCCTCTCCCTTTTCTGCCCGCTTGATCATGATAGGAAAGTATTAGGTACCCTTCCCCTTCTCCACCTAGAACTGCAATCTGTACAGCAACACCACCGCTGGACAAAGGAGGAGAATTTTTACTCTTCTGTACTGCTCTGCAAGGCTGTGTGTTAGGGATAGAGTTGATATATAGCATTTCTTTATTTTTCTATCTCAGATAACTGCATAATTGCTGGCTACACTAGCTAGAAACCTATGAATGTCATGGGGTAAAACCATCAATACCACCAGTTGGAGATTCAATTTCTATATACTCCTTTTGTCAGACAAATTTCTCAACAGAATGTCCTAGCATGAAAGCCATCAACTTTCTATATGAAGATACATAGGACATGGATAATTGATGAAGTTAGCTTCTAGCAGAGCTAAGAACCCTGAAAGAGATTTTTCAGAATTAATTGTATTTCATTAAAATTAACATGCTCTTCTCCAAGACAACCATTAAAAACCCATGTCTCATTACTTTTTCAGTGAAAAGGGGGGAAAAGCATGCTGCTAGAGCAGAAAGTGTGATTGGCTGGTGAAAATTCATAGAGTATTTATAGCTGTATAGTTCTCGCTCTTTTCTTTTAAAATTTGAAAAGGAATTGTGAAACAAATTAAAGTGTGGTTAGAGCCAGACATATATAGTACAGGTGGGCATTCTTCAAGCTCTTCACCATGGCTTAGCTCGAAATAACCCAAGTACCTATGACATGAGATTCTCAAGACAGACGACCAACTGTGAGGGTATGATTTAAAGCCCAACACTGTCTACCCTGAAATCATGACATTCAATATGCTTGCAATACAAGCCATAAACAGATTCAGGTCTCCGCAAATGTTTTGAAGGAATTGGGTGGTGTGACGATTCTGCAGTTGTTAGCTAATGGATGTGTAATAGTCTGATTTGATTGATTAGCATGATAGTTCATCTTTGGATATCAGATAAAATGTTCAACACCTTTAATATTTAAGATGACATGCTGTCACACTACGATTCTTATTGGAAATCTCAGCAGCAAGGTTAAGAAAGAAGAGAATATAGAAGTTTAATTACCTCTTTACCCTCAGAGTAGCCACTCCAACCTATCACTGAGGCAGATTAGTGGAGAATTGCAGTGCCATGCTGTGCCTGTCTCTTACATACACAGCTTCAGTACAGCTGGATAAGACTTATATATCCATTAACTGCAGTGCACCTTAGCAGCCTTACATTAAAACACTCAGTAGCATGAATACAATGAAAATGTAATATGTACTGACTAGTATATACTCACTACTAGGGAAAGATTTTGTTTCCTTCTGATTTAAAGTATGTAAAGTGCACTCTGACATTAAAGTTACAGGTGCTCTATAATTGCATAGGGTTACAAACACACAGATATTTAGATAAAATATATGGCCTTAAAGACCAGAATGGGTTGCTCTGAATTCCCTCCAATGAAGCAGGCAAATCTGCGTCCTTTGTTTTCCTTCAATAGGGCTAGATTTTTAATGTATAGTCCGGCCAACATAGGCAACACATTGTTGCACTGCCCCTTGCATAGCCTGGATAGGAGATTGTGACTCAATCATAATCGGTCTCCAGGTTTCTCTGCTGCGCCAGGAAGGAATGATGCTGCATTAGGTCTATACTCAGTGTAGCAAATTTTCCCCCAGTGTGCTGGTGCAACTGGACAAGGGAGGACGTTGCAACTCTACAGAGTCTGCTTTCCTCTCACACGGCTACCCCATAATACATGTAGCCTATACAAAAGAGAGGGCATGCTCTGCCCCTTCCCCCCCGCCCCCCAGTCTGGCATGGCCACAAAAGCCAGTCTATGATTTTGTCCATACTAAGTAAAGGTACATTAGCAAATTATTTACCTGTCCCCCAAAGTACTTGGAGACAGCCCATCTTTCACCCAAAGGCTGAAACACAACCGGGAAACTGAGGAATTCTTTAAAAAAATCAGGTTTCAGAGTAGCAGCCGTATTAGTCTGTATCCGCAAAAAGAACAGGAGTACTTGTGGCACCTTAGAGACTAATACATTTATTTGAGCATAAGCTTTCGTGGGCTACAGCCCATTTCATCGGATGCCTAGAATGGAACATATAGTAAGGAGATATTTATACACATACAGAGAACATGAAAAGGTGGGAGTTGCCCTACCAACTCTAAGAGGCTAATTAATTAAGATGAGCAATTATCAGCAGGAGAAAAAAAGACTTTTGTAGTACAAAAGTTTTTGATAATTGCTCATCTTAATTAATTAGCCTCTTAGAGTTGGTAGGGCAACTCCCACCTTTTCATGTTCTCTCTACATGTATATATGTCTCCTTACTATATGTTCCATTCTAGGCATCCGATTGAGCTTATGCTCAAATAAATTTGTTAGTCTCTAAGGTGCCACAAGTACTCCTGTTCTTTTGTTTAAAAAAAAAAATCAGTGATTGCTAGTTATGAGTTTTCTGACCAAAGGTAGTCAAAGCTAGATGAGAACTGATCAGTAGCTGGCAATGAGCTCTTTGGGACTGGGGAGCCCATATCAATGGATGCAAAGATCTGCAGTTAATCTGCCCTACTGCTTCATTCTCCAGAACTGTCAATCTAATACCATCAGCAAGCAAAAAGACATTACAAAAAGTTTGGGGAGTCAGAAGAATACAGAACATACAAGAAGTTTATGATATTTTGCAATATTCCATAAGTATTTTCAAACATGGTTTTAAATTCCCAGGAGTATCGTTAGAATAGACATGTTATGGTGTACATGGAGATTTGCACAAATAAAGTATAATATGATACAGCACCATTCATTACAATGAAGAAAAATAGTACTTATTTATCATTTAAAATAAGACATCAATATGAACATAATTTTTTATATATCTATCCAGACAGAAAAATATTTTAAAAACACTCTATTTTCTCAAGTTGCAATATAAACACTAATAATTTTGTCTAATTTAATACAGCATTAGATCTTAGGCAGACTATTACATTTAAGTGGATCATTTGATAAATTAGTCAAGCTCTTTTGGTGTAAATGAAAGAAGTTCTCAACTAATTATTTTCTCATTTTAAATCCCATTAGAACTTGATCACAGCATGGATCAGCTGTACATTAGCAAGAGGAAGGTACCAGTTCAAAGAAGAACTTGATAACACTAATCTGCTCTCACCTCATTAACAGTGTAAATCAGCAATTTAAAACCAGTTTAAAAACCACTTGCTAATATCATAAAAATGTACTGCAAAGGAAGTGTCTTAATACCCTAGGACTCGATCCTGAAAATCCTTACTTATACAAATAGTATCATTGAAGTTAAAGGTATTGCCCATGTGAGGAAGAACTATTCATGTGGGCAAATGTTTCAAAGATCAAACCCCTAAATTAGAGTCTGATCCTCTTTTGTTTAGAGTCAATGGGAACTTTGCCATGGACTTGATTCTAAGCAGGATATGACCCTTGCAAAGTTTCCGTTCCATACAAAAGCTGTCATTTATATCGGTCTAGTATTAGCTGTCTTTTGCCATCTGATATTAAACATCAACTGCTTACCATCTAAGAGTTACATAGGCTCCTGAATAGTGCTCTTTCTGCATGAATGTACACCTCTACCCTGATATAACATGACCTGATATAACACGAATTTGGATATAACGCGGCAAAGCAGTGCTCCAGGGGGGTGGGGCTGCGCACTCCGGCAAATCAAAGCAAATTCGCTATAACGCAGTTTCGCCTATAATGTGGTAAGATTTTTTTGGCTCCCGAGGAGAGCGTTATATCGGGGTAGAGGTGTATTAAAATAATGACATTGTATACAAAAATAAAATGCAGCATAAGCTCCATAGGTAGTGCCTGCCTTTAGAAACTCTGCAGCAGTAACACCAGTGTCTTACAAGTGGCTGGGGCTTGGTCCAGGTCCAATGAACTAGACACGACGACTCAGTGAGTAATAAAACAAGCAAGAAGTTTCAAGCCTTAAATATATGTGTCTTAAAAGTTAGATTTTTCATTACGTGAAAAAAAGACAACTTTTTTTTTCAAATTGCATTATTCCAAAATAGCTTGTCAAACAGCCTGAAAAAACCCAAACAAATAAAAAAACCCAAAGAATTCCCCCCCAGCCTTAAAAGAAAGACTAAGACATTTCAGGTAAATAGGAGCCGCCTCTCCCACCCAAATTACTTGGAGGATTTGAAACAGGCTAACGCAGGGGTTCTCAAACTGGGGGTCAGGACCCTCAGGGGGTCATGAGGTTATTACATGGGGGGTCATGAGCTGTCAACCTCCACCCCAAACCCCGCTTTGCCTCCAGCATTTATAATGGTGTTAAATATATAAAAAGTGTTTTTAATTTATAAGGTGGGTCGCACTCAGAGACTTGCTATGTGAAAAGGGTCACCAGTAAAAAAGTTTGAAAGCCACTGGGCTAACAGAAGCTGTATCATTAGAACCTTGCTACCAGAGTCACCCCTATAAGTCCATAACATAGTTCTCTCTCTCCCATAGAAGCTTTGTCATTCTGACAGTTAACCGGTAAAAAAAGTATATGACTTGGAATATATATTTTAAAAGCAATGCATGGAACTCCTATACAATTCCTCTGCTTGCAAACTGTGGGACAAAAAAATCTCTATGAGCCACTTAAAAATATAGAAAAGAGACCAGAAGTAAGTAGTCACAAGGTCACTCTTCTGAGCATTTTTTGACTTAAATTAAAAAGACAAAAAATACAAGGGTAGCCATCACAATTTTCTAACCAATGGAAATGATAAAAGTTGTGGTCATTCTGCCTCGAGAAATGAAGTAACTATTCAATAGAACATGCTCCAAACACCTGGACAAGGAAACTGCTATATGCAGGTTTTCAAAAGTGCCCAGCACTTAAATAAAAGTGCCCAGATTTTCAAAGTGAGAACAGTGGAAGCTTGCAGGTTCCGAGAACTTCTGGTTACTTCATTTAAATGTCTAAACGGGAGCTGCTGGGGTTCAGCTGTTTTGAAAAATCTGGCCCTAAAATGATTGTTTCCATTCTCAACCTAAGCTTATTTTCTTGAAGAGAAGGTTTCTCAAAATAAAGTTTGACTTTTCTTTGAAGCACAAAGAAGCTGGATTGTCTACATTTATTCCAGAGTCGTCACAGTTAGATGGACATTTAAAAAGTTTTACCATTCAGTTTGGAAGCAGTCAAGGGTTCTGACCATCCCCATTCTGACCAGAAAATTGCAAAGAAAGTCATCCACAACTTCAGGTATTTCAGACACTGAATGCTTAGAAGTCAGAACAGATCGCTGAGCCTGAAATTAAAAAAATTAGTATTTGTTATTTTAAATATGTGCAATCCCTGAAAAAGATACAAGAACCCATTACTTCCTAGCCTATAATCCAATCCCCGGGCCACCCCCCATCCAATAGTCATTGGAATAAAACAATGCAAGACATCTAAACCATTTGTGTGAAAGTGCGATGCTGCGTATAAGAAAGGTGACCATTTATATCACTGTTACACTTTGTATAAGATTTATGGAAATTGTGTATCATGTAAGGCGTCAATGAAAAAGTTACAATCAAGTATAATTATCCTGGTTAAATCCACATATCATGTTTGTATTTGAAGTTATGAATATTGGCTGTGTTTTATTCCTGATGATTGATATCCACCAGATGGATTTACATCAAGGCTAGAAAGCTATGTATTGGTGGCCCATCAAAGACACTCAGCTCTCACAAGGGGCCATTGAAAAAAAACTCATCCCATCTAGTAGGTCTTCCTGCAGATGCCTCAGACAGCGCGATGCCGATGACTCACCCCTGTAATTCAGCAAACCATGTAAGAACATGTGATATGCTCATGTGGCCCTGGACTCCATCTTGGGCCAGTAATTTTCCACATGCAGGGGCTATGGTCTTTGTTTGGGATAGTAACATAAGAACCACCATAATGGGTCAGACCAAAGGTCCACCTAGCACCGTATCCTGTCCTCCGACAGTGGCCAATGCCAGGTGCCCTAGAGGGAATGAACAGAACAGGTAATCGACAAGTGATCCATCCCCTGTCGCCCATTCCCAGCTTCTGGCAAATAAGTCTAGGGACATCATCCCTGCCCATCCTGGCTAATAGCCATTAATGGACCTATCCTCCATGAATTTATCTAGTTCTTTTTTGACCCCTTATAGTCTTGGCCTTCACAACATCCTCTTACAAAGAGTTCCACAGGTTGACTGAGCATCGTGTGAAGAAAGAAAGTATTTTGTTTATTTTAAATCTGCTGCCTATTAATTTCATTTGGTGACCCCTAGTTCTTGTGTTATGAGAAAAAGTAAATACTTCCTTATTTACTTTCTCCATACCAGTCATGACTTTATAAACCTTTACCATATCCCCCCTTAGTCATCTGTTTTCCAAGCTGAATAGTTCCCATCTTATTAATCGCTCCTCATATGGAAGCAGTTCCATACCCCTAATCATTTTTGTTGCCCTTTTCTGAATCTTTGCCCATTCCAATATATCTTTTTTGAGATGGGGTGACCTCATCTGCACGCAGTATTCAAGATGTAGGCATACCATGGATTTATATAGAGACAAATATGATATTTTCTGTCTTATTAGCTATCCCTTTCCTAATTATTCCCAACATTCTGTGCGCTTTTTTGACTGCTACTGCACATTGAGCAGATGGTTTCAGAGAACTATCCACAATGACTCCAAGAACTCTGTCTTGAGTGGTAACAGCTAATTTAGACCCCATCGTTTTTAATGTATAGTTGGAATTGTTTTCCAATGTGCATTACTTTGCATTTATCAGCATTGAATTTCATCTACCATTTTGTTGCCTAGTCACCCAGTAAGTTTCCAGGCACATAGCAGAGGATATAAAAGACTCCTGAAATATCTCTATTTTGCCTCTTTCCTGCTCAAAATCTCTAGTTTGGGGATTTACAACTAAAAGGGGCATTTTGAACTATGGACTGAGGACCTTCTAATCTTTTGAAAGTTACCAGAGAGACTTTACAAGCCAGCAATCTATTCCATCACTGCTACAAACCTGATAAGAACTTTGCAATCATTTGTATGTATACAATCTATTAACCATTTATAACTCTTCTTTTATTAATGAATCTTTAGTGGTTTACTAAGGACTCGTTGACTGTGATATTTGGGTAAGATCTGAAATATATATAGACCTGAAGGCATGTGTCTGATCCTCTGAGATTAGTAAAAATCTCATATATGGTGAATTAGGTTTTCATTAATCCCTCACCACATTAGCTCCCATCCAGATAAACAGGTCTAAGGGCTGGAATGCCTACATGGAACTGTTTGGCTTCTAGTTAATTAGTGTGGTACTGCAGAAGCTCTTTTGGTACCAGCTTGATGAACCTAGTTATAGATTAAACCACCAGTTTTTTGTGACTGCCTTCTCTGTTTCTTGCAGTCTGCCTACAGTGTGTCATTCTCAGTGTGGCTTATTCCAGGAACCCAGTCACAGAAGGATATTACTAAAAAGCAATTTCATTATTGTTCAGGGGCGGAGGTTATTCATATAGATATGAAGTAGAATGTGAGAATGGCCTCTTTTCTGGATACAAACAAATACATGTACATGGCAAGTAACTAAAGATGTCGCTTCAACATTTGCACTTCGGAGTGAAAATTTGGAAGGCCTCTGAAGTTTTAGCCTTAGAAAGTGTATATGGTCTTTTTTTTAAATAAAGTAACCACACAAGACTATAAGTGTGATGCAAAGGATTCCATATAATATTCTACACGTTTTACAACAAAATTGCAATATAGCTGCCCCTTTGGGCTATTTTCAGAGATTGAGAGAGACATTTGACACAGACAGGATTTTAGACTGAGATTGCTCTATTCCACAGGTACTGTAAAGTAATGCTCCCACCTGTACCTGTTCCTCCCAATCTTTTAACAGTTAGTACTGCAGTTGATAGTCTATAGTAGTGGTGGGCAACCTGCGGCCTGTCAGGGTAAGTCACTGGTGGGCTGTGAGACCGTTTGTTTACATTGACCGCCTGCAGCTCCTAGTGGCTGTGGTTCAGCATTCCTGGCCAATCAGAGCTGCGGGAAGTGGCAACCAGAGCATGCCGCTTCCTGTAGCTCCCATTTGCTGGGAACAGCCAACCACAGCCACTAGGAGCTACGGGTGGCTGTGCCCTTGGACGGTCAATGTAAACACACTGTCTAGCAGCCCACCAGCAGATTACCCTGACAGGCTGCAAGTTGCCCACCACCGGTCTAGAGCCTGGATAGAAATAGGAGGAAAATCCCCAATACAACCTACCCTAAATCTCATATGAAACAAACTGCATCTTTAATTGAAATGGGTAGTATTAATTGAATATAAAGGACCAAGGTCCTCAATTATGTGCAACAGGCTATAATTAATAGTATATGCTTAGCGCCAAAGCACACTCCAGAATGGTAGTGTTTTGACTTACTAGAGCTGTACCACAGACAGATACACTCTAGTTGTGAGAATGCCGTGGCTGTATAGAATGTCTGCTGTCATAGAACGGTCTCCTTTCTATGCTCCTGCTGTTCTTTTGGCCCAATTCAAGTAAATGCCCAACTGTGACACATCCAAAGACTACCTAGGAGAGTGAGGCACCTCACCATTACCTGTTCTTAGCGTGCAGAAATCTTGTTTGTGCCTGCTGTGCATGCTGAAGAATCAGAGAGGGCAGTGCAGAAGGGGGAAGAAAATTGGCAGCATGTGACCTCCAGAGAAGAAAGAGGAGAACCCATATAACCTCAATGCAGATAGAGATAAGCAACCATTTTCAGGATCCCTGCACAGGTATTACAGCAGTGAATGGTTTGGAAGAGTTATCGGAGGGAAGGGATGAGAAGGAGACCTCATCGATAGGAAGGCATGGGATGGATTGTCCTAGGTATGGGGGGTTCCACGACCACCACTCCCAAGAGGAGGAAATGGGTGGTGGTGGTCGGGGACTCCCTCCCAAGGGGGGAGGGAGTCATCCATCTGCCGTCCAGACCAGGAAGCGCGAGCTGCTTGCTTGGAGCTAGAATTCATGATGTGACGGAGTGTCTGCCAAGACTGATCAAGCCCTCAGACCGATACCCCTTCCTACTTCTCCATGTGGGCACCAATGATACTGCCGAGAATGACC
Organism: Mauremys mutica; assembly: GCF_020497125.1. Classification (NCBI taxonomy): domain Eukaryota; kingdom Metazoa; phylum Chordata; order Testudines; family Geoemydidae; genus Mauremys; species Mauremys mutica. The sequence continues at coordinate 66,435,203 of NC_059081.1, read as the reverse complement.
TTCAGTGGGTCACTGCAGGTGGCTCTGGGAAGAAGGATAAAGGAGTTTAAGGTGCATGTCATGTTCTGTTCCATCCTCCCTGTTGAAGGAAAAGGCCCAAGTAGGGACCATCAAATTGTGGAAGTAAATGTGTGGTTGCATAGATGGTGTCGGAGGGTGGGTTTTGGATTCTTTGACCATGGGATGTTGTTCCAGGAAGGAGAATTGCTAGGCAGTGATGAGATCCACCTAATGAAGAGAGGAAAGAGCATCTTCACAGGCAGGCTGGCTAACCTAGTGAGGAGGGCTTTAAACTAGGTTCGCCGGGGGCTGGTGACCTAAGCCCTGAGGTAAGTGGGGAAGTGGGATACCAGGAGGAAACACAAGGAGGAGGGTGCAACAGAGGAGGCCTCCTTGTTCATATAGAGAAAGTATGGCAATCGACTGCATCTCTACCCCAATATAACGCTACCCTCGGGAGCCAAAAAAATCTTACTGTGTTATAGGTGAAACCATGTTATATCGAACTTGCTTTGATCCGCCGGAGTGCGCAGCCCTGCCCCCCCCCCCGGAGAACTGCTTTACTGCGTTATATCCGAATTCGTGATATATTGGGTCACGTAATATCGGGGTAGAGGTGTAGTTATGTTAGGTGCCTGTACACAAATGCAAGAAGCCTGGGAAACAAACAGGAGGAATTTGAAGTCCTGGCACAGTCAAGGATTGGAATAACAGAGGGGTAACTCACATGACTGGAGCACTGTCACTGATGGGTAAAAGCTGTTCAGGAAGGACAGGTGGGGGAGAAAAGGTGGAGGAATTGCATTGTATGTAAGAGAGCAGTATGATGGCTCAGAGCTTCAGTATGAAGCCGGAGAAAAGCCTGTTGAGAGTCTTTGGGTTAAGTTTAGAGGCAAGATCAACAAGGGTGATGTCACGGTGCAAGTGCTGGAGGAACCAACTAGGGGCCATGCTCCTCTTGACCTGCTGCTCACAAACAGGGAAGAAATATTAGGGGAAGTAGAAGTGGGTGGCAACCTCAGCAGCAGTGACCATGAGATGATCGAGTTCAGGATCCTGACAAAAGGAAGAAAGGATAGCAGCAGAATATGGACCCTGGACTACAGAAAAGCAGACTTTGACTCCCTCAGAGGGTTGATGGGCAGGATCCCCACCTCTTCTATGTCTTGTCCAAGAAGTTATCAATCTAGATTTTTTTTTCATAAAAGAAAATAGCTCTGGATTACCTGAGGCTGCAGGAACACTTCATTTCTGGATTCTTCTTTTGTGTCCTATGTGAACAGTCAAATTCCCTTAAAATTAATTTGTATTCTGCCTTCATAGATTTAATTTAATTTGAGCCTACTGTCCAAAATTCTGCACTTTCCTGTTTTTTTCTTCCTTCCTTGCTTCCAGCTGAATAAGTTTTGAAGGAATCTCTTCTAACGCATTTTCTTGACAGTCTCTGTTTTACCACCTCCAATCTTGTTTGGAGTTTCTTTTAGCATGCCTTGGACAGAAAATTCTGATAACCAGCAGATGGTACTATAACACCCTAGGTGTGAAGCAGTCCCAATGTTTTTATTGGGCAGGCTTGCTATCCCCATTTTTTGGGTGGGGAAACTGAGGTTCAGGATAGATTAAGTTACTAGCCTAGCAAGAAGACTGTGGTAGGACCAGGAACTGAACTCAGGTCTCTTAAAGTCCAGTCCAGTAGATGATCGTTTCTACCCATACAGTGCTTCTGAACAGTTCCTTGCCCAGGCCCATCCCCTGAAATAACTCCTAAGGTATTAGCTAGATGCCGCCGTACTATGTGAATCAAATTAATATCTGGCAGAGTCCCATTGACTATAGTGGGTTTTGCTAGGGATGAATTTGGCCCAGTGTTTTAAAACTGTCTTAAGGGCCTGCAAGCAGTCTATGGTAGTGTGACCAAGAGATCTCCTGATCTTAATTGGTGGAGGGCATACAGGGAGCATAAGCATTACAGGAGTCCTCTGGGCATAAAATTCACATTGTGGTACACCAAAAAGTCTTTTTGAGGTCTGTAATGAAAGCCTGTGTCACACAGGTCATTGATATCATTGTGGAAAGCATACACTGATGTTAAGAACATAAGAATGGCCATACTGGGTCAGACCAAAGGTCCATCTAGCCCAGTATCCTGTCTACCGACAGTGGCCAATTCCAGGTGCCCCAGAGGGAGTGAACCTAAAAAAGTAATGATCAAGGGATCTCTCTCCTGTCATCCATCTCCACCCTCTGAGGCTAGGGACACCATTCCTTACCTATCCTGGCTAATAGCCATTAATGGACTTACATTAATGTATCTAGTTCTCTTTAAAACCCTGTTATAGTCCTAGCCTTCACAACCTCCTCAGGCAAGGCGTTCCACAGGTTGACTGTGCGCTGTGTGAAGAACTTTCTTTTATTTGTTTTAAAACTGCTGCTCATTACATGTGTAAGGAATTAAGTATTTAAACTGAATTATGTTTTTATGGTCTGTATCTAGGGACTGGAGTGATTATCCCATTTAAAAGGCTCTACATCATTTTTATATAGAAAGAAGATTAAAAATACATCCAGAGGAAACACCTCCATCATAATTCTGCTTGCTTTGTGTAAGTTAGGATTCTAGCTCTAGCTCGCACTGGGACTGTGCTGGTTAGATTCATAGACTCTAGGACTGGAAGGGACCTCGAGAGGTCATCAAGTCCAGTCCCCTGCCCTCATGGCAGGACCAAATACTGTCTAGACCATCCCTGATAGACATTTATCTAACCTACTCTTAAATATCTCCAGAGATGGAGATTCCACAACCTCCGTAGGCAATTTATTCCAGTGTTTAACCACCCTGACAGTTAGGAACTTTTTCCTAATATCCAACCTAAACCTCCCTTGCTGCAGTTTACGCCCATTGCTTCTTGTTCTATCCTTAGAGGCTAAGGTGAACAAGTTTTCTCCCTCCTCCTGATGACACCCTTTTAGATACCTGAGAACTGCTATCATGTCCCCTCTCAGTCTTCTCTTTTCCAAACTAAACAAACCCAATTCTTTCAGCCTTCCTTCATAGGTCATGTTCTCAAGACCTTTAATCATTCTTGTTGCTCTTCTCTGGACCCTCTCCAATTTCTCAACATCTTTCTTGAAATGCGGTGACCAGAACTGAACACAATATTCCAGTTGAGGCCTAACCAGCGCAGAGTAGAGCGGAAGAATGACTTCTCGGGTCTTGCTCACAACACACCTGTCAATGCATCCCAGAATCATGTTTGCTTTTTTTGCAAACAGCATCACACTGTTGACTCATTTTTAGCTTGTGGTCCACTATAACCCGTAGATCCCTTTCTGCCGTACTCCTTCCTAGACAGTCTCTTCCCATTCTGTATGTGTGAAACTGATTGTTCCTTCCTAAGTAGACCACTTTGCATTTGTCTTTATTAAACTTCATCCAGTTTACCTCAGACCATTTCTCCAATTTGTCCAGATCATTTTGAATTATGACTCTAACCTCCAAAGCAGTTGCAATCCCTCCCAGTTTGGTATCATCTGCAAACTTAATAAGCGTACTTTCTATGCCAACATCTAAGTCGTTGATGAAGATATTGAACAGAGCCTGTCCCAAAACAAACCCCTGCAGAACCCCACTTGTTATACCTTTCCAGCAGGATTGGGAACCATTAATAACTACTCTCTGAGTACGGTTATCCAGCCAGTTATGCACCCACCTTATAGTAGCCCCATCTAAATTGTAATTGCCTAGTTCATCGATAAGAATATCATGCGAGACCGTATCAAATGCCTTACTAAAGTCTAGGTATACCATATCCACCACTTCTCCCTTATCCACAAGACTCGTTATCCTATCAAAGAAAGCTATCAGATTGGTTTGACACGATTTGTTCTTTACAAATCCATGCTGGCTATTCCCTATCACCTTACCACCTTCCAAGTGTTTGCAGATGATTTCCTTAATTACTTGCTCCATTATCTTCCCTGGCACAGAAGTTAAACTAACTGGTCTGTAGTTTCCTGGGTTGTTTTTATTTCCCTTTTTATAGATGGGCACTATATTTGCCCCTTTTCCAGTCTTCTGGAATCTCTCCCGTCTCCCATGATTTTCCAAAGATAATAACTAGAGGCTCACATACCTCCTCTATTAGCTCCTTGAGCATTCTAGGATGCATTTCATCAGGCCCTGGTGACTTGCAGGCATCTAACTTTTCTAAGTGATTTTTAACTTGTTCTTTTTTTATTTTATCTTCTAAACCTACCCCCTTCCCATTAGCATTCATTATGTTAGGCATTCCTTCAGACTTCTCAGTGAAGACCGAAACAAATAAGTCATTAAGCATCTCTGCCCTTTCCAAGTTTCCTGTTACTGTTTCTCCCTCCTCACTGAGCAGTGGGCCTACCCTGTCCTTGGTCTTCATCTTGCTTCTAATGTATTGATAAAAAGTCTTCTTGTTTCCCTTTATTCCCATAGCTAGTTTGAGCTCATTTTGTGCCTTTGCCTTTCTAATCTTGCCCCTGCATTCCTGTGTTGTTTGCCTATATTCAGCCTTTGTAATCTGTCCTAGTTTCCATTTTTTATGAGACTCCTTTTTATTTTTTAGATCATGCAAGATCTTGTGGTTAAGCCAACGTGGTCTTTTGCCACATTTTCTATCTTTCCTACCCAGCGGAATAGCTTGCTTTGAAAAACTGCCAACTCTCCTCAGTTGTTTTTCCCCTCTGTCTTGATTCCCATGGGACCTTACCTATCAGCTCTCTGAGCTTACCAAAATCCGCCTTCCTGAAATCCATTGTCTCTATTTTGCTGTACTCCCTTCTACAACTTTTTATTTCAGAAGGTTGAAAAAGCTACTGGGGGGAAGCTGTTCTAGACTTGATTTAAAAAAAAACAGGGAGGAACTAATTGAGAATTTGAAAGTAGAAGGCAGCTTGGGTGAAAGTGATCATGAAATCATAGAGTTTGCAATTCTTATTGGATAGTCTGTGCCCCGCGGTGTTATTTTCCCAACATATATCTGGATAGTTGAAGTCCCCCATCACCACCAAATCTTGGGCTTTGGATGATTTTGTTAGTTGTTTAAAAAAAGCCTCATCCACCTGGTTAGGTGGCCTGTAGTAGACTCCTAGCACATCACCCTTGTTTTTTACCCCTTTTAGCTTAACCCAGAGACTTTCAACACTTCCGTCTCCTATGGCCATCTCTACCTCAATCCAAGTGTGCACATTTTTAATATATAAGGCAACACTTCCTCCCTTTTTCCCCTGTCTAGCCTTCCTGAGCAAGCTGTACCCATCCACAAAAACATTCCAATCATGTGTATTATCCCACCAAGCTTCAGTGATGCCAACAATGTCATAGTTGTATTTATTTATTAGCACTTCCAGTTCTTCCTGCTTATTACCCATACTTCTCGCATTTGTACATAGGCATCTAAGATACTGGTTTGATCTTGCCTCCCAGGATTCAGGAGTCACACCTAGCTCCCTAGGAGAGAGAGCTCAGTGGTTTGAGCATTGGCCTACTAAACCCAGGGGGTTGAGAGTTCAATCCTTGAGGGGGCCACTTAGGAATCTAGGGCAAAAATCAGTACTTCGTCCTGCTAGTGAAGGCAGGAGGCTGGACTTAATAACCTTTCAAGGTCCCTTCCAGTTCTAGGAGATAGGTACATCTCCAATTATTTAAAATTTATTTAAATTGGCCCCTACTTCCACTGTATTCAAGCAGAAAACTCAAACGGAGGAGAATCTGCCCCATTACCATTTGCAGGAACATATCTTTAAATCACAGCACTAGTATTTTCCTTCCTACAAGATCAGAAGTGGGTAAACTACAGCCCACAGGACCCTCCTGCCCAGCCCCTGAGCTCCTGCCCCAGGGAGGCTAGCCCCCAGCCCCTTCACCACTGTTCTCCCTCCCCTACAGCCTCAGCTCGCCCCAGCACCAGTGTAATGCTCTGGGTGGCGGTGGCACTGTGAGCTCTTGCCAGGCAGAGCAACTACAGAGCCATGGCCTGACCCGGTGCTCTGTACTGCACGGCGGCGCGACTCCCTGCCCTCGTGCTCTGGGCAGCGCAGCTGTAGCACCGCCAGCCACCGGTGCTCTAGGCAACACGGTAAGGGGGCAGGGAAAGTTGGATGGAGGGCAAGGGAATTCGGGGTGGTGGTGTGAATAGGGTCAGAGTAGTCAGAAGGCAGGGAACAGGGGGGTTGAATGGGAGTAGGGAATCCCAGGGGCAGTCAGGAAGGAGAGGAGGGGGGTTGGATGGGCAGCTGGAGGCAGGGGTTCCAGGGGCAATCAGGGATGCTTGGATGGGGCAGGGTCCTGGGGGGCCAGTCAGGAATGAGGGGGGGTGGTCAGATGGAGCAGCAGGGGGCAGTCAGGGGTGGAGGGGGTTGGAGAGGGCAGAAGTCCCAGGGGGCAAGAAGCAGGAGAGGTCAGATAGGGGGCAGGGGCCAAGCCATGCCTGGCTGTTTGGGGAGGCACATACCCCAAACTTTGGAAACGCAATGGAGCCCTCAGGCCACAAAGTTTGCCCACTCCTGCCCAAGATTATGGCTATTAACACATCCTAGCTGTTTGGCACACAGTAGTCGTGGTTTACTAAAAGTGCCAGTTATTAAAATTAAGGCAATTGCTTCTCTGCTTAATGCCTATGTTTGATCTTAGAAGAAAATGAAAGCCATGGACACAAACTATAAATAACCATGATTTCTACGTTGAGAGTGTAGGATGTATAATGCTTTACTATACTTTGGATATGTAATTGATCTATGCACCACAATTGCATAAATACTGCATTTCCTTCAAGTCTGCATTTAAATAGTGCATGAAATTCTTTTATTATATTGGGTGTAAAATATACAGCAATTGAACTGAAGCTACAGGGGAAGCAGAGGTGTGCCAGGACATTAGTTTATGGTGGAATTTAACCAAGACAGAGGGATTACCACTTGCGAAACATGCCAGGAAATCTCAGGGCTACAGATATTCATTGCCTCAGTTTTGCTTCACATAAAGATGAGAGTTTCTTAGCACAGTGTGAGGATATTGATTCAGCAGGCAATCAGAGAGAAGACTAGTACTTGCTGAGTCATCAAAACCACTTGCTTCAACACCTGGGTTATCTACTAAATGAGCACTGAACAACCTAGCAGATACACCTCATAAAATATGCAGTAAACATTTAATTATGAAAGCATTAAGGCCAACAAGTGTGATTAAAAGTACCTTTGTTTTGCACTACAGATCCTACCATCTAATGAAAATTGACATACGCTGTTGGGAAAAACTATGATTTACAGTGGAAACTGCATTAAATATCTCAGTACCAAAGTCCAGAAGCAAAGAGAAACCTTTTAGCTAGAACACAAAATCATATTGAACTTGAGGCTAACTATGGGCATGGTGCTTTTTGCTATCGAAACTGAAGGAAGTTTTAGGTGTTCATACAGGGCATATATACACACCCCAAGTATATCAGATCAAGTGTTCCTGTGTAGCAGTCTTACAATTCACTAGAGAAACACTTATGAAACAGCTGAAAGATTAGGCAGTTGTACACTGTCAAAAGATTAGATTAGTAACATTCTCCATTTTTTTTTTTAAGTGTCACGGTGCATAGTCAGATGTAACTACAGCTGATTTGTGAAGAATTTCAAATATTTCCAATGCTTCAAAAACCATACATTTTAAAAACTGAATCTACTTTCAGATGTACCTCTTATTTTCAGATTTTTTCATCCAAGGTTTAATATTGACCACAGAACTGATGAGTTTACTTACACACACAAGCCCATAATAAATAATTCTTCCCTCAGTTGTCACTGAGAACTAGTCACTTTCATTTAAAAAAAAAAGTTACATTCATTTGCCTTTGCAGAACAAAGATTATGACAATCACTCACTGCATAAATGAAAAATATAAAAAAAATATATAAAAAAAGGAAAGGTACCTTACACTATGTGACCATAGTAAGCCAAACCAAGTAATTTTTCTGCAACTGGAAATAGCATCTGAAGTCACTATGGTATACTGAAAAAAAACTGTTCAAGTTGTAATCAATTCATATTCTCAAGGATTTTCCTAGTCCCACTTAAAGGTGGGTAGCTGGCTGGCTCCATAGGGAAGCATATGATCTGGTCCTAGCAGCAGCAGCAGGTTTTGCTAAGATCCAGCCTAGAGTAGGGAGGGCTGAGTTCAGCCTCTCTGTTTTAGCGAGCACCCTGCTTTGTCTAACCATTTTGGGGTTCTTGGGGTTCTTTTGAATTCTTAATTAAAAAAAAGGAAGAAGTAGTGGTGTCATGTTACAGCCTTCCAACAAGAGTATTTATGTTTTTAAAATTAACATGTGGGTGTGTGCTAGGAACATAACACTTATAATCCCCCACCATACCACTACACTGTATTCTATGGCTGTTTTAAAAATCAAACTGTAAAAAGGTAAAAATATCTAAAATTAATACTAGTTGTTAAATGGGTGATGATTTGATCACAGCTCTCATTCAGCCAAGCAGCTGGTGTATACTTTTGGGGTTTTTTTTTGTTTTGTTGTTTTTTTTAATATAAAAGCACATGAGTAATTCTACTCCTGTTCAGCAAAGCATTTAAGCCCATGTTAAACAGTGATTAAAGGACATGCTTCAATGAAACTTGGCTGAATCAGGGCCTAAATATTTTATTTAAACTCATTCAATTTAGAGAAAAGTATCCTAACACATTTTAGTGAATTAAGTCTATTTTTTTCCTTAAAATATTGAGCAATGCATGAAATATATAACAAGACAGGCAAACAGTGAATAGAGGAATATCAGGGTGGATGGAAATGAATTTATTTAAGCTTTGTTCTCATAATTACATCATATCTAAATGTTTCTAGATATTTATGCCATAAGTGTAAAAGGCTCTAGCCATACTTATATTCAATAATTAAGAGTGTTCAGTGTCTAAACTTTAAGCCAATAGAAATCAGTTTGATTACTGATGGATTCTTAACAGTATTTTGAAAACTCTTACTATAATTTGTGCATCTTCAGACTGTTCCTGTATTGTCTGCAAAGCCTTTACCAGATCTTCATCTCCTTCTACGAGACTAAAATCATCATCTGCTGGAACCTAAACACAAATATAAATGAAGTCACATCAATGCATATTTTAATGTATTACATTTTCTTCCAGAATATAATTAAGTCCCAACAGCACACAGTTAAAAAAATATATCTTATGCCTGTAGCCATATTAGAAGCTTGGTGTTATAATTACACAACTGATTATTGTTCTACTTGGCACTGAAGCATACAATATTTATTTTTTAAAAAGCACATACACACAGACTCTCAGAGTGGTATCCTTGCCCTATTTAAATCAGTGACAAAACTCCCATTGACTTCTCTGGAGATAGACTTTCAACTCTGGTCTCTCAGCACTTGATCCGAGGCTCAGTGGAAAGATTCTCATGGATTTCACCAGGCTTAGGGTGAGACACTGCTGTCTGACATGGCAGATTATTTGGGGAAGAGTGGAATCACAGCTGGCCCAGTCTGGTATAATAGTTTCTCCTCATTAGCACCTTCTGTGAAGCATTGCTTCAGTCTTACAGTGGTGTCATCTTCTCACAACTTGGTCCTCCAGGCAGGTCCCTTAGAAGTCTCACCCTTTCAGAGGTGTCACTGTCTCACATGAGTACTTTCCTATATATGCTAATTACCACCATAGCATTTTCTGTGATGGGGGAGGGATAGCTCAATGGTTTGAGCATTAGCCTGTTAAACACAGGGTTGTGAGCTCAATCCTTGAAGAGGCTACTTAGGGATCTGGGGCAAAAATTGGTCCTGCTAGTGAAGGCAGGGGGCTGGACTTGATGACCTTTCAGGGTCCCTTCCAGTTCTAGGAGATTGGTATATCTCCAATTATTACCTTTACAGTCCCACTTCTCTCAGAGAGAAATTCGCAGGCTTCTCTCAGCTTTCACCAACGAAGCACAGAAAATTCCAGAGAAACTAAAGCAGCTTCTATCCCTCCAGACTTGATCTTTAAATCCCACTAGGTTCCCTAAAGCATCCTGGTATAGAACATCCACCACCAACATGACTTCCTTAGAAGCAGGGCTGGTGCAAGGATGTTTCATGCCCTAGGCAAAACTTCCACCTTGTGCCCTCCCCTGACCCCCCACCCTGAGGCATCCCCCCCTGCGGCAGCTCCCCACCACCCACCCTCAGGCACCCCTGCTTCACCTCCATCCCGAGCCCACCATGGCTGCTTCACTTCTCCCGCCTCCCAGGCTTGCATCACCAATCAGCTTAGGCACTGCAAGCCTGGGAGGCAAGAGAAGTGAAGCAGCCACAGCGTGCTTGGGGAGGAGGCGAGGCAAGGCAGGGGTGAGCTGGGGCAGAGAGTTCCCCTGTGTACCGCCCCCCCCCTTTACTTGCTGCAGGCAACCCTCCCCGCACTCCCCTGCCCCAGCTCCCTCCGCCTAAATGCTGGCAGCGACCGGGGAGGCCGAAGATCCGGCCACCACAGTTGCTGCCGAAGAAAATGGTGCCCCCCAAATCCTAGTGCCCTAGGCAACTGCCTATGTTGCCTAAATGGTTGCACCAGCCCTGCTTAGAAATGCTACTTCTCCAATCCTAAGCACAAAATTAACTCTTCTCCTACAGCTACCCTATAATTCCTTTTCCAGGATAAGAGAACGCTAGACCTCACACCTGTATCCCCTCTTGTAGTTTACACTTCCCTGGTTAGTGAGATGACCCTGCTCCTCCTCAGCTGGGTCTGATAACAAATCAACCCTGACACACCCTCCAGGTGCAGGAAGATGGGCTAATTGAGCTCTCCAGCTCCTACTAACACTTTGTTCACCAGTGTGGGGTTTACACTCCTTCTCACAACTCCAATTCAAAAAGAGATCAAGCACAGGCTTTAGTTAGAGGATTTTGTTTATATCAAAGACCAAAACATTAATATACTGAAAACAATATCCAAGAAAGCAAGGATATATTATCTAATAATATAAACATATTTAAATAATGAATAAGCTGAAATTAGCTCACTATGAATAAGCTGAAATCAGCTAAACTGAGTTACTGCTACCTTTTAAAAATTATCTAAATGGAAATAAGACAAATCAAATGTTAGTAGTTCTTTTTATTAAATGAAAATTTATGCTTAATACCATGCATATTTTAAAGTGTGCTTCATAAAATAGGATTTACTTCTTTGGTGCTAAAATATCTTAGTGACTGGTGCATTTAAATAAAAAAAGAGATGGATACTACAATACAGATCTCTCTTAAGACTATCTCCTAACGTTTGAGATCTACTGATTAAAGGCACTATAAAAGAGAAAGCTGTTATTATTATTGGCAATATTATTAAGTAATTTACCTCTTCATACTGATAATCATCTTCTGAGTCTTCTGTAATGGTAACTTCTGTATGTTTTGTCAAGTCTAAAACAGCTGACATGTGGTGCTTTCCAATGAGAATTAAAACAATTTTATATGATCATTAAAAAAGAGCAGTTATTCATAAAGCAGTAATTATCAGCCTCTCCCCTGTTCTATGTAAGGCCAAGTTTCATACATTTAGGGCTAACTTTGGCTCTTGGATGCCCATATACAGCTCCAATGAAAGGCATGTTGCTGCATTCAAGAACAGAATTTAACACTCAAACTTTTCATTGCAGGATTGCACAGCATTAAAATACCACCCATTTGCTCTGCTATAGCTACATGCCAGTTGCTGTGCTTAATATAAACAGCAAGCCAAACTCTACTCTCAGGTACATAGTCACAGTGGCTATATTGCACAGGGGACTTTCACTGTCATTATACCTCTGGGTGAATTTCATCCTTTTAGAAAACTAACCATTTTTATGAGGTTTAGAGATCTGATATTGCAAATGCACATCTGTGGATCCACCCTTTAGGGGAAAATAACAGTAAATTGAGCACTGAAGCTTCTGTTATGTTGGTTTAACAGTCCTACATCTCCTTTAGTTACATTAGGATTAACTGATTTTAATGGGAGGATTGAGAGGTGTGTGTTTCAATGAATGCTTTACAATCTCCTTCTAGCAAAGTGTCCCAGCAACAGCCCATATGCCCATTGAGTTGGGCAAGGAGAACGTAGCTGAGAACAGTTGCCCTTTGGACAGGACTTTGAAGAACTGTCCTGAAGAACTGGAGCCTGAACAACCTTCCAAGAGTTTAGAAGCTGTCTGGCTCCTGAGTCTCAGCTCCCCACTCCCAAAGGCAAATGCTGAAGGCCTTACATTATCAGCCAACTTTGTTCTTTTCATGCTCTTAACTGGAGGGGTGAGGGGAGAATTGGGCAGAAAAGTGGTCCAGGGACCACTGTTTGCTAGAGGGGCAGAAAGAGTTAAGTGGCTGCAGCTGCTCTAGTGTTCACAAGATGAGACAGTGAGGGTGGGAGAAGAGTTACTGGGAGCAAAACACACAACAGGGAAACCACTGTTTTTTTTAAGTTGCTCTGGAGATTGGTAGGGAGCAGCAAAGCAGAGGAAGTCTGGTGGCAGAATTGATTTGGGAGGTCAGAAGTTTTGGTTGATTGAGTTTGGTAAGTAATCTAAGAATCATTTTTTAAAAGCTAGACACCCAATGATCAATTCACTCTTCACCCTTTCACTGTATATAAAGTGACCAGGATGCTACTGTATGTCTGGGGAAGATATCTTGTGAATGAGACTTTAAAAAGTGAGGTCCTATTTGCACAGCATGGATACTAAGGCCCAACTTTTTATAAAGGAGGGGCCAATGTATGTGTGCTACTTATTTATTTGTACTTGACTGTGATTATGTGCCTGAATCAGATATTTGTACACCTGCTAGTGCCTCCTAAAATCCCTGGTTTATTTGGAAAATTGTCCTTGGCTGCAGGGCCGGCTTTAGGAAGTGTGGAGCCCAATTCAAACAGTTTCAATGGGGCCCCGGCAGGGAAGACTTAAAAAAAAAAAACCACACGTAAAAAAACACATGGGGCTTGTACTCACTGGGCGGTGCTCCGAGTCTTCAGCGGCATGTCCTTCACTCGTTCCGTGTCTTCGGTGGCACTGAAGGACCCACCGCCACAGTGCCGCTGGAGACCCAGATTGCCGCTGGGTGAGTAAACATTAAAAAGGCGCCTCTAGCCAGGGAAGGGATTCTCATGGGGCGCGGGGCCCGATTTGGGGGAATTGGTGGAATAGGCCTAAAGCCGACCCTGCTTGGCTGTATTATATTTTATCTATATATGCGTGTCTATATATTTAGAGAGAGAGAGGGGCAAGCAAAGGAAAAAGTTAACTGTGTTATTGCTAAAGGTCAAGGCTTCATCAGCTGAAGTTACAAAAATCTTTTGCTGATTGGAAATAAGCATTTAAGAAGAGGGGGTTATTTTAAATTTCTTATAGCATTGATTTTTAAATTTGCCTCAGTTATATACACAGCAAAGGGAGGTAGTAATTTACATGTGAGGTTTAGAGGGCTTGCCCCACATATGCTTTTGAGCTATTGGTTGATAAGTCAAAAAAGTCTTAATATGCTGGGAACACTTTTCTCCCCACTCTCCAATAACTTCATATTATGAACGGATTTTGCTCCAGCTTTTAAATAAATAAATAAAAGAGCTGAGACTAGCAATAGCAAGTTTCAGCCACAAAGGACTTTTCAGAAACCTACACGTGCATAATAGAAGTTTATAATAGAAATCACAATGTAACTGTAGCTGCTTTAATTATAGCAAAAGGTATAATAAAAGTAACATTTGAGGCAGGTATGATCTAGTCATCTGGGACGGGGACTCTCAAATGTCTGAGTTCTGGCCCTGCGACTACCATGTTGTGGGTCCTTGAGCAAATCAGATTAAATGTATGGTCCTTAGAGTCTCTTATCCATAGAACGGGGATGATAAGTTACCTACCTTGCTGGGTATATAACAATTATGATTTACCATTAATTCACTAGCAGCATAACTGAATGGTACCTTAATTAAAGTTTGCAAAGCACTCGGAAGCTGAAAAATGTACTAAGTATCATTTTATAAAATATCTAATAATAAAAGGCAGGATAATGTCACTGTAATCAATTAAGCAGCCTTTTGGTACTGTCATATTGTAGTAGTAAACAGAGGATTTAATGTTTATATGATACAATTTAAATATAATATTGTGCATCCAGCAATTTGGCTAAAAATATTTCTCTCACTGGAAGCTTAATTGTATAATGAGAGAGACGATTTTGTCAAATTGTTTTACATATGTGCAACACTTCATTCCTTTTTCTCCATATTGACAATTCTATTCTACAGTTATAGAATCTTTTACAATGTGGATATAAATGTCACTATGTCATATCCACCAGACATTGCAAACTAATGCAAATGCTCTTGGTGATTTAGGTGCTTCCAGGATGAGTAGTTTGTTGCTAGTGTTTTAAAAGTGTTTTACTGACTTGATAGCCCTTATGTGCCATTATGGTCTAGACTACAGGTGCTATGCACATGGAATAAAACCTCATGTTAAAAATCTTGAAATTATTCTTCAAAAATTATATTTCAGATGCACAATCTTTTAAAGACAAAATTCCTCATTCAGCTACATTTTTGAGCAAACATTGTCTACACATTTTATTTTAATTGTCGTTTATAATATAGACACTCTTATGTAGTGCCTTTTATCAGCCACAGGGCACTGAAGAATTTCTGTTTTATGGAAATAGAAACGGAATCGCAGAGAAGTGGCTTATATAGGATCACAAAGCAAGTCAGTCAGTACCAAGGTTGGGAACAGAACTCAGATCTCCTGATTGCCAGCCTCTAAATATACAAAACAAAACAAACCTGAAACCACTAACTTATAATTTGTCTTTGCTCTTTTTATAACTGAAAAGGAGTCAAACTGATTGTTTCTAAATGTTATAACTCAGAAATAAACCTTCTAAATTGCTGTACTGCAATCTAAAATTCCTATTTTACTTGTATAAACTACTGAATTAAAAATAGAATTTTAGGGAATGATTGGATAATTCAGGCCCTTGATGACAGAATTGGAGCCTTTGACTCTAGATCAGTGGTTCAAATATTGCCAAGTGGAGGAACAAGCAAATGTGGGTTACTTTCTGATAGGCATTTGGTGCCGCTTGGAAAAAACTTACCAGATGCTTGCTACAGAGAGATAAATACAAAAAGGAGCAAGAGGCAACAGCTCCAGTACGTCAGTTGTTGCTCACAGCTTTCCCAAGTGGCAAGAGAAAAGTGAAACTGTTGTGGTTCTTGTTTAGAATCCCTGCGTGAAATTAACAGCAATGGATCTTGGCAGCACACTGAAATGAACAAGACTCTGGACATTCCCACTGTTACTATTCAGAACCCCTAGGTGAAACTAACAAGAATCAGAACAATTTCACTTTTGTTTCCATACCAGAGGCGGTGGAGTCATCTGTTTGTAGATGCAGCAAGATGGCTCTGCATCAAGCTACAGTCAGTTCACATTGAGAAGGTCTTAATCATGAGGGCTGGAGACTTAGCTGTCTTCATTCAAATAAAAAATTAAATTCTGTGCTAACTTACGGTTTATTCCCCCTGGGTTCCCAGGGAAGTTCACTACAGATGCTCCCTGGGCTACGCAAGACCCGATTTATGCAAATTTGCACTTAGGGAAAAAGTTCCATAAGCCAGAAGTAGGATTTTTGAGTTGTGGAAATTTTTGTTTAACTACAGGTATATGTCTCCAACTTACGCAAAATTCGAGTTACGCAAGGCTTTCTGGAACAGAACAATTGCGTAAATTGGAGGGGGGGGGCACCTGTATTAGCCAGCAGCAAGTAGGAGAGTGTTGGTAAAACAAATTGGTAATCTCAGGTTTTTCCTACCATAATTACATGATTTTGGCCTGGCTCCTACTGGGCAGGTCTGAACCTGACAAATACAATGATATGGGCATTGAGTGAAGCTTTTACTGCAGGTGCCACTGAGAAGCCTGGCTGAATGGGCCACAGAGGTGTTCCTTCCCCTTCCCCTTCCCCTTCCCCAATCCTGGACAGAGCTCGGGGGGGCAGGGGCGGCGGTGATCCATGCAGTGGCACTGACCCATGCAGACAACTAGGGGACCCCATTACACCCCACCCCACTGCTTGAACTTGCCCTGGATTCAAAACCAAGGAGGGGGCGGGGGGTGCCTGATATTCATGGAGATTTGTTCTCAGTTGAATCAAACTCTCGAAAAGTCCCCAGAGGCCAGATCCCAACAGCCTCCCCGCAAAGCGAGACTGAAACCCCACCACCCCCTGCCCTGGGTGAAGACCCCCGGCTCCCCCTCTCCCGGGGGGAACCCCCAGAAACCCCCCTCCCCAGAGCGAGGAGCCCCCGGGGTGAACCCTCAGCAAATCCCCCGCGCTGCCCAGCCAGGGCCGAGGGGGCGCGGGGCGAGGATACGCTGCAGGCAGAAGGGCCCCTCGGCTCCGGCCACCGCCGCCTCCCCCTCCATCGCCGGCTCTCCGGGTCGGTTGTTTACACGCCGCTCTCGCCGTTGCTAGGGTTCCCCGCAGAGCCTCTCGCGAGAACAAGGAAGCAGCTCGCCCCTTCTCTCCGCCGGGTTCTAGCCGGGTTTCACCGGGGGCTGGGGGGGGGCGATAAACCAAGACGTGGGAACGGCTGGACGCGTCCCGGTCGCCATAGCAATTGTCACTTCTCGGTTACGGACAGGGGAAGGTCCAATGGCGCTTCAGTAGGGCGGTGCCGAGGGACCAGCTGGCCAATCGGTGCGAGGCAGGGGGGAAAGTCCCGCCTCCTGGCCCAGGCTTCCCCCTCTGGACAGAGAAGGGGGCTCCGAGACGGTGACTGGGAGAAGGGGAAGTGCAGCACCTCCCGAGAGGCCCCCACGCTGGGTTGGGCCCGTGGCATCTCTGGGGGCGGGGCATAAGGCAGGAGACCCACCCCTGCAGGGTGCCCCAGTGCCCCCAGCTCGCCCTGGGCAGGGCCGCCCAGAGGGGGGGGCAAGAGGGGCAATTTGCCCCAGGCCCCGAGCCCCACAGGGGCCCCCACCAGAGTTTTTTGGGGCCCCTGGAGCGGGGTCCTTCACTCCCTCCGCGGGGCCCGGAAAACTCTTGCGGGGCCGGGCGCAGGAGCTGCTTCTGCTCCCGGTCTTCGCCGGCGGCGGGTCCTTCCGCTCCGGGGCAGAAGGACCCCCCACTGGCGAATTACCGCCAAAGACGGAGCATGACCCACCGCCGAAGTTCAGCTCGGTCTTCGGCAGTAATTCGGCGGCGGGGGGCCCTTCCATTCCGGGGCCCGCCGCCGAAGTGCCCCGAAGACCCGCGGCGGGGGGGGGCCGAAGACCCGGCTGCGCTTCGGCGGCGGGTCCCGCTTCGGCGGTAATTCAGCGGCGGGGGGGGGCCCCGCCATGGGTGTTCGGGGCACTTCGGCGGCGGGTCCCGGAATGGAAGGGCCCCCCGCCGCCAAAGACCCTGGGCCCCCGGAATCCTCTGGGCGGCCCTGGCCCTGGGATCAGAGCTGCTGGGGAGAGCAGCACAGAGCTCTGCTGTTTGCAGCATGCCAGCTGTATGGCACTAGCAACCCCAGGCGCCAGGGTGCACACTATTGAGCACCATCTGCTGTCACCTTCTCTGGCAACTAACACTATGTATATATCTACTAGGGCTGTGAAGCAATTACAATAATTAATTGCATGGTTAATCGTGGTGTTAAACAATAATAGAATACTACTTATTTAAATATTTTGGATGTTTTCCACATTTTCAAATATGTTGATTTCAATTTCTACACAGAATATGAAGTGTACAGTGCTCAATTTATATTTATTTTTATTCTAAATATTTGCACTGTAAAACCAAAAGAAATAGTATTTTTCAATTTGCTTAATACAAGTACTGTATTAAGAGAGCAGTCTCTTCATCGTGAAAGTTGAACTTACAAATGTAGAATTATGCACACAAAAAACCTTTAGAGCCTATAAGTCCACTCAGTCCTACTTCTTGTTCAGCCAATTGCTCAGACAAACAAATTTGTTTACATGTGCAGGAGACAATGCTGCCCACCTCTTGTTTACAATGTCATCTGAAAGTGAGAACAGGCATTCACATGGCACTGTTGTAGCTGGCATTGCAAGATATTTACATGCCAGATGTGCTAAAGATTCACGTCCCTTCATGCTTCAACCACCATTCCAGAGGATATGCGTCCATACTGATGATAGGTTCTGCTCAATAACGATCCAAAGCAGTGGAAACTGGCGCATGTTCATTTTCATCATCATCTGAGTCAGATGCCACAAGCAGAACATTGATTTTTGGGGGGGGAGGGGTTCAAGTTCTGTAGTTTCTGCATTGGAGTGTTGCTCTTTTAAGACTTCTGAAAGCATACTCCACACCTCGTCCCTCTCAGATTTTGGAAGACACTTCAGATTCTTAAACCTTGGGTCAAGTGCTGTCTTTAGAAATCTCGCATTAATACCTTCTTTCAATTTTGTCAGATCTGCAGTGAAAATGTTCTTAAAATGATCAACATGCTTGGTCATCATCCAACACTGCTATAACATTAAATATATGGCAGAATACGGGTAAAACACAGAGCAGGAGACATACAATTCTCCCCCAAAGAAATTCAGTCACAAATTTAATTAATGCATTATTTTTTAACAAGCATCATCAGCGTGGAAGCATGTCGTCTGGAACGGTGGCCAAAGCATGAAGGGGCATATGAATGTTTAGCATATCTGGCATGTAAATACCTTGCTACAAAAGTGCCATGCGGATGCCTGTTCTCCCTTTCAGGTAACATTGTAAATAAGAAGCGGGCAGTATTATCTCCTGTAAACTTGTGATTAGCTGAACAAGAAGTAGGACTGAGTGGACTAGTAGGCTCTAAAGTTCACATTGTTTTGTTTTTTAATGCAGTTATGTAACAAAAAAAACTACATTTGTAAGTTGCACTTTTACAATAAAGAGATTGCACTACAGTACTTGTATGAGGTGAACTGAAAAATGGTATTTCTTATTTTTACAGTGAAAATATTTGTAATAAAAATATAAAGTGAGCACTGTACACTGATATTCTGTATTGTAATTGAAATCAATATATTTGAAAAGGTAGACAAACATCCAAAATAGTTAATAAATTTCAATTGATATTATAAATTTATTTTAGCATGAGCTTTCGTGAGCATTCTTTCTATGCACCCGAAGAAGTGAGCTGCAGCTCACGAAAGCTCATGCTAAAATAAATTTGTTAGTCTTTAAGGTGCCACAAGTACTCCTGTTCTTTTTGCGGATACAGACTAACACGGCTGCTACTCTGAAAATTGATATTATATTATTTAACAGTTTGATTAAAACTGCAATTAATTGTGATTAATTTTTTGAGTTAATCGCATGAGTTAACTGGGATTAATCGACAGCCCTAATACACACACACACACACACACACACACACACACACACACACACACACACACACACACACACACACACACACACACACACACACACACACACACACACACACACACACACAACTCTTGTAACATCCTGGTTTTGCTGGACTGTGTTAAGCCAGAGCTTCCAAATTTCTGCTAACTAGGGAAATGTTATTTATAAAATGGACTTTTATGAGAAAGTTTTAAAGTAAAGCAAAGTTTAGGCCTCTAACAAAGGTTTGTTCCAGCTCCAGGGATTCCTAGTCAAGAGGAAATACAATGCTAACTCACCTAAAATCTAGATTTTTTTTTCCCCCCTTAAAATCCCAGCTCAGGGCAGTGACGTGACTACCTGAGACTCTCAGCTTTCATTTTAAAACTAGTTTTTAGCCCTGATGGTTTCAGAGCAAAGTTTGATAATGTGTATCCTAATGGCTCAAGAACCAGAAAGCAAAAAGAACCCTGAATGTATTATTTTTAAAAATACCATGATTTTTAAGTGAACCTCAGATTTTTAGGGTTGACTCATGGTTTTTGAATGCTTGCCATTGGCACTACTGAAATAGTTCATGGTATAATTATGTGTAATAAATAATATTTTGAATTTTAATAGCACTTTTCATCTCAAGGACTTTATAGCTGTGCAATAATTGTTACTTTGTGATAGGTAAGGTATTATACCCATTTTAAGTAAACTGAGCCACTTTGCCACAGACTTTCTGTGTAACTTTGGGCAAGTCATGTAACTTGTATAAGGTCTCACAGTGAGTCACTGAGAGACCCAAAAAATAGAGCCCATGAGTTACTCTAAATATTCTAAATATGTTTTATACTAACTTGAGATATTTTTGGTGACCATTTTATGCAGATAATATGGTAATATACGTGAAAGAATAAAATGAGAAGAAAGGAAAGTAAACTATCAATGTGTAAGCCTTTTAGACTGGCATTAATTATCCCTTTAGAGAAAGTAAGATCTTTTTGTAGTAGAAACAGATGTCCTGGAGTTGATGTTGCACCGTAGCATATCCTTGAGGGAATTAATTGTTCAAATGATCTTTCTATGGTATGCTATTTCTCTGTAGTTTAATTAAAAATATGGGCAAAGATTGAGGTAATAATGTATTTTACACTATATTCTTGAGGTTATAGTTTATATGCTCTTGAGATGCCTGAGCTCAGGTTCTTTGGAGTCAGTGGAAGTCTTTCCACTGACTTCGGTGGGTTTTGGAATAGTCCATAGGGCCCAGTCCTAAATTCCCATAGATTTTTTTTTAATGGAAATTACACACAATAGGGAACTCAGGACTGGTTGAGCAAGAAAGGTTATTTGCATTCATGCACAACAACTGGAAAATAAATTCTTAATTTTTCTTTGAAAGGGTTCAGAAAGGAGAACTGCTAGCAGTCAGACTCAAAGGAGATGTACTGATTGTGCTGGCCAGATGTGAGAGTATCTTAGGAAGTTAAGGGTACAAAGAGAGGATCAAACAAGTTAGAGATGGAGAACACGCATTAGATCATTAAATCCAGCCCTGCAAATGCAGGATCTAATCAGAGTGAGGACATATAGAATGGGAGCCATAAAAAGCTGCAAACAAAATGCTCACAGTGGGTTGGATGTCCTTTTCATTTGTAAAGACAGAAGTTTGAGGGAACTGATCAGATTTGCAGTTCCAGTGTCTCCAAATTGTAGTGAGGCAGCAGTTGAGAGATTTGACAGGAAGTATGAGATGCATGATGGTCTATATAGTGGAAGAGTGTTATGGTGCTGTATTTTCTATAGCAGTCGTGAGAGTTTGTTTGTAATGCCTTACTAACTCTCTGTGTCATGGCCTCTTGGCTAAGAAGACTTCTCTATAAGTAAGGGTTGGAAATTGCAGGGTCTTAAGTGAGTGAATTCAGACTGTGTTGTTGCTTTCTTCTTGTGTTGCAGCAGGGAAAGGTTTTTTGGTTTTGGTTTTTTGTTTGTTTTTTATTTTTTCCTTGAGGAGGAAATGATCTGCCCAGAATATGGATGAGGATGCAATCCTGGGCTGTTTGAGTGAAACAGCAGCTGAAGGAATAAAAGTGTTGCCAAATGGAAGAATTAAAAAATCATGAGCCAGAACCCCCAAATCATGATTGGCTTAAGATAGTTTTTAAATAATAAATGTGAGGTTCTTTTTATTTGCCTTCTGGTTTCTGAGTTTTTAGTGTGCACTTGCTTCACACTTTCTAGCTTTTCTTCATGACCAGGAGGGGTAACAACTTTTTTTTTTTAATTAAAGCTGCGATTCTCCTAGAAATTCTTGATTCCAGAAATTGGGACATTCAGAAAAACATTATAAATTATAGACACGGTGGGTGAGGTAATATCTTTTATTGGACCAAGCTCTGTGTAAGCTTGTATCTCTCACCAAGAGAAGTTGGTTCAATAAAAGATATTTCCTCACCCACCATCTCTCTAATATCCTGGGACAACACTGCTACAACACTGTATACTATAAATCATGACAGTTGGTAACAGTAAGTGTGCACATATTTAAAGGTCATAGAGAGATGCAGCTACTTTTGGTCACATACATTTAATATTGCTTTTCTTTGGTCCCAGAAGGTCTCTTTATTTGCTGCTGCTGTAGGACTTTCAATGCTTAGAATACTAAAGACTAGTTTATTCATTCTTAATGCTCTTTTACTGACCAACTGAAGTTGAACAAACTCAGTTCCCATCCATATCCTTCTCCCCCTCTTCCACCCTAGATGGAGCTCCACTTACCTCCTCATTCCTGCTAACTCCTTCTCTCCTCCACTTTTACCACCCTCACCTCCCATAAACCCCAATGAGCATCAGAAGAATTCCACTGCATATGAGAGGAAAGCTTCTTGCTTCCTGCCTACCTTCTTCCCCTTTCACAGTTGAGCCTGCCTTCCTCCAGGGAATTAGGTTCCGCTCCAGGCTCTCTCCTACACTCAATCACCAGTACTTGTGGCACCTTAGAGACTAACAAATTTATTTGAGCATAAGCTTTCGTGGGCTACAGCACACTTCTCTGGATGCATCCGAAGAAGTGGGCTGTAGCCCACGAAAGCTTATGCTCGTGTAACCCTTCTGCCCCTCTGAGTTGGCAGCAACAAGGGCCGGGTTCAGTATCCAGGGGTTCTGTTTCAATAACACAATGCAAAACCGGCTCGAGCCCCCACCCAGTGACCTGGGACAATTACCTACCACCCCCCCGGGCGCCTCTAGGAGGCAATACTTCCCCACTCGCAAGCACAGAGTCCGAGTGTAGCAAAATCCTTTTAATAAAGGAGGGAAACAATGCGGCATCACGTTGGAGAGACACCACAAACAGGACTATACACAAACCATAAGCAAAAAAACCCACCCCCAAGTACATTTGGCACTGTCCTTTCCCCCTTAGGGTCTTAAGTCCAATCACCCCAAAGTCCAACAACCCAAGAGTCTCTGTCTCTGGTCAGTGCCACCCCAGAGTTCAAAAGTTCATCTGCAGAGTTTTACCCCCCCAGCCTGGGTGGAAATGGGGGGGGGGCACACGCAGGGTGTTAAAGGGCACCTTACGTGGGCCAGGGCCGACTGCCCCGCTTCTCTGTGGAGTTCTGCTGTAGCCTTCACCACGACTGGCTCCACTCCACCAGCTGTGCCGCTCCTCCAGCCAACCCATGAACCGCATCAGCCGTCCACGCGAACCGCTCCACACTGCTCCACGGGCTGCGCCAACGTGCTGCAGACTGCTCCGCTCTGCCAGCTGCTTAGCGATCGATCTCAGCTCAGTAAGCTTAGCTCTTTTAGTGATTTCAGCTCTTGTAGTAAAGGAGCCCCAGTGCTACCTTGGCCCAATGTGAATTCAGGTCAGCAGCCTCCAGATGGACTCCTAAAGGATTTAAAATTAGCTCTGCTCTTTAACAGTGGAGAGAGGAGGATGTGCAATTGGTGTTCCAGGCCCTCAAAAGGGGCCCATACCATCAGGTATACACACCAGTCCCCAGCCTCTCTCCCCTCACTGGGTTTTGGAACCCATGTCCCTTGTCTAGCAAGTACTATTTAATGTAGGTTGAGTCAGTTCTGTCATAAAGCAGTCTCATAGTTCCTCATTCACATAATTAAGGTAACAGCCCCATTTTTTTCTTCCTGCCCCAATAACAAAGAAATTGGGGATTCCACAGTGTGAAAATAACCATCCCATGCTGCTGTGTGTTATGCTAAGTGGAGTGGGTTTACCAATGCAAATGCACATTCCTAAAATTCCTTTGCCCACTCCTCATAATGTACCGCCAGATGTCAGGGTAGATCTCATCCTGACTCTGCTTACACTCAAATAAATTTGTTAGTCTCTAAGGTGCCACAAGTACTCCTGTTCTTTTTGCGGATACAGACTAACATGGCTGCTACTCTGAAACCTGTCAATCACCAGTGTTATCTCCCTCTACTCATTCTTGGCTTAGGTCAGGAATTGGCAGCCATCTGGAAGAGGCTGTCATTTGTGGAGGAAACTGTGTTGGAGGTAGATTATGGTATGAGGGAAGCCAAGTGGGTTAGGATTGGACCCTCCCAGGAGTTCTAACCTGCTCTTTAGCCAATGGCTAGAATGCATCTGTGACAGAAGCGGAGCAGCTTTGTGATCATCTAAAAATACTGAGATGTAATACTCTTCTGAACACTGTATGTGACCTGATCAGCGAGGTGAAGTTACTGTATATTGGATTATAAAACTTTCCTGTAGAATGTATTGATCTAGCTCAGTGGTTCTCAAACTAGGAGGTGGGCCTCCCAAGTCTGACAGCTGGGAATGTGTCAAGGGAGGCACGAGCTGTGTGTGGGTGTTTTTGTTTTCTGTCTGTTTGTTTTTTAAAAGAGCTCTGGCTGTCAGCCCCGTGTGGCTGGGGCTTGTGCAGAAGGGCTGCGCGCACTTGTGAGGCAGGGATAAAGGGGAAAGCCACATCCCCGCAGCTTGGGCTCTGCTTCCCCCGCACTCCTAATCCCTCACCTGGAGTTGGCAGGGCTCTGGCTGTCAGTCCCAGGATGGCAGCAGCTGCTATGAAGTAAGGGTGGTCATGGGGAGCTAAGTCTGTTGTGAAAAGTGATATTGATGAATATCACTTTTCACATTGCCACCCTTCTGTGCTGGTGTGGTGCTGCCTTCAGAGCTGGCCGGCCGGCCCGCCAGCAGCCACTGCTCTCTGCCCTGGGTTGTGGTACATATACTTGGGGGTGGGAGGACGTAAATGGCTACAGATGCAAACAGGGGAGGTCTGATCAAATAAGTTTGAGAAGCACTGATCTAGCTTAATAGGGGGCGGTGGGAAAGACAAGCCAGAAAGAGATACAATAGCTGTACACAAGCAAACCTCCCAACAAACCGTGTGAGCAGGGCCGGCTCCAGACCCCAGCGCGCCAAGCGCGCGCTTGGGGCGGCATTTTGCCGGCAGGGAAGCAGGCGGCTCCGGCGGACCTTCCGCAGTCATGCCTGCAGAGGGTTTGCTGGTCCCACGGCTCAGGTGGACCTCCCGCAGGCATGACTGCGGAAGGTCCGCCGGAGCCGCCTGCCGCCCTTCCAGCGCACCCTCCGCAGGCGCGTCTGCAAGAGGTCCCCTGCAGCCGCGGGACCGGCAGTGCGCCCCTGCGGCATGCCGCCCTGCTTGGGGCGGCCAAATTCTTAGAGCCGCCCCTGCGTGTGAGGGGACACTGACAGGACAATAACCTACTTCTAGGCTCCAAGCCAAAGTGAGACAGCCAGGCTGGGCAGGGCCGGCTCCAGGCACCAGCTCAGCAAGCGGGTGCTTGCGGCAGCCAAGGGGAAGGGGCAGCACGTCAGGCTCTCCGGCAATTCGGTAGCGGGTCCCTCAGTCCCTCTTGAAGGGAAGGACCTGCCACCGAAGAAGAAAATGGTGCGGTGGAGCAGGCTTTTTTTTTTTTCTGCAGCTTGGGGCGGCAAAAACCCTGGAGCAGGCCCTGAGGCTGGGAACCCTCTTAGAACAGGATGATATAGGTAGGTAGGGTGTGTCTGTGTGCCTGAGCCTGTCCCGGGGGGAGTCTGGGAAGAGAGTTTAAAGAAGCTGTGTCTTCTCCAGTATCTAGAGTATGGTAGCCTTAGGGAGAGACAAACATGCATATAGATTAGTGTATTATTTAAAGATCTGTTTTCTCTTAAATGCTGTGGTTCTAAAGTGCTTTAAGAAGGCTGTCCGATCATGGTTACCACACTCATTGCTCCCTGACGGAACAAAACCACAGGATCCGAAGATAAATCAGGCCTGCTAAAGTGATCACAGAAGACCCCAAAATTGTGTGAGTCCCTGCCTACAGAGAGGGGACGGTCCAGACCTGAACGGGTGCACTCGGAAACCAGGAGGTGTCAGAGGTAGAGTTAGTGACAGCCTCTCACCTGAACATCACAGCTCAATTCATCCCAACAGTGGCCACTTCCAACTCCCTGGAAACTTTCTAGTCCCCAAAGTATTGAAGAAATGGTGCTTGAGTCCCTTCTCACTTCCACTAGTATGCATCAGGAGTAACTCCATTGCAGCCAGTGGAGTTGTATGTGTGTAGCTAGCTGTCATTTTACATCACTGAACACAGAAGAAGTGGGTAGATTGTTACTTCTGGGGGAAAAAAAGACCCAGGAGGAATTTCACAGTGCTAGAAGTATCCAGTCCTTCTGTTCTCAGCATTGAAAATGATCATGACATCATCACATTTGGTATGTGCAAACAGAAAAGTCCAATCCAGTAATATATGTGGTGGTCTAAAAGCTAGTTGCACAAAGCCAAATCAGCTGGAACAAACAATTTAAATAGAAAAAGTTAATGATAATTCAGAACATGTTACTAGATGCCCCAAAAGCCACAATCAAGAAAGAAGGCTACACTGGTTAAACAAACAACCTGGCTTAGGGGGGAAATGAAGGCAGCTATAAAATAAGAAAACTGTATAAAATGGGTAAAAGGGAAAGTTGACAGCAATTAATATAAATCAGAAGCTATGAATGGTATAATATTGATAAGGGAAGCAAAATGACACTAGGACAATCAGAAGGCAGTTTTTGGAGTATTCTAGTAACGGACCATTATCATTATTAGAATTTCATTTGTTACTAGATGGAAATGGTAGAATTCTCCCTAATAACACAGAAAAGGCAGAAGTGTTGGATAAATATTTATGTTCCATATTTAGGAAAAAAGGCATGTGATGTATTTGACTAAGTACCTTGCATTACAATAGTAATGTAGAATGTTAAACAGTAGATGCAGATAACTTGTATTCAAATGTTTTGGAAAAGCTGACCAAAGATTGGAGGAGTGATATATAATGAACAGGAGAGTCATTAATACAGAGCGATCTGGATCACTTGGTAAGCTAGATGCAAGCAACCAATATGCATTTTAATACAGCCAAATGTGAGGTCATCAATCTGCAAACAAAGAATGCAGGCCAGGCTTACAGGATGGTGGACTTCATCCTGGGGAGCAGTGACTCTGAAAAAGACTCGGGAGTCATGGTGAATAATTAGCTGAATATGAGTTCCCAGCATGACACTGTGGTCAAGTGTAAAGTGATCCTTGAAGCTACAAACAGCGGAATCATAAGTGGAAGTAGAGAGCTTATTTTACCTTTGCGTTTGTCATGATACGATCACTACTGAAATACTGTGTGCAGTTCTGGTGTCCACAATTCAAGAAGGAAGTTAAAAATTGGAGAGGTCAGAGAAAAGCCACAAGAGTAAGTAAAGTATTAGAAAACATGGTCCACTCTAGGAGTTCCCAGTTAGATGTCAGGTCTCCTCTTGGCAACTATCTCTGGGTAGGGACTCTTGTCCTCCTCCCTCCTGACCAGGGTTTTGAGGCTGCACTGCTCCCTGCTTTATAGTGTGATGTCAGTCTAAAGGCCAGCACCTGTGTTTTGGTTTCTCTCCAAGGACTATGAATAGTGTATTACCAGCAGTTACAAGTTACCATACAGCTCTTTCTAAGCAACGACATTTATTCTTAAGATAAAAGCATTAAATCTGTTCATTTGTTTTTATAGATTTTTCTCTGTAAACACTAAACTTACCAAGAGTCAGCCATCAGTCTTATGGGGCGCTAATGGACCAAAGTCTTTCCAACCCTTCCCCAAGGGTTGGGGCTCCCCTTGAACAGAAGGTCATGTCTTTTTGATGGATCAGAAAGAAGGCCATGAGTCCATTCAAGTTCATCCTTTTATACCAACAGCCCTTTCTTTGTTTCCTAGTCTCTGGAAAACCCAGCCTCATTCAATATATGCAAACCACCCCCAAGAGGTGGAACTTCTGGAGTCATTTACAATCTCAGGGGTAATCACCCCCACTGGTTTTAGTTCCTGTAGAAGCTGCGGTGATTCTCCCCTATGGATTAGGACACAGACCAACATAAACCATTCAAAATTGAATATAACGGCCCTCATGTAGTATTTTTACTACATGATGTTGCAATATTTGTCACAAAATGCTCTTCTAAAATATATACTCTAGTTCAGGAAAGTCTTGTGATCTCTGTTCTGCAAGAGGTCAGACTACATCATAGTGGTCCCTTCAGGACTTACAATCTATTACAAAACAAGATAATTGAGAGGATAATCAGGCACACTGTATGGAGATTAACCAGTGTCCTAAAGATTAATTTAAAAAAATATATTTCAGTATTTATTCTAAAGTTTGTTCAGTGTCTGTCTGTTTGTTATTCTTTAAATGGTGTTCATCTTTGTTTGGAAATAGCTAAGAGGCTTTACTTGGGAGTTGATGTCCTAATCAGCTCACATCATAAAGCTCCTGTAACATGAATGACTTGATATCACAATAATCTTCCATCAACACACATCACAAACCATCATGCATTTTCTGTACGAACCTGAGAACTCCCCATGCAAATATTACATTTGATTATTGCAATACTGAATTCCAAACACTGATGAATGGAATTTAGAATGAATTAGGAGACAGATTCACACTGGTTTACAACAGCATAACAGTTATAACTGAATTATCAATGATTACTTTGTCCCTAGGTAAAATCACAAACGTTGTTACTCTATCCTGTTATCGCTCTTGAGAAATGGAAGCTTCATAGCTTCAGCAGTCAGTTAAACGGCCTGACGTAGTATTTGCCCTCTGGGAAGGGAAACTAAATACTTCAGCCATTCAGTACACTCACTAGAGGAGCATGGGACTTTGCTTCCACCGTAGCAAAGGGCCCAATCCCATTTCCACTTAAGTCAATGGGAATCTTAACATTGATTTCCATGGGCACAGAAACAAGTCCAAAGCATTCACCCATACTACTTTCATAGACTGTCACTCCACCTCAGGTAAATACCTAGAAGGTGAATCCTGTGGGTTCCATTCATCAGACATGCAGCCAACATAGCATTTTCTGCCTCATTAAACACATGAGTTTCCTAAACATCAGAAAACATTCAGAAAGTCGCACAGTTTTCCTTTTTAACAAGCACAAAAGAGTGGATGGTACAGTATACAGAGAGCATTATGGGAGTGGAAGAACTATCATCTAAATAGCCATGGCTGGAGTGTGGAACCATAGCTGGAAGTGAGGATGAGTTGGCAGCCATCTTAGATCAAGCAACTGACACCAATTGTATTTTCTGTGCAGCACCACTGGGCCTCTGCTTGTACAACAACAGGACAGCATGTTGAATTTGGCTAACAGTTATTCTCTGAAGAGAACGTGCAAGAGAATGTGCAAGATCCAGATTCTGAAGCATGAAGAGCTTTACAAGATGGGAACTGTCTAGTTTATGGTACTGTATGCATAGATATGATATGGGAAAACAATTCTCTATAGAGAGAAATCAGAAGTGAGCAGTGTACAAATATCACATCATCATGTAAATATAACCCACAGACAGAGTATGATACCTTTCCACCCTGGTGAATTTGGTCCTTCATATTTTGTAACATCACAGAGGATACAAAATGTTTCAGACAGCATTTATTTTAAGATGGCTAAACAAAGCATCTAATGAAGTCGTCAGTTTTTTTCCTACATATGTGAATATTGCAAACAAAACAACTTTTGTTCATGAAAAGTAACATTTTGGCATGATTTGAGAAGCCTGAGTACTTCCATTTCTGCACCTAATAAGAATAGGCGCTTCCAATACACTTTCTATCCAGTTATGCAAGGAAAGAGGGGACATTTAACCAATGCAAATACAGAAAACAAGAGAGAGAGAGTGATCATTTGTCTAGTGGGAACATTAATACAAAATTACAAACCTGAGCGATAATTTTATTTTGACAAAAATATAATATAAAATACAGAAATATTAGCAATTCATTAATCATTTCCAGAAATGATGCAACAATAATACTGATAGAGATACAATCAAGGTACTTTACTTGCTCCCTTTAATTGGTTACTTAGTGATTTGCCACATGGAGATTCCAGCACAGATTATTAAACATAACCCACATTGCCTTTTCTTTACCCCTCAGTAGAGCATATAACATTTTGGTCTTTATTCCATTTTCATACCTTCTTTATGGCTGTTGTCCTTATGCCTGTGTTATGTATGTAAAATCTCTTCTTGAAATGAAGATAGCGTTCCAGACTGAATCTTACAAAAAAAAATGTTTCCACATGAATCAGTACACCAGCCAATTTTTATTTCTGTAGACAGCATTTTACTGAATGCATTAACAGGAGCCTTGAACACCAGCCATAATTCAGTCAGTTAGTGCCAGAACCATGCTGCTTTTTTTTTTAAATGAAGGGTTTATCTTGGCTCTTTTGACTAGAATGCACTGAATGTGTGTATATGAATGTAAATCTTTCCTATGACAGGAGGTGCACCTAATAACCAACATTCTGTTCAAGGACATCCATGCTGTGTGTCTACACATTGGACTGTAAGAGAGATTTGGCCCCATATTTGTACACATTTTAAATCTGGGCATGAGAATTCAAAATATTTCAATCATAGCAGTAGAATGGATTAGTTCTGATATGACTGCACAGTGTTGAACTTGATGACATTCTACTAGAACGAGTTGTTTTCCAGTTGTAGGTGGCACACACAAATGCTATTCTGATGCATAATAGACTCTGACGTGGTCATATCTCTCTTTTATCTATGCCGATGCTCCAAAAAGCTGCAGCCTCCACATCTTCTGCTGTTGCAAATTCAAGGGGAATTGGACAGATGATGTAGTCCGTATCTCCTCATGCCAAACTGTGGGTAGCTTTACATGGCTGGCAAGAATTAATGAGGGTGGGAGAGAAAAGAGTTTTGACTTATGCAGTCACTTTTGCTTATACAAGTGTCACAGACCCATGCCCTCTACAAAACCAGTTTTGTGAACATCATTATATTTTACATAGCTAGTAACCAGTAGAGATTATTTCTATTCACAGGCTAGTCTCTTACATCGTTGTTTTTTCCTCCTTATGCTATTAAATTTCTTTAACATACTATAAAGACAGATCGTAGTGTCATGAGTAACCTATTAAAGAAAAAATAGTTAAACCAACACTCTTATTAGAAGTGAAAGAAAATATTCATTTATAAATATGTTCACAGGTTACAAAAAGGAAAACCACACATTCATAATACTAAAAAACACAAAGAAGGGACAATGCTGCATTTTAATATATATCCTTATTGCTGCTTAAATAACACACAGAGACAAGAATTAAGATTCCTTCAGATGACACACAGGGAAAAGACAGTTAACAGAAAAGATAACAGAAATGTGGATTAGTTCTAATTTACCTCACATTAATGCCTCTATGCATCTACCAGCCAGATGAATTACCTTCACTTTGGAACTCCCATCCACACACTGACCACCGTATTCTAGAGTAATTTTGACTTGTTTCCTGTTCTTTTTCTACTTGTTCTACCATCTTTTAGATATTTATATCCCAGTCCTTGAGTTCCCCATCCTTGGCAATTTTAAGAGGCACATAAATATAGATGCATAAGCAGAAAAAGAAAGAAAGAAATTGGCTGCTTAGCTCAACCATTTGAAGTTATCTTCTCTCTGCACCCACTCTTTCTCCCTCCATAATTCAAACCCCCTCTAGATCATCTCTCTTCCCTTGACATCATTTCTTTTTTTTTCCCCTCTCTCAATCCACATCCTGTTTTGCTTGCTGATCGCTTTGACTGGAATGAATACTTCTCCTATACTTTCCAACCTGACTAGGATGGATTAAAAAAAAAAGGATGTAAAAAAATCTTTTTTTTTTAAATGTTTTAATTAAATACAGGTTTATTTTTTAAATTTAAAATAGGTTGTCAATGTTAAGGCCTACACTTATTATAATCTACTAAACTCATTTGAATTTAAATACAAGTAGAACATAGTTGTTGCCATTGTTTAAAGTCAAACCACTGAACTGATAGAAGTCAGTGGCTAAGTATCTGGGACCAGAGATATCTGAAGTGCTAAAACAGCTTTTGACAGCAGTAGCCCCCCTCTGTAGGTGCAGAGAATATTTTCTTCATTTCAGTTTATTCAGTTAGTGGAGTTCAATGACTTATTCATTCAAAGTTAAAAATCAACTGGGAATTGAAAAAGCAGGATAGCTTGTTTTCCTCTTACAAAACTAGGTGTGAGAGGATGAGATCTACTAGTTTTAAGGTGATAAGTAACAGTCAGCATGGATTTGTCAAAAACAAATCATGTCAAACCAACCTAATAGTTTCTTTGACAGGGTAACAAGCCTTGTGAATAGGGGGGAAGTGATAGATGGGGTATTTCTTGACTTTAGTAAAGTTTTTGATACTGTCTTGCATGATCCTTTTCATAAATAAACTAGGGAAATGCAGCCTAGATGGAGCTACTATGAGGTGGGTGCATAACTGGTTGGAAAACCATTCCCAGAGAGTAATTCTAAATAGTTCAGTCAGGGCATAATGAGTGGGGTCCCACAGAGATCAGTTCTGGGTCCGGTTCTGTTCAATATCTTCATCAGTGATTTTAGATAATGGCATAGAAAGTACACTTATAAAGTTTGTGGATGATACCAAGCTGGGAGGGGTTGCAAGTGCTTTGGAGGATAGGATTATAATTTCAAATGATCTGGACAAACTAGAGAAATAGTCTGAAGTAAATAGGATGAAATTCAATAAAGACAAATGCAAAGTACTCCACCTAGGAAAGAACAGTGAGTTGCACACATAGAATCATAGGACTGGAAGGGTCCTCGAGAGGTCATCTAGTCCAGTCCCCTGCACTCATCGCAGGACTAACTATTATCCAGACCATCCCTGACAGATGGTTTTTCTAACCAATGATGGAGATTCCACCACATCGCTAGGCAATTTATTCCAGTGCTTTACCACACCGACAGTTAGGAAGTTTTTCCTAATGTCCAACCTAAACCCCCCTTGCTGCAATTTAAGCCCACTGCTTCTTGTCCTATCCTCAGAGGTTAAGAAGAACAATTTTTCTCCCTCCTCCTTGTAACAACCTTTTATGTACTTGAAAACAGTTATCATGTCCCCTCTCAGTCTTCTCTTTTCCAGACTAAACAAACCCCATTTTTTTTCAATCATCTCTCATAGGTCATGTTTTCTAGACCTTAATCATTTTTGTTGCTTTTTTCTGGACTTTCTCCAAAATACAAAATGGAAAATGACTGCCTAGGAAGGAGTACTGTGGAAAGGGATCTGGGGGTCATAGTGGACCACAAGCTAAATATGAATCAACAGTGTAACACTGTTGCAAAAAAAGCAAATACCATTCTGGGATGTATTAGCAGCAAGACATGAGAATTCTTCTGCTCTACTCCGCAATTATTAGGCCTCAACTGGAGTATTGTGTCCAGTTCTGGGCACCACATTTCAGGAAAGCGGTCGACAAATTGGAGAAAGTCCAGAGAAGAGCAACAATAGAATGGACATTTCTTCAAAGTTTATCCGTTCTGAGGCACACCTAGCAGCACCCTAGAATGTATGGTGTGTCTCTGATGAAAGAGTGAACCAGTCCAAAAGACATCGCTGAGCCTGCAGGGAACTGGTGGTGAGGTTTTGTGGCTTATTGATTAAGGCAGGAGGGCCAGTTGGGAGCAAAAGTGATTTTTATTAAGTATTGGAGTATAAGTATTTGAGTACTTAGAGAGATTCAGGGTTATTGTGCTGACTGAGGTTCAGGTTGTAATTTATCTTTTGTCTATTCTTAGTGCAGTGCCAGTTTGTCAGATAAGTTTTATGCTAAAAATATAAGTGATATGGAACTGGATCCTCAATTTATGTAAATCATCTTAACTCAATTGATGTCACTAAAAGCTACAAAAAATTACGCCAGCTGAGCATCTGGCCAATTTTGTATAAAGAAAGTTGGACTACAGAGTGCAAAGTACATATAGCAGTCTTCCTGCTTCTTGTTGTTAATAAATTGTAGCTTTTAGAGCAGTGATTCTAAAAAATCCTACATTTTGTATCATGCATAACAATTTTAAAAAGCCCTTTTTATGTAACCCTTTGCATCCTATTGATTATAGTTTGTGTGGGTGGATGAAACACTGTGGTTTTCGTTTTCATGTATCTCGGATGACAGCTACAATACAATATATTGCTATTGTAAGCTTAAATGTCAAACCTCTGCTTTGTGGCTTCATTATATTTTCTGTTTAAATATCAAAGTGACACAGACAGTGGAAATCTGAAAATGTTAAAGTTTAAGCTCCTCCGCTTTGGTTTCCCATTCTTTGCAATTTACAGTGTGGTCATCACTTTGGACTATGAAGCTATTCTATTCAGTGGCACAATTTGGTAGAGTAAATGTTAGAGATTCAGCTTTTCTTTATCATTATCTAAGTCAGGAGTCAGCAACCTCTCAGAAGTGGTGTGCCGAGTCTTCATTTATTCACTCTAAGGTTTCATGTGCTGGTAATACATTTTAACGTTTTTAGAAGGTCTCTTTCTATAAGTCTATAATATATAATTAAACTATTGTATGTAAAGTAAATAAGGTTTTTAAAATGTTTAAGAAGCTTCATTTAAAATTAAATTAAAATGCAGAGCCCCCTGGACCGGTGGCTGGGACCTGGGCAGTGTGAGTGCCACTGAAAATCAGCTCGCATGCCGCCTTCGGCACCTGTGCCATAGGTTGCCTACCCCGATCTAAGTCTTAGTAACTTGCTATTTAACTGCAATCTGCTTCAGTGGGTGTTAAACATGTTAAAGGATGTGCAATCAAACCCCAAATGTTTAGATAGCTTGATTTTTATTTGAAAAATATATGCTGCTATGCAACAGATACTGTTTTTCCCTGACATTTTAGAAGTGTCTGCAATTTATCACTACTCTGTAGAAAGAATTAGTTTACTGAATTAAGTTAAATTCTTCTGTAATATACAAACAGAAATCTTGTTCAAAATATATTGACATAAGTCCTGTATTGCCACTAACCAGAAATTGCCGCCATGACTGCTGTCTATCCATCCTCTAATCTACAGAGGATTTCATAGTCTCCTGAGCTATGTAATTGTGGAGGCTGATTCCTATTTGACAGGGATTCTTCCATTCAGAAGTGATCACTTATGCGAATTTTGACCATAGATGGCTGCATAAACCTCTGTGTTTCCAAAGGGCAGAATCATATGCTCCACAATGGCTCTAGATTTATATCCTTACAGTTCACTCTTTGGTTCCAGGGAATCCAAACCCTAGAGGTCCCACTGGTGGGGGCATAAAAGGTTGGACAAAAAGAGAAAGAAGGTTCTATTCAGCAAACAAAAGGTGGAGTTGATGGAAAGGTGGGTAAGTGTCCTTCAGACAGAGATAAGTTTGGCTGTTGGAAAAATAGATGGAGTTTCTGCCACAGGTCAGTGATACGGTCCCCATACCTCCATTGCTGTTAGAGGGATTCAGGGGATCTCTTCCCATCTTCCCAACCTCCCAGTTACCGTTGCAAGCATTACATCAAATTCTCTGGCTAAATAATCCCCAATTCCTCTGTCTGACAGAGTTCAATTTCAGAACTGTCATTCAGGGAGACTTGCTCTAGGCCATGCAGCACCTTTAAATATTCTTCCTTTTTGATTGACTGCCCATCATCCAGGGGAGATGCTGAGTATGATCAGTGCACTTGCTGGTGTCTTTACCTGCAGCCCAATTACCATCCATATTCTTCCAACTTAGGATGCTTAGGCTACAAACCAGCAATCTTTCTTCATCTTTAAATAATGAACAAGAGAAAAAGTTAGATATGGCTCGAATATACGGCATGCCAAATATTGTATCACCTTGATCAATTGGTCCTTCAGCCAATCAGAACACGTCTTTCATTCTTCTCATATCCTGGCCTTCCTTCTCCATGTGTGGCCATGCTTTTTCACGATAAAATTTTCCCATCTCTTTGGAGGTCAGCCAAGTGGTCGTTTCAATTCCTGTGGGTACCACTCAGCGACAGCTACAGTCCATCTATTGTCAGTGAGCCTAGCTATATGCCCAACCCATTGCATTTTACTATGCCTGCTCTCAACAACGATGTCCCGCCCTCCACTCTGCTGTCTGAGTAAAATATAATATACTAGGCTGTATATATTATAGTGTATGACTGCAGGAAACTGTAGGATTTAAATATCATCCTCTGCCCACTGTAGAATGATTTCAGAGTCTAATTAAATGCTCAGTTGAGAAAAATCATTACCAGAAAAATAAATGGAGCACCTTGTGGGGGAAAAGTATACCTTTAATAATTACTATTGCATCCATACTGTAAATGAGAAGAGTACAGACATTGGTTGTGTTGTAATTAATGCCAAGCAAACGCTCTGTTTAGCCAATGAATTTACCTTGTTATGAATGTACATACTTTTCAGGCCCAATTAAGTCCTACTGAAGTTAATGGGAGTTTTGTCATTGACTTCAATGGGAGCAGGATCAATCCCTATAGGCTCAGTCCAATTCTCATCGATCCAGATATGATGGAGGTCAGTTATCCATAACAGTTGCATAGAATAACCTGAAACCCCCTCAGTGACTAAATGGAACTTCTAAAATTGAAGCGTGATGCCAATGGAGAAAATTAGACTAAAGAATTACCCTTCGAACAAATATACAGGCTCAGATCACCACATACTCCCTCTGTGGCATGGTGCCAAGCACCCTAATCATACGGGCTGAGGGGGAGGAGATTGTTGGGGGTAGAGTATGCAGAAAGGTGCCTATGCAGGATGTTCTCTGTAGCCATTACTGTCCTCTCTGTCACATTTCTGCATAGCTGGTAGAGGGAAGAGCCATATGGTTGTGGACAGTACTTTCTGCATATTCCCAGCCTTTGCACACTTTGGAGGTAATGACCCTTCATGCCCCACCTCCCTCCCACAAACACAAACTGCCAGAGTTCCTGTGGGGTGAGGAAGAAGAGGATGATAGATCCAAGGCATGGCTTTGTGATTAATTTGTTCCTTTCTGTGGCTTTTAAGACAGAAGAGGAACATAAAGATTTTCATTTCCTTTCTCTCACAGAAAACATTTTTTTATTAAAACGACAACTCCACTAATTTGTATTCCCTGACTGACCAAGTAAAACTCATGGGCCACTAACCCACACTCTTAGGCCTGGTCTACACTAGGACTTTAATTCGAATTTATCAGCGTTAATTCGAACTAACCGCTCAACCGTCCACACCAGGAAGCCATTTAATTCGAACTAGAGGGCTCTTTAGTTCGAATTTGGTACTCCACCCCGGCAGGTGGAGTAACGCTAAATTCGACATGGCTAGCTCGAATTAGGCTAGGTGTGGATGCTAATCGAACTTAGCAGCTCCGGGAGCTATCCCACAGTGCACCACTCTGTTGACGCTCTGGACAGCAGTCCGAGCTTGGATTCTCTGGCCAGCCACACAGGAAATGACCCGCGAAAATTTGAATTCATTTTCCTGTCTGGGCGGTTTGAATCTGACGTTCTGGTTGCACATCGGGGCGAGCTCCGCAGCACCTGCAACGATGCAGAGCTCTCCAGCAGAGGAGTCCGGGCAATCCCAGAATAGAAAGAGGTCCCCAGCATGGAGTGACCGGGAAGTCCAGGATCTGATCGCTGTGTGGGGCGAGGAGTCTGTGCTCTCGGAGCTGCGCTCCAACAAGCGGAACGCGAAGACCTTCGAGAAGGTCTCTAAAGCCATGAAAGAGAAAGGATACAGCCGGGATGCGATGCAGTGCCGCGTGAAAGTGAAGGACCTAAGACAAGGGTATCAAAAAGTCAGAGCGGCAAACGGACGCTCCGGAGCCCAGCCCCAGACATGCCGATTCTACGAGGCACTGCATGCCATTCTAGGTTGGTCTGCCACCAGTGCCCCACCAGTGACGGTGGACGCCGAGGACGGAATAGTGTACCGGGACAGTTCCTCCTGCCTGTTCGCCGATGGGGAAGATGAGGAAGGGTCTTTTGAGGACGGCGCAGGCGACATCGAACCCACTCCCGCTTTCCCTGACAGCCAGGATCTCTTCATCACCCTCACAGAGATCCCCTACCAACCGTCCCCGCCCGTTAACCCGGACTCGGAATCAGGGGAAGGATCAGGCGGTAAGTGCTACAAACAGGGAAACATTTATTTTTTTAAGAAACAGGGATATATATAAAAAATAGAAATACTATATAAAAAATAGAAAAAATAGAAATACTATACAAAAATTATACTATACTATACTATACAAAAAATTTTAAATATGAAACTATACAAACAGCAGGTCTACACATATAGGAGCTATACAAACAGCAGGTCTACACATACAGGAATGGAGCAATAGTCCTCTGGGGACAGTTCAAAAAAGCTCTCAGAGAGCAGCTGGAAAAGCCTCAGCAGGAGGTTCCTTGGTAGAGGTGCCTTGTTGGGTGCTCCGTTGAAGCACACTCTTCCGCGCCAGGCCATCCTCAGGTAAAGGGGGACCATCGCCTCGACGAGCATGGCAGCGTATGGTCCTGGTCTGTGCAGGGCTTCTGTTAGCATCCGCTCTCTCTCAGTCCACCTGACACGCCTCAGGGTGATGTCGTTGTGGAAGTGCTGCATCTAATTAGTGGAATTAGTGTACTGTTACTATTGTGAATGGTAGACTTTTACTTTGCATAAGAATGACCCTCGCTTAACAGAGTTTTACTTTGCATAAGAATGACCCTCGCTTAACAGCCACGTGTTGGAGGCCACAGAGGAAAAGCATACAGTGATCTTTCCCGTGCACTGGCGGGAGGGGCCGCAAAACGGTCATCTTTTCTGCTTTGCACATTGCCTCCAGCAGGAGAGCACAGCTAAGCACTAACTGATAAGCACTCTGTACTGTAAGGCTTACCAGGACTTTGTGCAAGAGGGATGCAGCTGTCTTTCCTCGCTTGTGCGCTATCCAGTGCAATGGCGCCGCCAATGAGAGCGTATTCCGAAATCTCAGACTAGTTCTGAGATCTCATGAGACTTGGTTCCCTCTTTGGTCTTCTTAACTGAAACTGACTAGACTGTGTTTACTGTTGGCAAACATGTATTTGTTCAAGGAAATCACCTACTTTTTTGCATCACACAGCTTCGGCTCCTTCCCGGACTGCCCCGGCATCCCCCTCGCAGAGACTGGCTCAGATTAGACGCCGAAAGAAAAAGACTAGGGACGACATGTTCCAGGAACTGATGGCCAGCTCCAGAGCGGAGGCGGCAGAGCAGAGACAGTGGAGGGAGAGCCTGTGTCAACGGGAGGATAGGTGGCGGCAGGAAGACCAGCAGGCGACTCAAACGCTGCTTGGTCTAATGAGGGAGCAAACGGACACGCTCCGGCGCCTTGTAGATGTTCTGCAAGACCGCAGGCAGGAGGAGAGAGCCCCCCTGCAGTGCATCTGCAACCGCCCTCCAACGCCAGGAAGTCCTGTCCCCCCCTCACCCAAAGTTACAAGAAGGAGGGGCGGTAGGGGCCGTG
This sequence comes from Mauremys mutica, assembly GCF_020497125.1. Taxonomy (NCBI): domain Eukaryota; kingdom Metazoa; phylum Chordata; order Testudines; family Geoemydidae; genus Mauremys; species Mauremys mutica. Next base: position 66,395,896 of record NC_059081.1, on the reverse strand, counting down.
AGAACTGTCCCTGCACCGCAGCACACCGATAATGTTCGAGACAACTCTCGCGCTGTAAATTTGTACAAGCTCTTTCCTTACAGCATCAACCAGTCCCAACTCCAAGTTCAAACCCCCCACTGTGTACTACATTACTAAAAGCGGTTTGGTGTTACTGACTGTTTCCGTCACGTTTCTCGTGTCAGAAGACTTTCTGTTGTTGTGTGTGTGGGGGGGGGGAATTGTAATTTCAGTGCATAGCCCACAGTGCCATGCTACAGACTTGGCTGCAGGGTCAACTGCAGGGCACACACAGACTGCAGTCACTAGGCACCAGGGACAGTCTGTGTGGTGTATGCTGCCCCGGGTCTTTCCTTGATGTGTATGCTTGTGCAGGGTCCTGGTGCCTGCCGTCCCCGAATGTAAAGGCAGGCTTCCCTTCACATGCACTTGGACCGTAGTCACGATCCTCCCCGGTGCCCTGAGCCCCAAAAAGAGACCTCATCCAGGGGCAGATACTCACCCTTCCCCCACACCCCTCACCCCTTCCAACGCCCAAACCCACAGCCGTCATGTTAACCCCTATCCAAAGACGGCACCCCTTGCCCCTTCCTGCAAACCCACCCATCAGTGCACACCTTACCCAGCACAGAATGCTTCCATGTTTCAACCAGGAAACAGAAATGCAAAGTCAACGAAAGATTTATTATTAATTACTAAAACATGTCCTTAGTTTTAAAACGTCCTTCCGAAGTGGGGGAAACTTGGTTTATGATCAGGCTCTCTTAAAATCAAGTGGACAGTCACAGGTTACCCTGCTCTGCGAGGAAACTCGCTTTCAAAGCCTCCCTGATGCATATCGCTTCCCGCTGGGATATTCTCTCAGCACGGGTGTCTGGCTGATCGTAAACAGCAGCCAGGCGATTTGCCTCAACCTCCCAAGCGGCCAAAAAGGTCTCGCCCTTGCTCTCACAGAGATTGTGGAGCACACAGCAAGCAGCAATAACTACGGGGATATTCTTTTCGCTGATGTCCGAGCGAGTGAGTAAGCTCCGCCATCTCCCCTTGAGACGTCCGAAAGCACACTCCACCACCATTCTGCACTTGCTCAGCCGGTAGTTGAAGAGTTCCTTCTCTCTGTCCAGGGCGCCTGTATAGGGCTTCATGAGCCAGGGCATTAGCGGGTAGGCTGGGTCCCCGAGGATCACTGTAGGCATCTGCACATCCCCAACCGTTATTTTGTGGTCCGGGAAGAAAGTTCCTGCCTGGAGGCGTCTAAAGAGACCAGAGCTCCTGAACACACGCGCGTCATGAACCTTGCCCGCCCACCCGACGTTGATGTTGGTAAAACGTCCCCTATGGTCCACCAGTCCTTGCAGCACCATGGAAAAGTAGCCCTTTCGGTTAATGTACTCGCTGGCCTGGTGGGCTGGTGCCAGGATAGGGATGTGAGTCCCATCTATAGCCCCACCGCAGTTTGGGAATCCCATCGCGGCGAAGCCATGTATGATGACCTGAACGTTTCCCAGGTTCACTACCTTTGAGAGTAGTTGCCCAACGATTGCGTGGGCTACTTGAATCACAGCAACCCCCACGGTAGATTTGCCCACGCCAAAGTGGTTCGCTACTGACCGGTAGCTGTCTGGCGTGGCAAGTTTCCAGAGGGCTATGGCCACTCGCTTCTGCACAGTCAGGGCTGCTCGCATCCGGGTGTCCTGGCGCTTCAGGGCAGGGGACAGCAAGTCACAGAGTTCAAGGAAAGTACGCTTACGCATCCTGAAGTTTCACAGCCACTGTGATTCGTCCCAGACCTGCAGCACTATGCGGTCCCACCAGTCCGTGCTTGTTTCCCGGGCCCAGAATCGCCGTTCCACACCATGAACTTGACCCATTGCCACCATGATCTCCACGGCGCGGCGTACCCTGCTTTGTGAGAGGCCTGCGCCACTCTCCTCACACCGCGCTGCCGGAGCCTCCTCGCCCGATTTCTCAGCAGCTGTCTGTTGCAGAGGTGGACGATAAGGTGCGAGGAGTTGACAACGGCCATAAGTGCAGCGATGATCGCAGCGGGCTCCATGCTCGCAGTGCTGTGGCGTCCGCGCTGTAACTGACCAGAGAAGGGCGTGATCAGATTTCCCGCCGGCGCTTTCAGTGAGGGAGGGCTGTTGTGAGTGACGGTTGAATGATGACAGTTACCCAAAACCACCCTCGACACATTTTTTCACCCAGCAGGCATTGCGAGCTCTACCCAGCATTCCAATGGGCAGCGGGGACTGCGGGAACTGTGGGATAGCTTCCCACAGTGCACCGCTTCCAAAGTCGACGCTGGCCCCGTGAATGTGGACTCAGAAGTTCGAATTTGTGTATTTAGTATGGATACACAAATTCGACTTCATAAGGTTGAATCCACAAATTCGACTTAAGTAGATTCGAAATAGTCCTGTAGTGTAGACAAGGCCTTAGAACCTCATCAAATGTTATTACTTCTGTAGTATAATCTCTACCTTTTTAATACCAATGTAGACCTATGTTCTGTCCTTTAAAATATACTGTAGATTGATTTGCATAACCAAACTGCTATTTAATTATGCATATGTATATTACTTGTGAAACCAGAGACACCAATTAAGAGAACTTAAACTTTTCAGATTAATGATGTTGTACACATTCTGTCATTTATTTCTTTTTTTAATCCCTGGAAACCAAACAAATATTTGAATAAGACCTAGCATGAGAAGCCAGTCAGAGCAGGAGAAGGACCAGTCACCTTTGTTCAGCTAAAGTCTAGCTGAACACAATAGCAGTCCTAAGTAAAACATAGTATATTTATTACAGACCAATCAAGATATTTGTAAATAAACACTGAGTACAAAAAAACTAAGTTCAGTTTCTTCAGGGACTTGATGGCTACGCTTCTTATTAAGTATGCTGCCCCTAATGCCAGAAAGTTAAACCACAGCTTTCCATCACTGCAGATTACAGAAAAAAAGTTTGTTTGCCATCCTCCATGTAAATAGGCTGCAATATTGCAACTGAACTCAACAAACAAAATAGAATAGAAGTAAAGTAGAAATAGAACAGTAAATACTCTCAAATGTATATAATGGAAGATATTTTAAAGTTCCCCCAAATGAATGTGTATGAGAATGGATGCCAATACATACACTATACTAGCATACAACCATTTGAGATGTTATTCTGAGTGTGTCATTAAGGTGTACTTGTATGTCAGAGTGATCATGTGGTTTCAAACTACATTTTGGACCCCTTCATCCCCTTTCAAGCATATCCCTTAGGTGACAGGCCAGACTTCCCTGCACCTCATGACAATGCAGGACAGCTCCATCCTCTGAGAAATGAGAGGTTTTTCCACTCCCTTGACCGCTTGGTGTACTACAAGTCCTTCCCACTAAAGGGAACAATTGCCTGACAGATTGGCAGGGTGAACATGGTACATGCAGAGAGGCCTGTGTGTCTGGTAGCAGCTAGGCTTACACTCCACAGTCCCTGGTGTCACGCCAAGCCTGCAGCCTTGGTCCTTCCTGACCCCCTTTCTGCAGCTCCAATCACCATCCTGGAGAACCTTGCTGAGTTTTTGTTCACGTTTTGGCCCCCACCTGCAGGTTTCTCAGTGATCTGGCCAAGTGTAATCACTCAAGCGGATATTTGGTCAGGTCACGTACGTCAGTCGTGCTTTACTCATTTACCAGTGGAAGATTCTCTCATGAATAATTCAGAAAGGAATAATCTTGTTCATTGAATCGATTTTTTTCAAACACGGAATGAGCCTCGGGAGACGTGCTGACCACAGAATTAACAATTTAAAAACATATTGTGTACCATGCTGGCAAACCCTCTTCTGTCACTGTTAGAAGAAGGAAAACAGACTTTTGGATCCAAACCCACTCCCTTGGAAATTAATGGGAATTTTGACTTTAGATCCAGTGCTGCTCCCACTAATCACCTGCATGTTAGAATTTTCTTCCCATTCATTCTCAGTAACTGAGCACACATTATTTTACTAGAGTTCAGCAAATATCAGCATTTTTTTTCTTAAACAGCCACAGGACATTGTATGAAATGAATATATTTATAAGTAGATAAATTACAAATTTCCTGAGAAATCTGGACACAAACAGGCTTTCTAACTGGTTGCTACTGATGTTATTTTTACCCATGTCAATAACGCTTAGTAAATGCATGAATCGGTCTGTTTTTATATTACATATGCATGAAATTCTATTTTATAGCAATACTAGACAATTCAAGGGATCCATTCCATTACATATGTATGATGTCCCAAAAGTTCTCCTAGTTGGATTAAATAAATAGTTCTAGTTCCAATTTCAGCATTTAAGTTACACAGAAAAACACAATTTGTATTAAAAATTGATTTAGAATGTTGAAGCTGTCCAAAAATCTTAATGGCTGACTATTCTTAAGGCCCAATCCTTCATTTCTTGCTGTCTCAAAATGCTATGGAAGGAATGCATGGGGTGAGCCCTACATGTTGTATGCTAAAGGATTATTTCACTTCTTAGGTAATTTAAATAATTTGGCTTTAGGGGAAGTGATGTCTACAATAGAGCATAGCATATGGTGTGGGGATATTTAGTTTCTATTCCCACCTCTGCCACTAGCTTGTTGTGGTATCTTGGGTAAGTCAGTTAGAGCCACATTTTCAAAAATGTCTATCCGTATGTATGCCTGTTTTTGGAAGCCCAGCCTAAGCCATCTACATTTTTTTTAATTGGGCACCCAAAAATAGAGACAACCAGAATTAATGGACACTTTTGAGCATAATCTCTCTGAGCCGTAACCTCGCAGTACTTACACTTCCCCCTCTGTAAAATGGAGACAGCAATGCTTCTCCAACTTTGTAAGCACTATGAGATCTTCAAATCAAAGTATTTGATGTAAGTGAAGTATTATAAGTATTATGCTCTATAAAACCACTTCATCTGCTCCATAACTACACAGGATACATTACCTGTTTGTTATTGCTTAATTAGTGTTAATAACTAAAGTTCAAAGTTAACATGGACTCTAAAAATCAAGAAGTGACCAATAAAGCTGGCCTTACTACTGGGGGATGACAGTGGCATGGATGGTCTGCAACCAAACTTAGTTCTGAACACTCCTAAACTTTGGAGTGTAATCTTGAAACTAGAGCTGGATCCAAATTTTGCAGTTGTAGTCTATAAATCAAACCCAACCCCCCCAGATCTGGTGTGCCCATCTGTAAATCCAGAATGTATAGCTTTGTAACTTTACAGATTTGCAGCTCAGGCCTATCTTTAGGTTGTTAACCACGACTACATTCACAAGATATTATGCCACTACTTTGTTCATCACAATTAAGCCACCTCAATTAATCTTGTACCTTCAACATCATACATTTGTTAGTAAAAATAAAATATACACCATTTTTTACTATTATGTTAAATATTTTATAACATTCCTTCTACTCCCTGTACCTATGCAAGTGTACATCTGCTGCTGCCTCACCCTAGCTCTTTCTCTCATCAGTAGGGTGACCAGACAGCAAATATGAAAAATCAGGAAGGGGTGGGGGGTAATAGGAGCCTATATAAGAAAAAGACCCAAAAATCGGGACTGTCCCTATAAAGAGTCCAGAGTTGGATGGAATGATCCACTATATTCAGAGTCAAATTCTGCAGTACTGTACTCAGGACCAGCTGCTGGCAACCCCCCGCATGTGCATACAAGTGGAGAGGGCAGAAGGCACCTGTGAGTGATATTGCAACCCCACACAGCATCCTGAGGACTGCTGTATTAAGTTTATGAATAGTTTATGTATGGCTGTGTTCTATTCCATGGGGAAGTGTTACCACAGATCCTACAGGGACTAAAAACAGTGAGCCGTAATTAAAGCAAGTCATTCAACTCCAGAGAGGTACCACCCTTTGGACTGTCTTGCATATACTAGTTCAAACTGCATTTTCCAGAGAACAAGAGACAAAGAAAGGCTTTTGGTATAAAAGTCTGAGTTAAAACAGCTCAGGGCCTTCTTTTTCATTCTGCAAACAGGCAGGACCCTTTGGTCCTAAGGAGACCCCAACCTATGCTGGACGGTTGGAAGGGATGTTGGCTACCACACTCCCCATGTGGAAAATGGGTGATTTCTGATATGGTCAGTAAGTGTGTAGGAACTTTTATCATTTTTGCTTTCTCTGTATTTTTTGTTATCCTGAATAAATGTGCTCTGCTGAGAAACAGCTGTGTGGTAACTTGTAACTGATGATGAACACACTGTATTTGTCCTGGGAGATAAAGCAAAGCCCAGCTGTTGGCCTTAAAACAAACTTGCTTGTTGGTGATATCACTGTGAATTGCAGGGGAGTGTGCAACCTTAAAACCACCTGGTTGGGAGCGGGACACTGGTCTCTGCCCAAAGACAGGTGATGTCTGCAGGCCTGAGACCTCACTGGACGCTCCTGGAGTGGGGGATGCAGCTGCAGTTACCTTGACACTTTTACACATGTGGGGTAGTTGCTGTTGCAGTCCATGTGTTCTTCTGACCATAGGAACTACTGCCCGCTAGAGCCTTGTGGAGTGCACACCACCTCAAAAGGGTCAGGGAAGGACAAGGAAGAAGCTGAGGTCAGGCACAAATGTATCTTCATACTAGCATGTGAGCCTGGCCAGTAATGGAAGGGCGTATATCCAGCACCCTCTTAAAGAACAGAACAGGCATGATGGCTTTGAACCCCCACCCCTACTTAAGCTAAAATGGATAGTTTGGCTCACAGTCCTTGTTCAGTTACAGTCTCATCCTCAACAATCATTTTGTCTATATGTAGATTGCAGGATTTAGCCATATGGGTCCCTTCTAACCTTAACTTTCCTATGACTATCTTTTAAGTAACAAGGGCCATAACTGGGACACTTATTATCCTGTCCAAACTGTCCTTTGTTGGTTAGGCATTATTTTTAAAAATCCTCATTTGCATAAGGAATCTGTACTGCAGCTGTGTTGATTTATAAATAGCATATCAGCAATTCCTCCCTCAGGGGCATGCCCGTAGACACACTGAAGTCAATGGAAAGTTTCCTGTTGATTTCAATGGTCTTTGGATCAGTCCTCGGTTGAATCTTGCTTCTTCTGTCCAAGAAGAGAACATTTACAAAGACCAAACATCATTGTAGCAATTTATTAAAGGAGGGAGTCAAACATTTCCAGTGCTTCTTCCCTTTTGATTTTTGTCTTCCCTGCTGTGCCACTGTCTTTTTAGCATGTCTTTCCATCTTCTAGCAATATCAACATTTCCTTAAAGATGATCTGCAAAAGACTTTTTTTTAAATGGGATTTCCCCCTCCCCCTTTTTTAATATATAATGACTTTCGAATTGTTGGGTTTTTGTTTGGTTTTTTCTCTGGGGTATATTTTATCCTTAGAAAAGTCAAGTTTAATGTTTTCAAAAGGACCTCTGTATGTACCCATTTCCTGAACAGTGGGACTGAGTATGATGAAAGAAAAGCAAGTGGATGTGATTCTTCTGAGTGTCAGCATGTTCAAAAGGGGACGCTGAGCATTAGCAAGAGCACCTATAATATAGAAGATAAGAATGGCCATGGTGTGTCAGACTCATGGTCCATCTTTCGATAGTGGCCAGTGCCAGATGCTTCTGAGAAAATGAACAGATCAGAGCAATTACGGAGTGATCCAGCCCTTGTCATCCAGTCTCAGCTTCTGGCAGTCAGAGGTTTAAGGAAACCTGGAGCATGGGGTTGTATCCCTGACCATCTTAGCTAATAGCCATTGATGAACCTATCCTCCATGAATGTATCTAATTCTTTCTTTGAAAGGATTTTTATGCTAAGAACTGGCATATGGTTGAGATTGACTGACTAATTCGGTGCCAGGTGCGACAGTGCTGGGAATCAACAGCTGGGCCAGGACTATGGTCACTTAAATGCCAATTAATTCCCTCCACGATGGACCTGATGGGGCCTAATTAGTGCATTATAATGGGCTGGGGGAGGACTAATGAGCAAATTGGTCCAGTAACACAGTAGGTAGAAGAAGGCCTAGGAAGGGAGAGCTGGGAAGAGAGAAGCAGGCTAGCAAAGCCAAAACCACAGAGGACTGCTGGATAGAGAGAGCTTTTTCCTCTCCTTGCCTCTCCAGAGAACTGAGGAGTAACTGAAACTGGAGTAATATGGTGTATGGATCAGTAAGTTGGTGGGAAGAGAAAATGTAAATCAGTTTAACAACAGAAGGTGTCTGAGTCTGTATAGACAGAGCAGATGACAGGTGCACCGTGTCACACCAGGATACTGCCAGTACAGTAGTTTTTGTTTATCATGAAAAAAGAAACACAGAAAACAAAGGTCAAATTTCTACAATATTTATAATATAAATAATAATAATAAGTGGGGATATACCAATCTCCTAGAACTGGAAGGGACCTTGAAAGGTCATTGAGTCCAGCCCCCTGCCTTCACTAGCAGGACCAATTTTTGCCCCAGGTCCCTAGGTGGCCCCCTCAAGTATTGAACTCACAACCGTGGGTTTAGCAGGCCAATGCTCAAACCACTGAGCTATCCCTCCCCCCATTTCATCCAATCTATCCAAACCAAAGGTTTGTGCATATCAATTTCACCACTTACAGTGCTGTAGTTTCTGTGAAAAAAAGAGTAAGAAAGAAATGTCAGACATTAGAAAAATGTTAGTCACACAGTCCTTTTAAAGACACTCATAGCAAACCTCAGATGGTCTCTCTCTCTTTCCCCACCCCCAACTGCTATGGAAAAAATAAGTAATGCATAAACTACAATACACTTTTTAAACTGATACTCTAACGCAAAAGAAAATTTTTGTTGGCCATTCTTGCCTCTGTAAAAATGGAAATCCTGATATAACTTTATATGTGGTGACTCTGTTCCTCCTCTCCTCCCCACCCCCTCAATATTACAGTGCCACAATAGGTCTAGGAGTAGAGTTAGTGGTGCAAGTTGGGGTCATGTGGTCGAGGGGTTCCTCAGATAGAGTTCCCAATAAAGATTTTAATCATCCAAGTGCCCATGTGCATAATACAATTTCCTTGAAAATTGGTACTCTGCAACAGGGGCTGTGATATACTTTAGGAAAGTGGGAGAACATCCACTGAGTTGAATGGGTGAGTTCACACCTCTGAGTATTGTGTCAGGGGTATTCCATGGGATGGGATCTCCATGAGAGACTCAGCTGAGAGCATTCCATTGTGCTGAATGGCCCACTTCACTTCTCTGTAATCCTCCTGCATTGCAGGGGATTGTGCAGAACCTCTTTCCCCTACACTAGTCCCTGGGGCTCCCCTCCACCTTGCTGCCTCCAGCTGTTCTCCTTTCAGCCCATCAGTTACCACCTTCCTTCCACTCCATGGCCATTGCAGCTGTAGTGGGGTCATGGAGAAGCCTGGAGAATGGCAGAGGTGGCAGCTGAGTAGCCTCATTTTGCCTCCACATAGGTGTCCACAATCATGTCCCTTTCACTACCACACCTTCCTCCAAAACCAAGGGAAATTCTCTGCCCAAAAAACTTTACCCTGAAACCTTCTTTTTGACTGATGCCCCTGACAGACATCTTCACACTCTATCCTGCCAGGTGATAGGAGCTCTGTGGGGACACAGCACACAGGAATAACAGGAAACTCTCTGGATGGGTCCTCCCTAAGACAAAAGTTATATTTAGGGTAGACTTATAGAAAACCAGCAGGCTACATGTGGCTTATATTCGACCACTTCACTGGCTGTGCACAAGCTACCTTAAGGCATGTCTACTCTATAGTGGCACACCTACAGCTCTGCATCTGTGCCGCTGTAGTGCCATAGTGTAGATGCTTCCTACCTGGCCAGAAGGGGTTTTTCCATTGATGTAGTTAATCCACCTCTCCAAGAGGCAGTAGCTAGGCTGATGGAAGAATCCTTCTGTCAACCCCGGTTTAGATCTGGATAGGTCAGGTTGACCAAACTACAGCACTTGGGGCATGCGATTTTTCACACCCCTGAGCAATGTAACTAGGTCAAGCTAAATTTTATATGCAGACCAGGCCCTGAAGTTGCCTGATACTCCCATTAGACTCTTGTCTGCACTCTCCCCAGCCCTAAACTGCACTGTTTGGAGTGCTACCAGACAGCTGTACATCCCCACAGCTACAATAGACTATTGCACTCTTCTACTTGCGCAGCAGACATAACACAACACAGAACTGAGGGGTTCATGATTCTTTTGAGTGCAGACACACCTCTCCTCATATTGCAGCATGAGCTGTGGCAATCTCCTACCCTCCTACCAATACAGCTGTCCCTAACATGGTGAAGGGCATTTGGAATGCATAGAGACAAATGACAGTACACAATTCTATGGAATATATCACGCCCCATAAAATGGTTCATTTACATAATCATTCTTCATGGCTGTCTTATCATAGGGCAGCCCTGCCTGAAACAGACCTAAAATATATCCCCAGTGACTCCTGCCAACTATACTGGGCAGAGTTGAGATTGCAGCATGGTGGAGCTGGTGTGTACCGTAACTCTGTGCTGTTAAAGCTTTTGGGTAGAGAATTAATTATATATAGTGATCATTAAAGAAGAATAGGAGGAGAGAACATCAGTTTTAGTATTTGAAAAACAGATCAAGAGAAGAAACAATGATTTCTTATTATTCTTTTCGAAGGCAAATGGCATTTGAAAAGTCATGGAAAAAGGAGCCTTAAGGATATTTTGATAGCATATAATTAACTGTAAAGGATTTCAGAGGGCCATCTCTACAGATCGTAAATGCTCTAGGTAACATTTCTGATGGCTTTTTTATATTCATGTGCTGTAGATAAAATAAAATACTATAGCAGGTTTTTAAACTACTTTTTCTGTGTCCCCTCTCCCTCTGAATATGTTCCAAGATTTTTGTTTCTTGAACTAAAATTTCTCACACAGCGTATGTTGCAAGAGGTTTTTAAACAATTTTCCTCCTCCTGTTAGGAAAATGACAATGGTGACATCTACTGTTCAAAGAAAAAGAGCTACTTAAGTGCTAACACCAAATGACTTATCCTTTGTACTTGTTAAGTTATTAACAATTGTATGCACTATAACAATCTGCAAACAAACATGGCATAGTAATAAACTAAAGGATTTAACTAATGCTGTGATATTTTAGTCCTAGTGAATTTTAGGTGCAAACACATTTATGGAGGGTTCTACTCAGCTAATCTAATATGTTACTATAACAAAGGTACATTTAAATTGTACACATTTAGTACAGGTAAACATTTTCTTTCTCTTAGGAGACCTCTAAGGCCACTTAAACACTAATTTCCTTCTAGATTTTAGTTTTTTTTCCTAATTAGGTTTTAAACTGCTCCTTTCATCCAGTTGGTACTGAAATCTTGCTTCTCATGCTGAGAGACTTGATGTGCAGATAGGAAATATGTTTTATTTCCTGAAGCAGAAAAGGAAGAAACTGACGCAACTCACCCGACCCAAAAAAAAGATTGCAAATGAAGATTATAAATGTGTTCGTGACTCTGCTGTGGTATTAATGACATTTAAGTGGAAATTGTGAATCCCTTATTGTGTACGTTTTCTTCACTATCTTATGGTGAGGATAAACTGAAGCAGCAGACAAAAAAGAACACAAGGAGGGAATGGCAAATAACAGTATTGGTAGAGCAAATGAGTGCATATGCATTGTAGAGGTTACAGAATATGCAATATCCACAATATTGAGCATATCATTTTAGTAATTTTTTCCATTTCATTCCTCAAAGTTTTCTTCCAAATAACAACAATAACCATAAATCTGCTCATTTTCTATTTGATGATCAAAAAAATTGGCAGAGTTTGTATGTGCTGAATACATGATTTCTGTCACTCGGTGTCCTTTTATTCTTTGCTTTCTGGGTTTGGGGTGTTTTATTTTTATTGCTGGAGGGTAGAATGTATTGTGCAAATTGTTTGATTTATTGATAGTTCATGGCTTTTTGAGATGCCATATTGAAGCTATGAGCAATTTATTTATTAACTGGCAGTAACAGTTATTTTCATTAGTATTTCTCAGGAATTGCTTCCAAATTATACATCAAAGAAAGGCAGTTAACATGCTGAGATAGCACCCTGTGAATGGTCTTCTGTGATGGGCAGACTATTTTTCTCTTCAACCCATATCTCTATGAAAAGTTGTTGGCCTGGTTTTCCTCTCATGCACAGCTATGTAAATTGGGAGTAACATTATTGAATCCAGACATAAAGTGATCCTTCTGGTCATTTAATCATCATGTATTTATCATGCATATTTAATATTTTAAAGAAACAATGAAGTAAGGACTAGATTGTTGATTTAACTGATGGTCCATGCTGGAGGAAGATGGGAGTGAGCCATGCTAAAGCTCCAGAGGCAATTCTGGCCATTACAGGCCACCAAGCCTAACTTCAGTACCGGGCAAATTGGTAGAAACTATAGTAAAGAACAGAATTCATACACATAGATAAACATGATTTGTTGGGGAAGAGTCAACATGGCTTTTGTAAGGGGTAGTCACCACTCTATTAGAATTGTCTGGGGGCATCAACAAGCATGTGGATAAGGGTGATGCAGTCAATATAGTTAAGATCCAAAAGCTCTTAATGAAACTAAGTAGTCATGGGATAACAAGGAAGGTCGTCTTCTCATGGACCAGTAACTGGTTAAAAGAGAGGAAACAAAGGGTAGGATAAATGATCAGTTTTCACAATGGAGAGAGGTAAACCATGGTGCTGTTCAAAATATTCAGTAATGATCTGGAAAAGGGAGCAAACAATGAGATGGCAAAGTTTGCAGATAGTTAAGTCCAAAGCTGACTGTGAAGAGTTGTAGGGCGATCTCACAAAACCAGGTGAGTGGGCACCAAAATGGCAGATGAAATTGAATATTGGTAAAAAATAATCCCAACTACGCATATGTAATGATGGGGTCTAAATTAGCTGTTACCACTCAAGAAAGAGATCTTGGAGTCTCATGGATAGTCCTTTAAAAACTTCTACACAATGCACAGCAATGATCAAAAAGGCTAACAGTACGTTAGGAAGTGTTAGGAAAAAGAGAGAAACTATCACAATGCCACTATGCAAATCTATGGGGCTCCAACCCTTGAATACAGTGTCCCGTTCTGGTCACCCCATCTCAAAAAGGATATAGTGGAACTGGAAAAAGGTACAGAAGAGGGCAACAAAGATGATCCTGGGTATGGAACAGCTTCCATATGAGGAGAGACTATAAAGATTAGGACTTTTCAGTTTAGAAAATAGATGACTGAAGGCGGATATGATAAATGTCTAAAAAATCATGAATTGTGTTGGAAAAAGTGAATACAGAAATGTTATTTACTCTTTCCCACAATATAAAAACCAGGGATTGCCTGATGAAATTAATAGGCAACAGGCTTAATACAAACTAGACTAAGGCCTGGTCTACACTAGGACTTTAATTCGAATTTAGCAGCGTTAATTCGAACTAACCGCTCAACCGTCCACACCAGGAAGCCATTTAATTCGAACTAGAGGGCTCTTTAGTTCGAATTTGGTACTCCACCCCGACAGGTGGAGTAACGCTAAATTCGACATGGCTAGCTCGAATTAGGCTAGGTGTGGATGCAAATCGAACTTAGTAGCTCCGGGAGCTATCCCACAGTGCACCACTCTGTTGACGCTCTGGGCAGCAGTCCGAGCTTGGATTCTCTGACCAGCCACACAGGAAATGACCCGGGAAAATTTGAATTCATTTTCCTGTCTGGGCACTTTGAATCTGACGTCCTGGCTGGACATCGGGGCGAGCTCCACAGCACCTGCAACGATGCAGAGCTCTCCAGCAGAGGAGTTCATGTTATCTGTGAATAGAAAGAGGGACCCAGCATAGACTGACTGGGAACTCTTCGATCTGATCGGTGTGTGGGGCGAGGAGTCTGTGCTTTCGGAGCTGCGCTCCAAAACAGGGAATGCGAAGACCTACGAGAAGGTCTCCAAAGCCATGAGAGACAGAGGATACAGGCGGGATGCAACACAGCGCCGCGTGAAAATCAAGGACCCCAGACAAGGCTACCAAAAAATCAAAGCGGCAAACGGACGCTATGGAGCCTGCCACCACTGCCCCACCAGTGACCGTGGACTCTGACGATGGGACAGTGTCGACGGCCAGTTCCTCGGTGATGTTCGCGGACGGGGAAGATGAGGAAGGGTTTGTGGAGGACGAGGCAGGCGAGAGCGCTTACAACGCTGGTTTCCCCGACAGCCAGGATCTATTCATCACCGTCACGGAGATCCCCCAACAACCCTCCCCGACCATTAACCCGGACCCTGAATCAGGGGAAGGAGCAGTCGGTAAGTGCTTTAACCATGTTAACTTTTATTCTTAATATAACAGGAATCTTAACTGTGTGAAAAGGAGGTCTCTCTAGATATGGGGATAGAACAGAAATCATCCTTGGAGATCTCCACGAAGCTCTCCTTGCGTTAATCGAAAAGCATCAGCAGGAGGTTCCTGGGGAGAGCTGCCTTATTGGGTGCTCCGTGGTAGCACAGTTTTCTGCGCAAGGCTTTCATGAGGTACTCAGGGAGCACTGCCTCCCCGAGCACGGCTGCATCGGGCCCTGGTTCGTGCTAGCTTTCACGCAGCATGCGCTCTCTATCTCCTTCAGTGACCCTCCTCAGGGTGATCTCGCTCGGAGACTCCTGCATCTAATTAGGGTAATTACTGTAATTTTACACCTGGTCCAAAGTATTTTAAAAAAATCTACGGACAGACGGCATAGCACAGACTCAGCACGCAGCTGCGTGACGAGCGTAAGGGAAAGCCAAAGAATATAATGGACGCTCATGGAGGGAGGGGGGAATGAGGACGCAAGGTATCCCACAGTTCCTGCTGTCTCCGAAAAGTATTTGCATTCTTGGATGAGCTCCAAATGCTTCTAGGGTCAAACACAGTGTCTGCGGTGGGTCAGGGCATAGTTCGGCAATTTGCACACACACCCCACCCACCACCAGAAGTGAAAACAATCCTCTGTTGACTCTTTTACATGTCACCCTATCTTTACTGAATGCTGCAGATAGACGCGATGGTGCAGCACTCAACACCAACATCCTTGCTCCCCCCACGCTATGGATGGCTGATGGTACAAAAAGATGGAAATCCGTCCTCATCATCAGCCTATTGGCACATGGGGCAGTGCAAAAGGGCTGGTAACCATGCCAACTACCATCAGTAAGGTCGATCAAGGGCGCCTGTCCCTAATTTTTGATGGCAGATGGTGCAATATGGCTGGTAACCATCCTCATCATTGCAACAGGGGGCTGAGCTCCATCAGCCCCCACCCTTCATTGTAAATAAAAGATTCATTGGACTAGCAGACGGATGATGGGCTCCTTCATCCACACTCCTTAATGTCCTGCCTGGACTATCATTGCAGCTGGAGGCTTCCTTCCACTCATTTCTCACAAACAAGTCACTGTGTCTTATTCCTGCATTCTTTATTACTTCATCACACAAGTGGGGGGACAATGGTATGGTAGCCCAGGAAGGCTGGGATAAGAACGGAATGAACAGGTGGTGTTGTTGCAGGAGCACCCCCTGTGAATAGCATACAGCTCATAATTTATGCAGGATCGGACACAGAGCAGCTGTGCTCTCTGGTTCTATGATACAGTAGTTCTCTAGTACACTTGCCCATAATCTAGGCAGGACTGATTCTATTTTTAGATACCAAAAAGGAGGGATTGACTCAGGGAGTCATTCCCAATTTTTGCTTTTGCGCCCCTGGCTGCTCGGCCAGGGGCACTTATGACAGCACCAAATGGCGCAGTGCAAAAGGACAGGTAACCATGCCCATCTTATTACCATCTTATTACCAATTTATGGTATGGTAGATGGTACAATATGGCTGGTAACCATCTCTGCTGTCATGCAAAAGCAAAAGCATGCTGCTGTGTAGCGCTGCTGGCCCGCCTCTGTCAGCGGCATCTAGTACACATACGGTGACATACACAAAAGGCAAAACAGTGTCCATGGTTGCCACGCTATGGCGTATGCCAGGGCAATTCTGGGAAAACGGGCTTGAAATGATTGTCTGCCGTTGCTTTCCCGGAGGAAGGAATGACTGGCGACATTTACCCAGAATCCACCGCGAAAATGATTTGTGCCCCAGCAGGCACAGGGGTCTCAACCCAGAATTCACAGAGACAGCCTAGACTCAGTTAATTGTTCGCAAAAATGTATCTTTGCAAGGAATTCACTCCCTGTTTCCCATCTCACAGCTTCCACTGTCTCCAGACCTGCCACAGCATCCCCCTCGCAGAGGCTGGCAAAGATTAGGCGGCGAAAGAAAAAGACAAGGGACAAGATGTTCGAGGAACGTATGGGTTGCTACCTAGCAGAGGCGGACCAGCAGAGCCAGTGGAGGGAGACCGTCTCTCTGTGCCAGCGCTCACACAGCGAACGGGAGGAGAGGTGGCGTGAGGAAGACAAGCAGGCGACTGAAACAATGCTTGGACTAGTGAGGGAGCTAACGGACACGCTCAGGCGCCTTGTGGATGTTCTGCAGGACCGCAGGAGGACAGAGACACCCTGCAGTGTATCTGCAACCGCACTCCTCCGCCACAAAGTCCCATCCCCCCCTCACCGAAAATAATCAGGAGGAGGGGCGGCCGGGGACGTGAATACTGTCACTGCACCACAGCACAGTGCTCAAGTACCCAAAAGCTCTCATACCCTACATTTGCCGAAGTCCTTCACTTCCAGACTCACAGTAGTCCCAATCCCAGTCCCATCCCCTAACTGTCTACTTAATTAATAAAAATGCTTTGCTGTTAATTACTGTTTCCGTTATGTTTTTTCAAAGAAGACTGTGTTTGAATGGGGGGCGTGGGGAAGGGGGTGGTTAATTGCATAGGACAGTCACCTTTCCCAGGGTACAGACACGGGGGCAGGATCAGCAGCGGGTCACACACACAGTGCAGTCAGTAGGCACCCTGGTCGGTTTTTGGAGGTGGTTTCCAGGATCTGTGTGGGCGGGGGAGATGTGACTTTGCAGCCGGGGAGGGCGGTTACAGATCTTATACAGCGGTCCTTGTCCTGGACCACTGAGTCACGCAGCTGAGGAATCTGTATCCGTCCT